>NC_139337.1:16631510-17196510 GCF_056507025.1 Lutjanus erythropterus
TTTAAGTATCATTTTAAAAATTTCTGGATTGATTTTTTTTATGGCTGCAATTTCATATTTGAAGGGAAATTAATTTTAGTTTTCAGGGGCTCTATTCATTTTGGCCTAAAATTTTATTCATTATTTTCTTATGGCACTGGCTTGATGAGCAGGAATGGCTAAATTTCACTTGAAAAAGTAAAAAGTAACAGTAAAAAGTGCTACTTTTATATGCACTATAACAATGATGCTGCTGAAATAAAACTCAGAAAGACTGACATCGTGCATTTTTCAGAAATATGATTCATGATATGCAATTTCTAGTATGTAGGATTCATCTTCATCTGTTAAAAAGCAAACAAAAATCCCAATAGATTATAATATTGAATCACAACAGTTGTAGAATCACAGTACTTGAGAATCTATCTGTCTAGCCTGTAGAGTTGCAGCGGTCAGTGAAATATAATAAAGAGGGAAAGAGCAGCAGCTTGCCCTCTGTTGTGACTTGGTTGGTGGCTCCACCATTTCTCCTAGAAGGGTCATGTATTTTCTGGCAACCATATCACCACACAGGACCACAGTGGCCTTGTTTACTGAGTTTTTTATTGTCTTTGTTGTTGTTGTTTTTTATACACACAAGGACAAACAGTGTCTTCTACCTCCATCACTGACACAATGCAGGCAATCACTCCATACCACTTGACTCTGATGGGCTGCCTGTGACTAGACAGCGCCCCACACATCAAACAGAAGTGGAATGATTACTAGTTACTCAGCCAGCCAAGTGTGGGCTGTGGAGCTATGATTTGACAAAAAAAGCACAATTTAGGGCGACATTAAAGACATGACTGCTGTTGATGCAATAATCAGAAGTTGTCTGCTCGTGACATGAGACGACAGACATGAGTGAACACAAATTGCACGCACACACACGTACACACATTCAAATTCAAATGTATAATCAACAAGAAAAAGACTTGAAAAACAGATTTTTTTAGATTTTAGAAAAAGATCTGCGAATAATTTGTGACCTAATAGACACCGTTCTGGAAGTGAAAATGGAAGTGCTGTCACATGTGTACAAACTGCTGAGTGGTTTTAGATAGTAATTTATTTCTTATTTTTTATTAATTACTTTTTTGTTAGCACTTAGCGGTTCCATCTTCGTATGCGAGGTGAGCATCGACCACTTGTAATGCTGTTGCTAGGAGCCATCAACGGAAATGTCAGTCGACTCAGCAAGTGATGAGATTTGACATATGGCATCAAAGCATCATTAGACCTGCACCTGCTGCAGATGGAGTCTGCTCTTTCACAAGGGGTTCAGCACCAAGGGGAGGCCTATTCAGGGACGGGGAAGGATAAGATGACCGGTAACACACATGTACCCGTTGTGTCTGAATTACTATCTGCCTCAGTGTATTTAATGATCTCAAGAAGGCCACTTCACCTTGTCTGGACAGCTGTTGTATGTGTGTTTCATTATTTTCATGATTATAATTGTGGTCTGAAATGCTGGGTCACAGTGCTTCAAGACAATGGCTATAAACTTATAGACAATATATTTAAGTCACCGTTTGAGTCCAAATTGTTCACTTAGTTGCTTTAAAGCTGGGTTGCACCAATAGGGATTATTTTTTGAACCAGATTAAATCATGGTTCAACCTTAAATTATATCGCACTAAACTTTCTTATAAACTATCTTAAAATTAAGAAACATGAAATTTGATCTTCTCTTCAAGCATCAATTAATTATTACTCAAGAAGGGTTAACTTTTAAAATGGCAGAGTTTTGGGTTGCGTCTCTTCTTTCTTTCAGGGCAGTTTATTATTTCACCAACAAAAGGGGAGAAATTAGAGCTTCTCATAGCCTTCATAGGCTTAAGCTAACTAGGCCAGCTAGCAGTCAATTCAACATTTTGTTAACTTTTTAGATAGCTAACAAACAATGCAGAAAGCTGAAAGTTATTTATTTTAATTTGGGAAAGCAAGTATCTCCATACTATTTAAACTCTGTTTCATTTCAGTTTACATCACTAAACTTGGATTTACTAAACTGAGTTTTGTTTTTAATAGTGCAAAAGAGCTCTTAATTTTTCATCAGAATATACTAATTTTAAACCCAGTTTTGCTAAACTCTGATTAGAAGTATTGAATTGGATTAAATTTATGATTGTTGGTGCAACCCAGTCTCATTGTGCTCATTAGATGTGTGTGATAGGTAATACAGTTTTCTCCCCACTCTTCACTTCTTCTGTGGGGCCTACAAATCTGAGTTTTAACACACTAACAAACAAAAACATCAGATTCTTCTAATATATATTTTTAAACTGAGTCTTGTCACATATTTGTTCGACTCAGTTTGGTGATAAAACTGTTACTTCCTCTGGACATTTTGAGTCTATAATGTCTCATTTCCTGCAGGGAGTATGTCACATTCAAATGGTAATGTACACTGATTATAGCAATTTCATGTTCACAAAAATGTTTAAAAATGCACACACACACACACACACACACAAACACACACACAAACACAAACACACAAACACAAACACACACACACTTTTAAAAATATAATTATCATAGAGTTGGCTTTATTTGCAGTCATAAAAATGATGACAGTATGCCAAACACAAACTGGTGGGAAAAAAAGGAACATGTTGCAAATTAGTGACAGGAATAAACATTTAACAGGATAGTAGTCAAATGCTATCAATGTAAAAGCTTAGAAAAAAAGTTACAAAATTTAATTAGCACCTCTGTCATCCAGTCATGACCGAAATTGTGGGTTGTGAGCCTCACAAAGTCGGAATTCATGGGAAATGTGAGGCTGCCACCTGGTATGCAAAGCATACAAAGATGCATAAACTGGTTTAAGGAGAAAAGTCGTGTACCGTAATGTATTTATACTTCTCTGTTTCCTACATCATGGTCAGTTTACTTTTAGACAGTTTATAGACTGCTCCGGTCCACAATGCCTGCTGCCAGCTGTGTAAGAGGAGGGAGATCCATAATGGTATTCACCTTGTGGCAGTCATTAGGTTTGATGACACGTCTGCAAGGTCGCACAACAGCCGAGGAATCTGAGGCCATTTTAAAGGACGAGGAGCATCTATGGTGCGAACGCTGTTTGCTCAGAATGTTTCCATATTTGCAGATGCACCCATATACACCAGAAAGCAAGTTAAAGAACAGTTATTTTGTATTCTTTCTTATGTTGGAAAACCATTACCACTGTTAGAAATCTGTAATGATCTGGCTACGTGCGGAAAAACCTCCAATTTCTCACCTCCAAAGCCTTACTCAATACACAAACACACACACTTGCCTTTTTGTAATGTTTTAAGTGAGACTGTGTAAATTATGTTAAAAGAAATGACAAATGAATAGTTGAATTCATTACTGAAGTGTCTGTTAAATATAGCCTGTTCAGAACGGGCTGACTGCTCGGCCTCTGGTCTGAGAACCACTCATACAAATAACTTCACACTTAAGACAGTGTTTGGGTCCTGAGCAAAAAACCTGCCAGGACATTGTTGTGTCCCCTAGAAATGCTAGACTACATGTGTCCTTTTGGGGGCAAAAGTTTCCACGAATCAACAAAACCTATTGAATGGTGACGCCCAGGACACAACTGTGAATGAACATTTCAAGGAAAAACAGTGTTCTTACCAAATGTAATATTATCAACTAGCTGCTGTCACTGCTATCAGCTTGGGACCAGACTATTTCTTGGAACAAGAAGCATTTACACCAAATGTTATGTTGCAGATGATTGAAATGTTTGACTTCAGTGATTTAGTATTTTAATGGATCCATATATCAAAAGTAACTTATTAAATGACAAGATTACTGCCATTAAAAAGTAACTTGTTATGTTAGAGTGTTACCTACTGAGAAAAGTAATTTGTTAAGAGTACTTAAACCACTTTACAATTCCTTGCACATGTTGGTGGTATTGTCCTTACGATCTGACAGTGAACTGGGCAGAGGCATGTTACACAGCTGTCTCTGTGAAAATAATAGAACACAGAACCAGTTAGCCTCTCAAAACACATGCCTACATACAAACTCAAACTAAAACCAGCAGAAGTCTTTCAGATAGTCACTTCCTCTAACAAGACTTCTGAGGTTAAAAAGCCTCTTGGCGCGCTTCTTGGTGTTGGAGTCTCCAGACTCAAGTTGAGATACACTGCGATTTCAGTTTCTGCTGAGTCAGTTGGCTGCGTCTGTTCTTTGTCTCCAATGCAAAAATAATCACCCTTCAAGTCTCTGATAGTTCTTGCAGTGGTGGAAATACAGAATTATTATAATGGTAATTGATCGCTTATTTGAAAATGTAACTAAATTATTTGAAATGCAGAGCTAATGTGTTATATTATGTGTTACTACAGAGGAGTAATCTGAGTACTGAGTTACTTTGTTATCCCCGACATTGGCAGCTGGGAACATATCTGTTATCTCTCCTCTCTTATTAACAGCGAGCATGTACAAAACATTCTGCCAGCAGCTTCTCACCTGTTTAAATGACAAATGGTGGCAGCAACAGAAGGTCATATCAGATGTCGATAATTAAAGTTAATTCCATGAGTAACTTGATGACAGGCCAAAATTTAACTGTACAGAGAGCACAGATTTGTGTGTTTTAACACTTCTGTGCAGCTGTGAGTAACAACTCCAACAGTGCGGATAGATAGCTTCTTGTCATTTACAGGAGTTACATTCTTCCAGTTAAAGATATAATATGCAACATTTTCTTACAAGTTTTCTTGAAATAATGTACTCACATCAACATAATCCCTTTCAATCATCAATTATGATTGAAATTATGAGAGTAGAAGTGTGTGTTGGTGGCTGCATCTGCAGAGATCCTGCCCTCTGCCTGTATGTCCTTATTTTCCTCATTATTTTGCTTTGCTCAGGACACTTTACCAACTGAAAACATAGGTTAGTTGGAATCTTCCTGGTGTGTTTATGAACAGGTCGGACAAATCTGATACTGATTCTACCTTTTAACTTTCATTCATATCATATCAATGATTTCAGTGATTCAACAGTTAATTGTTTTGAATCAGGATCATCAATATTTGAATAAAGATGCCTGTGAAAAAAAGGAAGGTCTGCCAAGTTTAGAACTGTACACTCTTACAAAGAAGGGTTCCCCAAGGGTTTTTCCTAAAAAGCTGGGGTTCATCAAGGGCTCTCTTTAAGACTAAGGGTTCCATTAAGAACCCTTGTCATCCAGTTCTTCAAGGATTGTTGAAATCCTTGGTTCTCATTAGAACCCTAGGTGTGAGAATATAAAAGGGTTCTCCGTAAAACCCACTGGGTCTTCAGGTAAGTAAAAACCTTTAAAATATAAAAGGGTTCTCGGTAGAACACTCTCAGTGGGCTATAGTGAGAACTTTTATAATATGAAAAGGTTCCTGGTAGAACACCTTGGGTGCATCTAATACAACTTAGGTGAATTCTAGAGAAAACCTTTAGAATATAAAAAGTTTTTCAGGATAACCCCCTTGGTGGGTTATAGGAAAAAACCATTGGAAAATAAAAGGATTCTCAGTAAAACCTGGGTAAAACTTTTTACAGATGGTTCAAGGTGTAACCCCTTAATGTTGGGTTCTCGGTAGAACTCTGACAGAGTTCCATGTGGAAACTTTATAAAAGGATTTGCCAGCAGCAGGGGAGGAGACAAGCTGAATCACTCTTCATGGTTCTAGTCAGCACCTTCATTAATAAAAGTGTCCTTTTCATGTCATTGCATCAGATATGTTTTTAATTAACATATAGGATATGTAAGTTATCGCACCAGACTCATTATCAGTGGATATCAAATCAGATTGTGACTGAGGCCAAATAAACTTGATTGATTTATGATTTTGCTCTACTGCAAGTTTGAGTCAAGAGAAATCAACAATGGCCATGACACGTTAGCAGCAAGGCATAATGAACTGCACCCGAAGACAAGTGCAAAAACAAAGACCACAGTTACAGTTTCTTTTGCAGAATTGCTGTATTCGGCATCTGCTTGATCAATGTTTGCTGTGTGCTTCACAGATGCCACATGGTAGATGTTTTTGCAGCTCATCAAGACAAGTGTCAAGTGTAGGGGTTGAAAAACTTACTGAGAAGCCTACTAAAACTAGAAATGGTTTCTTTGTAAGAGCACAATGTTTCATATTGCTGCTTCAATGAAGATGTATTGATTTAGACTGGAGACTCTCCGTCTAAATCTAGTCTGATTTTCTTTAGTTGCCAGATGGCAGCAGAGCTTTCATGAAAATAAAGATTTAAAGACAGGATCTTTTAATTAACACATTTAGGTAAATTCTAAACATAGTTTCGAAACCAGCTGAAGGTATGAAAATCAAAGCAACAGCTCTTCATCCTGGATGCAATCTCTTTTCAGGCATGAGCACCGCATGCAGGACTTGAGCTTGTATATTTCTGCATGAAGAGCCTGCAGTCGCTGACAGTAATAGCTTCACAGAGCAGAGTCTATCTCGGTGTGTATGGACAGAGTGATTTAGCCTAACCGTGATCATTTTATCACCAGACCAATTATGTGGTAATGAGGAGCTACATCATAGATAACCACACACCAGTGACTCAGATAGCACACGCACATGTCTACGTATCCGCAAACACCGACACAACCACACACACACTCGGGCAATAGCTGTGAATTGGTGGATACTGAAGCATGGACATTACCGTGGAATGATGAATGACTATTTTCCCCTTTCTCAGCATTGCAATATGTTTTAATACAGTGTTGCACTGCACCTTTTCCTGCCCCTGCTGCCTTATGAGGAATCTCTTTTTCTTTATTAAAAACCATTAATTATACTCGACACATCTAATGGGTATGAATGATTTGTGAGGGAAATATTACAATCGCAGCCTTATTAATAATTATTGAAAAAGAGGAATAAGAAGTAAGCTAATTTATTATGGTAAAAACAAATTATTTTTAAAAATAGGCTTCAGAGGCTTATTTCACACAGGCAAACACAGTTCCAAGCTTTATATCTGAATTAGAGCTATATTCACAGTATCCACAAGGGACATTGCAAAGCCCATATTGTGTGTTATAGAAGCTATTGCTCCACTTTATTCATTCTGAATGCTTGCAGAAAAAAAATACAAAGTGGAAGGTCTGCAAAGTGGTGAAACTGAAATGTGTGAGTTTATATTTCAAGCACAAATATTTTTCGCAAAATGACTAGCTTAGAGCTGCCATGAAACAGATAGCTTGTTGCTCATGTGTCAATCAAAATCAGGCAAATAGGGAGGGATTTGTCGCGGACGTTGATTTGCCTTTACACTAGCCAATAGTGCTGAATGTGTGTCACGTCTCCTGTCATGCCGTCAAAGTTAGTTTCGCAACAAGTAAGCATTCCTTGTCTGTCTTTGAGGCTGCGTTTATTCACTGAGAGGCTAATAAGCCCAGTTACATTGCCCGCTAATGGCAGCTAACAGTTACACTTAACCACCATTAGCAACAAGTAAACTGTTACAGCTATCCGTTTATCAGGAAACTTTATGATTAAATAACTGAGAGTTGGTGCAGAGCAGCTGGAGAACATCAAAGGTGAAAATAGAAAATGTTTTTTCAATAAAATACGATCCAATTTCGCCAAAATCAGTGAATAAAAGTTAAAAACGTGTGCTTTTGTGTAGTGAGATCCAGACCGAAGAAACTCTAAAGTCTGCTGTGGTGAATGGACGTATTCATCTATGATCCTGTGGCATGCAGGAGTGCAGGCTGAGTCATCAACATTTTTAAACAATTTTTCAGGAAAAGACAAACACTGAAATACCATACAAAACATATTTTTTGTCATTGTTGGGCCAGATACTGGCATATACTATATGCACTTTTTTAAAAAAGGTACCTCATGAGAACTATGTATAAGTTTAACATTGAGTTAAATGATTATCAAAAGTGCAGTAACTTATTAAGTAACAGGGTTACAATAGTGCTCTTTACTTTCCTTTCATTGCATAACATTATGGAAATATGTGCAAAAAGGACTGAAAAGTAAAGAGCACCAAGTACACAGTCATATATCACCAGACAAAACAAATGAAATGAGAGGTGAATAATGATCCCGAAGGATTCTGAGATACACAATAAGCCTAAAGTCTGTCAATAAGGAGGTAAAACTTCATTCAGATACACACAGTCTGAAGTGATTAATTGTGTTTTGGTTTTATTAGATCTACAGTGTAGTTCTTGTCTGATTACAGTAGACTCAAACTGATAGTCATCATTTTGAAATATGGGCGAGAGCTACAAATCACAAAGTGCACTCCCAACTTTTCTGGCAGTAAGGAGTTGAAAATTGTTTTTGTGTGCAGTGATTCTCTGTGTTGATGTTGCATCTGAGAAGAAGTGAAGAATTAAATGTATTTCTGAAGTATATGAGTCTGAACTAAAGAATATTTTTCTTGTGGGATAATGGTGTGTAGTCTTCATCAAATCAATGCAGATGGCAAAGGCAATTAAGTTTTTGTGTGGGTTTCTTCTAATTTGCGATTGGCCGATGGCAAGACACTTTCATCGCACAGTAACTTCAGAACAGTGAGGGCAGTGCAAGGGAACAAAGAGCAAAAGTGAGAAAGACAAAAAGAAAACAAGATTCAGAGTCTACAGCCATAGTAGTGGCTCTGTTACTTTTTGTCAATGTCAGCATGCTAATATGCTCACAATGACAATGCTAAAATGCTTATATGGTGTTTAACTTTAATTTACACATTACCGTGCGAACATCTGTCAGTAAGCAAAAAAACATGAAGTACAGCTAAGTTTTCACAGGTATCATTACAAATTGAAATTTTGACCGAATGATTGTGCTAGAGAAAGTCAATAGATCACCAAGATTATTTATCTGTTTTATACAATTTATTAATTTAATGTTTATATATGGAGGTACCAATGTGTTTATAAGAACTAATGCCACAGGGTCTCAGAGTTTAATGAAAATTGGAACGCATGTCTCTAGATGAAAAAAGATAGAAGAGACATTTCACTAAATACAACAAGATAAGTGACTTGCTGTGGGCACTAGATTAAAATCCCCAAATGAGGGGACCCCCAAATCCCCCATGAATACCTGTCCAAAAATTCATGACAACCCATCAGGTAGCTAGAGAGTCATTTCACTAAAAGCCAAAAATGCCCACCTCATACAGGTCTTTTCTATGAGCTGGAACCAGTTGTGTTTTGGTTCTTGCACATAATTTCGAACCATTAGAGAATTTCCACTAAAAATAAATTGGTTTTGTACCTCAGGGGGAGACAAAGGAACCTACAACAAATTGTGACTTTCTTGTCTTATAAAATTGTGTTTTAAATTGATAAATATTAGATGTGTAATCTGTTGCAAAGTTCAAATGGGATCAAAAAAGTATTTGTCTCTTGCTTTTGACTACCATTCATATTTTATCAAAAAGAAAAAATCAGTCATAAGTCAGTGGGGTCCATCATCTGGGGACCATTAATCACTGCACAGAATTTGGCTATTCATCTAATAGCTGTTGAGATATTTTAGTCTGGACCAAAGTGGTGGATTGATAAAATTAAGAAAGAATTTGAAATGACAAAGTTAAAGGTGATGTTATTTTTGATTATTCCCTGCTGGCATCCCCGACGCACTTATGAGTCCATACACTGACCAAACCGTTAGTACATACACACACACAGACACACAGTCAGCTCCTTATCAATGCACTCCAGAGGATTTGATGGCTTTCAGATCCCGCCCCTCCTATTATGGTCATCCTCCGAGCACATTCACAGTTGGACGATTGAAGGGAGTGAATCTGCTTCCAGCATCATTCAGAAAATTCATAGAGGCCCTCAACAGGGAAATGAGATGGATGATTTTCCCCCCCCTTTTTATGTATCCATGGAACACTTCACAGTAATATGCTCTCACTCTATTTTACCTTCCCTCGGTATTTGGCTTCAACTCCGAGACTAAGGCCCCTTTTTCCATTTGGAAAGCTGGCGTCTGGAGATAAAGACACTGAAAACAAAAAAAAAGGAGAAGATAGGATGCTGAGAATGATTCTGACTGACTAGAGTGACTCTGGATCTACTCTGTGACCTCTGTCTGTATTGGTGAGTCCTATTTTCTTGGGATTACAAGCTCTCCTAAGCACAATGCACTTGAGGAAGAATATGAGCGAAACAAAAAGACTCCGATACAATTCAAATTGAAAGCATGCCCCACAACAATCTTGTTCTTTATTCCGCCTTTTTCCCCGGGTTTGATCCTACATTGCCCTTTGCCCTGTGTGTTTCAATTGCGGGGAAAAAGGACGTGATTACAGGAATCTTTGCACTCTTGCTAGCGCCTGAAAGAATTGAGTTTTGGTTAGCGGGACCAAGCTGTGAACAGTTGTTTACACACAGACGAGAGAGGAGGAGGTTGATGCCATCTGGCCTCGCTGAGAAACAAACCCCAAGAACGGCTATCACAGTTACGCTCCTTCTGCCCTCCTTCCCATCGTACATGATGTGGGGACCTCCACTGTTCAGTGAAACACGGAGGTTATTTTTTCTCCTTTGATTATAGCCTGGGAAAGCTGTGGTTTATCTTTTTTTCTTTGTGGCCCTTTCAGTCATTGTTAGAGAAAGTCATTATTATCCGTGGCAGTTGCGTTCACTCCACTCCCTGTGGCAAGGACGGCTGAAGTGCTCCAGTTACCTGGGGTTTATCATTCAATATCTTAGAAATTTGGATGATACAACCTGTAAAAATGTCGCCACTGAACCAATGAAAGAAGTTTCTATTTATTTTTTTTTTCAGTGTGCCAAAAAAAACTTTTAATTTTGCAGTATCAATCATTCTTGAGGGCATGTGTCGTTTTTCATGAAAACTCTTTCATTGTGGAAAAGTCCCAAAGTCTCTGTATTGTGATGGAGGCCACAGTTTGCATCCAACCTTCCATCCAAACATGACTGTCACCAAAATCTTGTTAAAACATCTTAAAAAGCAGTTATTTGTGTGGGTTTAAAAAAGCTGAGAACAGACCGATGGCCATGACTGTGTGAATACTGTACATTTGAGTGAAAAGACGCGACTGACACACTGACATCGGTGTCAATATGATCCCACAAGGGCGGCCCCATATGTGCTGAAAACACACACCCTCACACACACACAGTAGACTGTGATGAAGATGAAGGAGAGGGAAAGAACTGGAAGCCAAATCCGCCCTTGGGGCACAATAACTCACCGGTAAGCTGCCACAGCAAGTCGCAAGATTAGGTCTGAATCATATTTTTTTCCTCTACCATCATTTTTCCCCTGCCATGATTAGCATGATGTTGGAGCACTGAAACCAACTGCAGCCTTGCACTTATCCCCTTTCTCGCTGCCAATCTGAGGGCAGAGCGAGTGAAAAAGAAAAGTAGCGCGTGAGCGCAGAAGAAAGGGAAAAAGGCGGCAAGAGGAAGAAAGTCTAAAGCAAATGAACGAAGCAGTGACTTCCTAATGATAGGACCACTTTATGTGATTGAAGGAAGGAAAGAAAAATTGATAGCAACATTTCCAACAATTGAGCCACTGAAAAATATGAGAACTTTGTATCTGCACTTTGCGTCCTACCGATGTGCCAATCAAAGTCATGCCTTTGTGTTTTATGTGGACGGCTGCGCTTATCTAAGACCTGACATCTGAAAGAATAGCAGAGCTGAATATATCTACAATTTTAACCGCAAAGCCAGCCTCTGGACAAAAAAATAAGATCCAATGAAAGCTTCTTTTTGCAATGAAACTGCGATATTGAAGATGTTTTCTTGAGTGGTTTCTATCCAAAGTAAAAGACTAACCAATAGCTTCTCAGTAACTGTATTGTTTCTGACATATGGAATTGTACTTGTACGTGTAACCTGCATTTTTAAAATTATCTGCTTTCTTTCAGTTTTCTTAGATTTCTACCCATAAAATGTGTTTTAAGGCTATAATATGTAACATTTCCACAATAAAATGTCTAAAAACACTCAACATATATTAAATATTTTGTTCAGTTGTGTACTTATATCATCAATGTACACCAGCAATGTTCAAACGCAGAGAAATCAGTATGATTTTCAAGGTAACAGAGCCTCCTGCTAGCCGTTGCTAGCTAGTGGCAAATTTCTACAACGGGAAAACACAAAATTCGTCAGATACTTCAGAGAGTGAGAAAGGAAGTCATCACATGTGACTAAACGTTAATAAATGTTTGCCTCATTCACGATCATGATTTTTGCCTGACTCAAATCAGATTTTTGTCAGCTATGGTGGATGTTTAACAGTGAAATAAAGAAAACTCCCATGATTCCACGCTACTTCACAATGTCATCAAACTACATCTCTGATTATTGTTTTTAAGAGAGATCTATAGCAGCAGAATTTGCATATTGTGTGTTTATGCATTCAAATCTTGCAACCTTAGTTTACAAGCTACGAGGAAAGAAATTAGTATGTGTCTTCACGCTCAAAAGTTTGACAGGTTTAATTGTTTGTAACGGTGCTTTTAATGGAAAAAAAAGCTGTTTAATTTCTGTCATTCATGTTTCAGGGAAATATGTTTTTTGTGCGCTGGTCAATTTTGAGATTTTGTTTTAAATGCATTGCATAACATCTCTTCTTCCAGACTAATGGAAAGAAAACATCTAAAATATTACATCAAAGATATTGTCTATAAACAGTGATTTCCAATAAAAAATATATGTAACTTTACAATATCATATTTTAAAGACCATTTTCACAGATGTGTTTTTTTCTCTCTTTCTCTCTTTTTTTTCTCCACTTCAGTATCACCTACATACACCAAGTTTTACAGATTTATTATGTATATTTTGAAGGTTTTTACAGAAGGGTTTGTTCATATATCATTTACAGCCTGATTTATATAACACTTTGTTCTAAAGACATGGCAAAAAATTGCTTTTTTTATGGTTGTTGACAGTCTTTTCTGATTTATGGAGTGATAAAAAGAGATCACAAAATTCCCTCTGCAAAAACTTTTGACTCTAGCATGTCAATAAAATGAAACAAGAATTTTATACCGATCTCTAACCAGTGTTTAGATTCCTGTTTTGGAAATGCATACAAATTAGTCCATATTTAATTAGATAATACATAATTTACATATTTTAACATAACATTTCATAAAATTGGTAACACAAAAAAATAATTGACTTAATGTAAGTTATCAGCTGGGGAAGTTTCATGGTGATATGGTGATTAGTTAAAATATTTACTCTATTAACCTGTAGTGTCTTGCCGTAAGACAGAAGAGCAAAATGGTGCTTTGGATGGACTTATGACTTATGCTGGGGGATTTAGTGCCGCCTCTACTCCGTGAATAGGCAACGCAAGTTAACGATGGACAACAAAGACCCCTCAAGAGGCAGGCAGTTATTTTCGTAGACTGAATGTTCAGCAAATATCAACCAAAGTATATACAGTATTTCATATTTTATAAGATTAATGTCTTGCCGATCAATTTCATTATGCGGCATCATTCAAATTCAGCCAATCACTTGTCAGCTTTGTGAGTTTATGTTATATTACAACCAGAATTTATTGACCCAAGTATTAAGAATTTGATGGAACATTCTTTATTAAGCTCATATTCAGCAGGAAGCACAGAAAGCTAACTCAGGATTTTCTATAAATCTATTTATCTTCGCTGCTGCATGATATGGGGTATATCACTGGGAGCTGGAGCTGCTTCCTATAAGAATGTAATATTTTGTCTTGTCCTCTCTTCGTCTGGTGGTTTTTAAAGTTTAATTTCAGTGTAAAATTTGCAGCATGTTTCCCGTTGAAATAAATGATGTAGTCATTCCATTATGATCAGACCGAGTTAGCTGGAACTGAAAGAGTGATTTTCATTGCTCAAATTGTCTTGAGTTATTGTTATGTGCTCCTCTCAACCCTAATGAGTGCACTCTAAACAGCACTACAACAGAGTGGAGTCGGACTGGTGGGAGGCTGGCAACCAGAGTGCCAGTGTCTTATGAGAGCAGATGGACCACAGTGCCCCAGTAACTCATCAGACCAAATGTGACTCATGAAATCTGCCTTTTAACTTGTGGCATCTGCTTCAGAGTATGAAATATTCAAAGTTTGGCGGGCTGTGAACACAAAGGTCCCACCGCGGCGTCTGACCCAGGAAGTTCAACATTTGTTCTTCAGGATGGAACTTTTAGTTCAGCAGTTTACACATTATGCCAGACCAAATGGCTGCTAGTCAAAGGAGAGGGCTTTATTCTGATTCATAGTTCTGATCTTTTAAAAGGAAAGCTCAGCATTTGGAAACGTGCACATTTGCTTTCTATCACGCTTGTGTAAATATGAAGTTACCGCCACTGCAGAGGGTTAGCTTAGCATAAACTCTGGAAATGGGGGGTAACAGGTAGCTCAATGTTACCACATTTTTGACAGCTTTTAAGACCCTTTAAAAAAAAAAAAAAGGATAAAGAGAGTTGCCAATATTTCTCAGCGTCTCTCTGGAGTGTCTGTGTTGACTGAGTGGAGCAGAACGTTCAGACGACCAATCATCAGCCAGACAAAAAATGTGAATGACAAATGCCTATTAAGAGAAGCTCTCGACATGGACAAAGAGGCGATGTATTACAAAATTTAAATAAATTAATGATATCAATCTTTACTAATTAGGAGACAGAGTCTGTCATAGCCAGACATGTTTTCTCCACAGCGCTGTGTCAGCACTGGAGAGACACATAGTCAAAAGATTATGTTTGTTTTTTTTGTGTTTTTTTGGCTGGCAAGTGAAGCAAATCTACCAGCCACTTGCATATTTTATTTTATTTTGCATATTTCATTGTGCTGGTGGCTGGTGCTAATTTTGTGCCCTGACTGTCGGTGAGGATGTTCTGCAAAACGTCACAGGATCTGACAACTAGCTAATGAATTATCACAGAGACAGGGAGCACATGCAGAGGAGACTATAAGTACACCATAAAGGTGTGTAAAATTATTTTTACTTTACTTTTTACTTTTCAGCTGCGACCCAAGCCATTTAGTGTCCCCTAATAATGTTGGCCTTGTCTCTTTACATGTTGGGAAAGAATTAAAAGTAATCACATTATACATGCATATATATTTTTTAAATTGTTTGACGGTCGTGCGATTTGTTGTCACAGCACACGATACAACAGTATTTACAGACCGTGTTAAAATTAAAGTTTAAGAGTGTGACACAGACCTGAACAGACTGAGAATACTTAGTGAGATAAGTGGTAAAAGCGTACAGGCCAGGTTGGGTATGCTCCAAGAAAGGACGACTTTCTGTCGGTGAAATCATATTCCCACTCCCAAATCTTGTGAAGTCCCGCCCCTTTTTGCTTTGTGTGCCAATAACAATTGAGCATGCTTGGTACCCAGTAGAACCTCAGTTAAATTCCTCATTTTTCCATTTCCTGTACTGTGATATGCTGTGTGTTAAGATTGTGTGACAGTGACATATAGTCACATGTCAAATTAGCAAATATTAGCAATACACTTGCTAACCAACTATTTAGTTTACACACAAGGTGTTTGCTATCATGACATTCTGGGTCTACAAAATTGCTCTGCTAAAATATAAAAACCGCCACCTCAGTACCTCTCACAGTAATGGCAACACTTACCAGTGTGTGACTTTGGCAACAGGGTAACACTCTTTTACTTAGTCCTGCTTATAATCTTTTTTCCCTTCATATTTAAGTATAAGCAAGGCAACACAGCTGCACAGAGCTCTGGAAAGCATAAACGCTCTCCAGAGTGCAATGTAATGGTTGTACCTTGTCTACCTTCATCAAGGGGGATGTTACATAGCTTCTCCAACTGAACTACTTTAATTAATGCAGTGGGAACTTTTAGGGATGGAGAAGATTTTAGAATGCTTAATAATTCAAGGAGCGCAAGCTGGAGCATGTTCTGGGTTTCTTCAGATAGTCTGTCTGGCCTTGGATTAAATATTCACACAGATATCACACAGGCTGTAGAGGAAGAGGACTTTTCTGTTACCTCAGCCGGGTGTATTGTTTGACCAGTGTGTGTGTGTGTTTGTGTGTCAGTCACGGCCGATACCCCCCCCCCCCGTCCTCTTTCAGGTTCTACGCAGACCAGAAGAAGTGTGTACTGTAATGAGATCATTATCTTCTGTTATCCAGTCTGAGTTGCTCTCTGGTTCCCTGCCAAGAGAAATTAGAAGGGAAAAAGGCCTGGTGAATATCTAGCACATTTAATCTAATTGGTGTCACTTTTCTCCCTCCATTATGGTACTTTAATAGCCCTATCTGTCTCTATGTGGCTTGGCGGTGTTTAGGGTCAGTGGTCAGGGCCTAATCTTTCTGCTCAGATCACATTAACACAGCGCGGATCCTCAACACCGAGATAAACAAAAGGTCTTTTAAACAACAAGAGCAACAGCAGCATCGTATCACTTTAATTTGCTTCATTAAAAAGTAACAGTAAGCCCCTTCTATGACTTTACTTTTAGTTTAGATGCAAACTCAGAACAGATGGGTGTCTCTTTTTTAAGGCTGCAGAGAAACACTTCTCACAGACGTCTTCGAGATCTGAAAAATGGGATGCTGGAGAGGCCACAACGGTCGAGGAGAGCCCTTTAAATGTTTCAGCTTTGCCACCGAAACGAAGCTCGGTTGTCTGACACCAGTCTGGGATTTTCTTAAGAGGCTATTAGTGCCTCCCCACTCACAAAGAAGAACTTACCATTATTTCTCCTGAAATCTTTTGGTGGGGAAAGCTTACAGGCCTCAGGCAGTGTTTGAATTGGGGCTGCACCAGTGCTCCCTTGCTCTGAAATCTATTATGCACTCTAATCCCTCCAACCTCCAGCCCCAACACATGTCTTTGAGTCATGAGTAGACTAGGCGTGCGTCCCAAGCCAGCATTTAGACTCTCCTCTCTCCATCTCTCCTACTCCCTTCTCTCTCAGGATGGAGGATTTCCACCAAGTGCCTATTCTCTGTGTCAGTTCAACGTGTAATACAGGATCATCAGTCAGCTGTGAGACAGCCAGAAGGCTTCACTGTAAAAGGATTTAGATACTCTGAGGTGCCAAAGGAAGTGTCCCTGTAGGCTTGGTAGGAGGAGGCAGACGGTATTGATTGGCTGACAGGCAGGGGCGGAAAGGAGATTTGCGGTGATGTCACACGGGAAGTCATGTGTGGGTCATGTTCGTCAACATCGTCAAACAGCTCAGCGACGTCGGTTACAAGTAAAGGAAGAAAGGCTGCTTTAATTTTCTTTGTAAATCATTGGGAGGAGACAAAGAAATATCAGTGTACTCCAATCGAATAAACAAAGGCACAGATATACATATTTAATGGCATGCATAATTGATCATTTTTGCTCGCAGGGAGTCCTCTGCAGTATACGCTGAGCACTGAAGACATAAAAATAAAACATGAAGCGGGAAAGTCATTAAAACAGTTTTAGAGAAGTAGCGAGCGGAGTGGTACTGACTCTCACTTGAGTTGCCTGCACTCCCAGCCTTGTCCAGTGTTGGCACAGGTGCCAGTGGCTAATTGGCCAGTGATTAATCACATCCACTGTGAACTGCATGACCAATTAAGGGAGCCAGGGCCACTCCGCTCCCTGTAAGTGTGAGTGTGGTTCACTTGCTGGGTCCATCAACGAAATGTCTCAGGCCACAAAAAAACGTCAGGGGGAGTTGTGTCAGAATGTGGCTTGTTCTGTTGGGGGGAAATAGTGTTGAGTGTGACCTGAGAGGGAGCGGAGTGAGAGCAGACAACGCCAGTCTCGCTCAGATGCAACATTGCCATTAGGGCCACGCTGCAGTAAGTTAAAGAGTATTTTATGTATGTAAAACACTCGCTTTGGTTGAACATGAAATATTAACACAGAGTCAAACCAATGGGCAGCAATTTAAGGCTTAATTAGTTATTAAGGTCAAAACATTTGCCAAGGAACTGGACATGAATAATAGACGATACTTCCTGAAGGTCATTAAAACTTAATTTTGGTATATGACAACTTGGATCTTATTTTTGTACTTTTGGCCGTAAATTCACTCTGTATTGTATATATCAACTTAATTGCTGAATTTCTACAAACGAGGCAACGTTGCCAACAAGAAGTCTTACAGCACAAGAAACACATGTGGTTAGATTGTCAAACTGGTTATTGACAAACCAGAGACTAAAAGGAGCTATATGTCAGAATTTTAGTTTAAAAGTAAACAAAAATTAACTTTTTTAATCAACAGAACTTTAGGAGATAAGAGTCTTGATGTTATGTCAAAGATGTCTATGTGTTGTGTTGCTGAGAACTGACGTTGGCATGCTAACCAGCTAGCCCTGTTCTGTCCGGTCATTAGATTTGAATGTAAATGCACCTGAACATAGTTAACTTTTGTTTTGAAATCCAAACAAATCTACTTCCTGTGGAAGAACTAAGAAAAAATGAGGTAGATCATCTTTTCATGTCATGTTTTCTAATCATTATTTATCTGTGTCCTTATTAATTCATTATTTTGAATAGCATTTTAAAAAATAACTTTATATTACTGTTGAATTCATGGATATTAGATCCTAGGAGCCAAAGCTAACAGAGCAGACTGAAGACCTTGTGTTGCAGTAGAGACAATTTAAAGTCAAATAAATCATAACTTCAGTATTTTGGAGCCTAATCTCCCATGTTTTGTGTCGAAATGACTCACAGGAACAACAATTTTGGAAAGTGGTCAGGTATTGCGAGAGATCACAGTGTAATCCAGCTAATGTAAAACAGCAGCTTATTGTTAAAGGTTACGTTACCTTGTACCATTAAAATTGTGGCCTTAACAACACATGTCATTACTTCTTTATTTTACTTATTAATATTATTTTTATTTGCAAACATTACTTTAACTTTTCAGTAGAGATGATTTACAGTATAGAATTATGGTATCTGTCATAAATAGCATATTTTTTTCTTTAGCATGTATGAACACAATTGACGTCTAAAGTTACGGTCTAAATTTTCCACTGAAGAGAGAAAATCATGGAATCCCCTATTTTTTTTTATTATTATTTCAGTATGTACAGTGATGCACAAAGCTTGCTGAAAATGTATTTACATTTCTTTAAACTTTTCTATAATTAAAAAAATGAATAAATTAATTAACATTTGTCCTTACTATAAGGACAAATGTACAAGAACAAGTTATGCTTATAATTAAAATTCATAGAGGCTGTTTTTTACTAATTTTAGAGAGTCAAAAATGCCCCTAGTTGAAGAAAAATCTGAGAGGTAGATAAAATGATCTATACCACTCTGTCTATGTGCTAAATATGAAGCTAAAATTAGGAGGCAGTTAGGTTTGCTTACAGGGGAAAACTGTTGAATCTCTCTTTCTTAAGATAAAAAAACAAAACACATACTTTACTTCTGAACACTTATAAATCTCACCAACACGTTATAACTTATTAGTTTAACCTTGCAAAAACTGAAGTGAAAAAACAACAAGCTGTGTTTCTGACTTCTGGAGTCTTGTTGTCACCTCAAGTTTGCCAGATAACCAGCAGAGACTGAGAAAATGCCAACTAGAAAATCACATCTTGTTGTTTTTACATTTCTATTTGTGTACAGATTAAACAAACAAGGTGCAATGTGTTATGCTTTAGAGATGCTGGTAGGTTTTTTTAAACTCTGGACTGAGCAAGGCTGGTTGTTTCTTTATGCTTCCAGTCCTTTCATGCTAAACTAATAGCCTCTTGGCTCTAACTTACTTAATGGACAGATATGAGATTGATATCGATCCCCTCGTGTAATTCTTGGCAGGAAACTGAATAAGCATATTTTCCCCAAATGTCAAACTATTCCTTTAAGATGAAAGCAGACATAGACTGGGTGAGGACAGTGTGTGTTTTGCGTATTTTCTCTACGACCCCTGTAGTGGATGGGGTGCCAGGCGGCTGCAGATTGAGCGGCTGTGGTGCTGCTGCCTCTGTGGCCAGTTAAAAGCAAGGTGGAGGTGATTCATCAAGGGCTCCATGGGGCCATCTGTGGAACAGACTGACAAATGTCTCCCTCCTTTGTCATAAGGACACACGTCTCACAAAGCTGGCGATTAATGCCCCTTTTACAACACATTTATTTGTCACCCAGGTATTTATCCCTGCAGTGTCTTGCACTGTATTACCATGGCTGACAAGACCAGGAGCCATTTCCAGGCCGTCCTCCAAGGAGGGCAGTCCATGAGGGACTGTCCTGGATGATTCCTGCTGAATTTTGATGGGCTCTCCTTGCTGCTGCCACTGCTCCCACCTCCCTCCCCCACCCCCCGCCCCTCTCCCCTCCCCAGCGTGGGAGGGGGAAACATCAGAGATGGAGATGAAAATGTTGCCCAAAGACTTCATTCACATTCAGGCATTCATGCATTTAACAAAAGCAAGGAAGGGGAGGGGGAGGAGGAAAGAGAAAAAGGTGGAGAGGGTGCAACCTGTTGTTTTAACATTCACTCTCTGACTTGATCACGTGTGGTGAAATCAGAGTGTAGAACAAAGAGCTGATGTGCCCTTGCCCTGACAAAGGAGAGGGGGAGCTCGGCGTGTCAGTGATGAAATCCTTCTTGTTTGTCCTGCATTATGAACAGGTTGTAGTCGGGATAAGCCGCTGTGGGAGAACACACCCTTGTAGATCTGATTGCTTTGTTGTCAATCTATCCATCTCGTCGCAACGGTGGTGATTGCTCCAAATACCATTTGGTAAATATGACGGAGGTGCCATTAGACAAGGTCAGGGCCACTAAGCTTGTTATCTCATCGCATGGGTGTAGTGTTTTCAGTGCCGAATGCACCAGTCCCTGGCCCCTTCACCTGCTAAAGGAGCGATAACAATTTATTATACCTCCACACAGGCAACAGCCGTGGGTTGTCCGCACATCTGTCCCATTCTCGTGACGCATTATCTTAAGAACGCTTTGATGTTATCTTCAAACTTGGTGCACACATCCACTTGGATTCAAGGATGAAATGTTTCGATTTTGGGGGTCAAAGGTCAGCATCACTGTGACCTCAGAAAACTATATATCCTATAAGGAATTCATACACTAATCACGCCAAAATTTCACACAAATGTCTAATAGTATAAAATGATGACACAATGTTAAGCTCTCTATCAGTCCTCTGTGTTCCTCTGTAAAAATAGTCTATAAGTGAAGACAGCATGTTTCTCACTACAGATTATTCACTGGAATGCCACATGTCAATGTAGGGATAAAAATACACATAATACCTTTTATTAACCTATTATTCAGACATGGATGTAAAGTGAAACCTGCGAGGCAGTAATTCTAGTTTTAAAGGTGGACCACTCCAGAGGAGATGTAGTGTCTTAAACATTACACCCTCACAGAGAGAAACTTACCCAGGAAACATTGTTTACTGTACCACTAGTCCCCTTTTCTGGCTGTTTACTTGTTGTATTTTTTTGTAAAAGAGTGCAAATACTTCGCCTCTGTAAATGTCACCCTGGCAGTTTTGATATCATTACCGTTTTGCCTCCATCTGCAAAACAGACCATCCTGCTGCTTCTGTTTTGTGCAAGATGCAGAAAAAAGACGTGCACCAAAAGAACAGAGTATAAGACAGGTGCCTGTGTGTGTGTGCGTGTGTGCATGTGTGTGTGTGTGTGCACGCGGGCATGTGTGCAACAAAGGAAAATGAGACACGGCGGAGGATAGAAAGAAACTAAAATACACACTCCAAAGGACGTCAAGCCTTCAGACTCTCTTTCCCAATGTGTGTATTCAGGGACACACACACACACACACACACACACACACACACACACACACACACACACACACACACACACACATACACACACACACACACTCACACACAGACAGATGAGGGTGAAAGTGAAGCTAAAACTCACACTCCAAAGGACTTGCCCTCTGGAGCTGAATGTGCACACACCAATACAGAGTCACTTGTTGGTAATGAGGGACTCAAATCGGAATCAATTATGAATGTTCCATCAGGAGGCTTTGGGGCCATATCAAGGGAGCCAGGTATTAGACAGTAATGAGAAATGGAACACAGAGAAGTACGGCCCTGCAGGCTCTGATGTCTCCAGGCAGCATGTGATTCAGTGGTTTAAATACATTTGCATTCATTCAATTCGCAAGAAGGCCATATTTTATTAAAGTGAAACGCCTTCCTTCATGTGCCTCTAACAATCATGCGGGCAGACAAAGCCTTTGATTCTTGCTTAGATGAAAACCGTGTCTTTTATGACCGATATGGACTGGCACGATTCAGTGCGAGAGAAGAAAGAGAAAACAGAGAGTGAGTGAGTTAGTTCTGGCTGTACTGATTCAAGCCAGTCAACTTCTCCTCCACTGGCCAGAGCCTCGTTTGCTCCAGCCTGATGATTGATTCTTGTTTGGGGCCATGCCTGTGGGCCTTATTAAATCAAAATGTAAACTCTCTCTTATAACAAATTGCAGGGAAAATGCCAGTAGCCAGCTCCCCCTTAGGGGTGGACCTGGATTACTCTGACAAGTTAAGAACCCAATGAGCTTTCCAGAGCTCTCCTCACCTGCTCACATACCCTGGATATTTTCTCTCAATCCCTCAGAAATTGAAGATTTCTTCCTCTCACTATCTCTATAATGCTTTATATTGTGCACTCACCACCGAAATTGATCATTCATTTACATAGAAATTAAATTAATTAAATGAACTTACCCTTTTATCAAGTATTGTCTGTGTGGCCAAGGGCTGCTATACTGTAGTTTATCCCTCCGTCTTAAAGTTCCACAGTTGTAATGCATTAAAAACACGCACTTTGATCGCAATAAACGTGGACACTGTAGTTTATTCTGAGTCGATCCTACATCCACAGTCCTCAATAGCGCAATAATTGTGTATTATTGGATTAAAACAACCCTTTGTTAAAAAACTGCAAGGGGCCGCGTTGGTGGGGATGTGTTGTTTCAAGCGCCAGCAGGACACGGACCACATTCCAGTCTGAGCAACAGATCAATTAGTTTGAAGGCCTTTCAGAAAAAAAATAAACTGCAGAGGTTTTCATAACACTATGAGACAGGATTTCACAACTTTGTAAAGCCATCACACTGACAATTAATTTAGCTTTAATTGCGATAATTGACAAGGATGTGAATGAGCATTTATTTGTTTGGACAAAATTGCACCTTGCCAGGTGAGATTGTCTTGTTTTGTGGACACTCAGTCCTCCAGGGGTGGAAATCTGTTGGCACCATGCAATTTGACTTTATTTCAGATTTAGATTCAGATTCAGAGCGCTACGATGCCATTATAAAACAATTATTGTTGCATCTTGGTGCATCCAAATTGTTGATTTCAATAGATTTTTCCTTACTGTCAAAACTAGTTTATTTGTAATGATCCATAATTAGTTTAGTTAAACTCTCTCTTGTCCAGGTCCCTTTTCTTTTCAGCTTCATAGAAAAATGCTTCTGCACATTAGCTTGTCAGACTACACACATGTTTACATCTGTTAAGTTTTACCATCTGATTAGTTCAACCGAAAGAAGGTACAAGGTCCTACAAAATTGTTACGGATGATTATGATGTTGAGAATTTGGTCTCAGGTTTCCAGTTACTGACAAGACAGAATCTTTCAAGAGAGCATTGCGACATTGAAGAATCCATTTTTTCCTCCTATTTTTCAGACGACAGTGGGATTTTTGGGTGGGAGTACTCTGGCACCAGTGCCGTGGTATCATTAAAATGAATAAAGGAGCTGCATTTCCTCATGCAATGATGTCGTCTGTCCGGATAAAGCCATAATTTAATTTTTTATTAACGCATTCACCTTCTTGCAAAAGTAAGATGAAAAGATTCATACCAATCTCATATTTGGTGTTCAATATTTAACTACAGCCATAGTCTGTGTAATAAATAGTGGACAGAGCGTTGATGATGTACACGTTTATTTCTGCTGTGAAGTTGATCATTTTAATATGGGTTACTTGGAGATTGACTTGCTTTAGAGCCAACCTCAAGTGACCATTCAAGGAACTGCACTTCACACTGTGTGTTAACTTAATTTTTCCACCCGGATGAAGCTGCTTAGCTACAACCAGCAGGCGGTTAACTTACCTTAGCATAAAGCTTGGAAGCAGGGGGGACAGCTAGCCTGGCTCTGTCGAAAGGTAAAATAATCTGCCAGCCAGCACTTATAAAGCTCACTAATACACCTTTTTCACAGCAGCTATTTTAGTAAACACAGGTGTTACCAGTGACACTAATTCTGTCCAGGTCAAACACAGTCAGGGTGCTGCTATGGTGCATGTCTGCTCACTAAAAAAAAACTCTGCTACACTAAATGGAATGGGACCTAAATTAGTATCACTGGGAACACCTGAGTTTATACTCTTTCATATCAGTATGGCTGCTGTGAAAAGGGTCTATTAAAGCATTATGTCTCATTTGTCTACAAAAATCAAAGTATGAAACTGGTGATCTTGGATTCTTTGCCTGTCCATAAAGTCAAGACTCCAGAAGTCACTGAACCTGGCCAAGAAAGCAGCGAGAACAAAAATTACCAAAATGGCATTTTCTTTCTTTTCCTATTTTATTGATGTACACTAAGTAGTCTACTTCAAAAACACCATTTAATCCTGCTTGAGTAAAGTTCACTTACAAAAAAAAGAAAGAAAGAAAACCTGCTCCAATGTTTTAGGAAACTGCTCTCAAAAAGATAAAACTACATTTTTGTGACCAAGTTAGAAAGACTTAGACCTCCGGGGTAATAAATGGACTTGGGCCTAAGTGCTACAGACAGTGTTTGGAAGTAGTGTGGAGCATACTGTAGGTTTTGGTCTTCTTGCTGTATTTGTTGACAAAAATTAAAACATAGAATAACTAACACTGGTCTTATCCTTTAAATATTGATGTTGATTTGGCATCACATTATGCTACTGTAGATAAAAAATGTCCAGTTACATTGTTAGAGTATTGCACACTCATACATATGCAGTTGTGCACACACACACTCAGACACACACACACACACACACACACAGAGGCTGTCACTATCCCTCACTGAGCATAGCAGGGTTCTGAAAGGGCAACTTGGCTGGCCATCTGGCCTGCATATCAGCAGAGGTTATTGTGTCGACATCATCATTACTGAACACATTGCTGTTTAGTAAAGGTTATCCGGAATCTGCACAATTATCTGTTGCAACACATGTAGAAAAAACAAGACTATGAAATTGAGACATCACTGAAGGAAAGTACACACTTATTTTGACATTTTAGCGATGCAGTACTGAAAACAAATACAATTTTAATGTGAACAGTATTGTGTAAAAGCTGCAAGCGGGATAAAGTATTCTCTTCAATATTCAACAAGAAATGTTATATTTTTAATCCAACTTATTTTTAAGTTCAATATTTTTAATATTTTGTTTTATTTTTTTACAAATTGACTGGACATTGATTGTTGCCAGTAGGCAACAATAAATTATTTTTAGCATCATCAAAACAAACTGAATTCAAACTGACTTTGTTCTTAATGTCCATATTTACTTACTCTTAACAATTAAAGGTGCTAACTAGAATCATAAAAGGTTCTTTGGCTTGTCCCTATAGGAGACCCCTTTTTGGTTACTAGTACTAGAACCTTTTATAAAATGGTTCCACTCAAAACTAGAAACACGGGTCGGTTCGCTACAAAGCACCACGGTTCCAAGGATCTTGAACAAAACTGGTTCAAAAACCAGAGCTAATTTGGTGGAAAAGGGCCCTCAAAGAGTTCTTCCTAGAACCCTACACAAACGGTTATACCCAGAACCATCTGTGAAAGGTTTCACCCAGAACCCCCTATGAGACATTCTAAAGGGGAAGGATCCTGTTGGAACTCGCATTTCTAAGAGTGAAGACGTTCCCTAGTTCATCCTTTCTAATGTGGACCCTGACACAAACACATATTTGTAAATGGGCTGTGTTGAGATCCACAGTTAATGATGATTAATGGAAGGATCTGGATATACTGTATTTGCTGAGGGGGAAAAACCCTTTTTAACACCAATCTAATTTCATTTCTCCAACACAAGCTCGGAATAATCGTTTGGTTGCCGCTCTCATTTTCAAACTGTCAAAACAACCGCAAACAGCTAATCGGAACATTTGCATGATGAGCGAAGATGTGTCTGAAGCTGTTATATACACACATACACACTTCACAGTACACACAAGTCTTTACCAGGCTCCGTCCCTGTCTGTCTTCTCGTGGTACCATCATCAGAAATGAAAAAAAAAAAAACCTTCAGGCTTCAGCAGGGAAGGGGTGATAAGAAGAAGAAGGAGAAGAAGACGAGAGGAGAAGGAGAAGAGAGATTCTTTGAGTGGTATTTGATATTCACACTTGGAGGCACAGCTAAATATGATTCCTCATTAGACAGCAGCCAAGGCTCTTTCCAGGTACAGCCATGCACTGTTGAGCTGTAGCCACTTAGCACCTGATTAAAACATGGAAACACTCCCTGTGGTGTTATGGGATCTGTGATAAAGCTACTCCCCCATAATAGCATTAACCATGTTGAAGTGCAAAGTAAAATGTCTCTTGTCTTTGCTATGATGTTTAATTATTTTATATGAACCAGATGGGCCTCCTTTGCCATATATTTAATTTCAGATTGGTATAATTACACATCCTCCATTGAAGAGCTTTTGTTTTCTTTTTGAAGTCGAGGTTTGAATAGGTGTGACATTTGATAAAATGTTCAAGGGCTCACCCCCGAACAGAAGTACGTCAATGCTGAAACATCCAAACCTTAAAGGCATGCAGAGGCATTTCTCCAAAATTTTAATATGTCAGGTAGCTAGTATGCTAACAGGAGTGTCGAGTGCTCATCACCTCGTTGCAGGAACCCACTCCCTGATAGGCCTCACTGAGTGTGTCAGACCACATTTGGTCACACTGAATAACACCAGCGCCCGCAAAAATTGACAGTTTTTCAAATGGCACAATGTCAGGCATCATTTCATCTGCAATTACTATAGTGTTCTATCATTGACTTGTAGTGCTACAGTACAATTCAGTTTAAATTATGACTGTCAAATCATTTGTCCCATGGATTTGGAGCCCACCTTTGACCACTTGGGGGCATATTTAGTGTTTTGCTTGCAATTTGTTACTGGCAATTACTCACTACTGACATTTGTAGGCAACTCTTGCTTTAATTATATTGGCTTTGCCACAAAATATATATAGATAGTTATAATAAATAATAATTACCTGTATATTGATGCACATAATGTACAACAAAAGTTCACAAGCGCTAGTTGCCAGACCTGGAAGAGCCCCATGTCCTTTAATTCAGTTGTTTAAGGAAAAATTCACATTCCTGATCAGCTACAACGAGGCAGAATGTTCCACATACAGTGCAACAAATCTACACCTACATTTTAACCAGGGCAGCTGCATAATAACTTATCTGTACCTTATTTTGTTCTTGGACTTCCATCTAAACAGCATCCCAGTTCCAGCCAGGTACAGATTTGGCAACATTTGCCCAATTTAAGTACCAGCTATTTCCTCAGAAAGTTGGTAAGCTTGTAAGACTTGTAAATTGGCATCAGAGGGCTGTGCAAAAATGGACACAGCCTAACACAAAATTGTCCAGAAGTTAGTGCCATTTGTTTAATCAACATAAAGATCAGTGAGCCTGCAGGAGCATCTTCACAACGGCAGGGGGCCACCAAGAAGCCAGAACAATCAGTTCCAGTCCTAAAGTATGAAATCTGATCAGTTTTGATCATTATCAGTGTTGACTGTTAAAAACCCAGCACCAAACATGGCAATAGTGTCTTGAAAAACATTTCAAACACGGACCTGCCAAACTGTGTGCAGTTTGGACTGAGTGAGGAACTCTGGTGACATTTCCAAAGATTTCAAAGGCCATGTTTGAGATGGTTTTAAGTCCAATTAACACTGTTCTTTTTCATTTTTCAGTCAATATGCAACATACTTCCACATGATACCCTGCCAACAAAGCAGTCAGCCAAGTCTTTCTATATTTGCAATCCTCTGTAACGGTCCAAAACTGTGGCCGTCAATCACTTTAACTTTAAAAATATTTATCGGTGCTACAAATGGCCCCTCACAGCCTTAAACCCCCTTTTATGCTGCTCGCTGTTAAATTCAATAAATGCTTTAACCTCCCCTTATCCCAGCATTCCCAGTGGATAGAGGGATTCTATCATCTTTTTCTTATAATAGGCCTCTTTTAGTGATCACTGCCCCACTTCTTCTGCCCTAAAATACCATTCCACTGTTAGATATCACTGCCTGACAGCCCGTGCACCTGCCTCATTTACCTCTCTTTGATTTTGAGAATTCCTACTTTTGCAAAAATCCCTTTTGACTCTTAACCCCAGGCTTTCAGAGTAGAAGTTAATCTCTGACTCTTCTGCAATAAATTTCTCCCTGTGTAACTGTTGAACACTGGTGTAGACGTGGAAAGAAGTTATGTTTCCCCGGTTAATTGCACCAGTGTTGATGATGCCAGTGAGTAGCTGAAAATCGCAGTGTTTGGTCAGGGTGGCTGTATGCAGTGATAAAAAAAAATTATAACAAACATAAAATATTATTTTCCATCAAGTAACAACAGAACCAAATGTCACTTTCCTGTGCATGATTTTTCCTTGCTCAAGTAGTTTTACTTCATCACGCCCACAAGGATCTTAATTAGGCCGACCCTAACGAAGACCTAAACCCTGCTTTATCCATTTGTTTTTGTTTGTTTGTCTGATCAGTGACCCATTCTGGTCCTCCAGTGTTTTGAGAGAGAAAAAGATCACAGATCAGTGGCTTCATATTTTTTACTAAACAAACTCTGCTCTAAGAGGCGGCTCCACCCACAGCCACCGTGGTAACAGTAAGTGGATAAATAAGTTTATTCCAACTGGCCAGAAGTGAAGTCATAAACATACACATGAGAGGTGCCCTGGTCCTTTGTTCCTCATCAACCACCAAAACAATTATAGGCCCTTAAAACCAATTTTCTCAATCAGCTTCTCATTGTGAGCAATGCAATCCTGCAATCCTGCAATCCAGCCCAGTTTCATGTAATAGACCTGCTGATGGGGACCAAGTGTCACATTTGGCTTCACCGCAGCATGACAACTACATGCGTGTATGAATGTGCGGTACGAACAGAGGGCAAAGGATTAACATAAAGAATAAACAGCAAGAAAGTCCACATAGGAAGGATGACGGGCTGGATCAAAATACTTTCACAGAGGAGACGGGATTTGGTTCTTGTGTCCAATAGTCAGTGTTGATTGTTTTAGGAAGTTACTTAAACTTAAATCATGATGTTTGCCTAAACTTACCCAAACTGTGACACCTGAAATGTTTCAAATGTTTCTCAGCAAGTTTGATTTTGAAAGCGTCAGCAGACTGTGAATATGTGTACTTTTCATGCCTAAGTGAGGCAAATTGTGACACTGTCGGTGGACTGGTGGGTCCTAATAATTTAATTTAGTTTGTGCCACAGAAGTTATCTTTGACTGACTACACCTGCAGCGCACGAACAGTGTAGGATTATATGAGTCACAGGCAAACAGTCATATCCGTAGTATGGCCAGTCTATACAGTATGTTCATTTTTAAATGTTCCGTTCCAGCGTGATTTATGTCAGTCAGTGAAGTTGGGAAAAAGTTATCTTCTTATGCCGCCTTTATCCTTTAATTAGAGACCGGTGTGGTGATAAAAATTTGATTTAAATTCAACTTCCTGTCTTTTATTAGGAACACAAAGAAACTTGGAACACGAGGCAGATGGAAGTGGCTTATGTCTCCTTGGTAGCACACTGAGATGAAACCAGGATGGCAGCCAAAACCAAACACACAGAGACACACACACAGACGCTCGCACACAAAGCGCATTTGCACGCACACATGAGCGCACGCACAAAAACACAGTCAATATTTCACCCCTTGCATCTGCCAATTACGAACTAGATTCGTTTGTGGAGAAAACATACACAAGTCTAAACTTAGCAGTGTTCCATACACATACTGTGAGTCAGTAGTGCAAAACACAACGGCGGAGGACCCCCCAGGTGAAATCCCAGAATATCGACTGGATGATTCAACTCTTTAGAGTCGTTAGGCTTTTTCTTTTTTTTTCTGTATCTTTTGTAAACAGCCAGTGAAAAAGCTTCACTCAGATATCCTGCCTTTCTCAGTTGAAATAATCCTCCCTATGACAGCACATATTCATTGTGCATGGATGATAACAGTGCAAAGTCCATTGAGAAAACCTCAGTATCTGATTCCCATCTAGCAAACAGCTTGAGGGTGGCATGGCCTCGAGGCTTCCCTCTGTCCCTCTGTCCGGGTTTGGAGACAGTCTTTTGATCTGCCGAGGAAGGCTACCACATGCTAAGAATAACTCACGCTACGCTAGGTGTACACTCCTTTCATGCTGGACCAGAGGGAAATTTGATAAGCACTGAATTGTGAGTCTCTGTGCGACCCTGATGTGCTCACTATCCGTGTCAGACACTTCCCTGAGCCGTGTTTTCTACAACTTTAAGAATGCACTACATTAGATGAAAAACTTTGGGCAGAGAAGACAATGTTTGAGCTGTCATGCCCTCTCCACTGCCTCAAAGCTGTTTGCTACCTTTGTTCTTCCCCGTCTGCAGTGAAACACCCAGCAGTTCAAACTTTGCTGAATTCTTGTTTATATTAGGGGCTGCAATATCTTACCCCACTCTGAGAATACATTTGCAGGAAATAATCCAATCATGTTCCATTTCTGTGCAACGTTTTATTGTTATCTTTTGTTTCCTTGTGTACGAAACCCATTAATTTTATTTTTTTTTTCTGTCCAAGATGATGTCTGGCTTTATTAAAATGATTTTATGAAAGTAAGCTGGGAAAAAGGGGCAGCAACACTGCTGAAGCAGCTTATAAATATGGCAATATGCTCGCTGTAATCTTTAGTTACAGAGTTAAAGAAAGGTTTCACGGTGGTTTTTCCTGAGGGGCTAAGGTTCTACCCACAACCATGTGCTTCTGAAGAACCCTTTTTTGAAGGAAGGGTGGTAACACTTGATTTTACAGTTCCCTATTTTCATAGTAATAGGTGGTAATTAGCAAATAACTTATTTGAAATTTGTTTAAAATTACCCAAATATTTACCCCAAATTTCATGGTAAGTAATTTTTTTTTTTTTTTTTAAGTTTTATTTATATTTTTTTTATGTAATTTGGTGCTATCTGGTAAACTAGCCTACACTTTCACCAGTTTTGAGTGGAACTATTGTAATCAAGGATGCTAATTAACAGAGGGTGTTGCACAATGTACAGTGAACCATAGAATATGTCACACCCACATCTGTTATTTTTTTGGTTCTGGTCGGGAACCAAGTTGTCCGGTTCTGAACCATTTCATTTTTGGTTACAAGTTAGCAGATAAAATGACTGAAAGGGTTCCAAGAAAATGTTCTAGCAGGAATCAAAAAGGGTTCTCCTATGGGAACAACCCTTTATGGTTTAAGTTCGCACCTTTATTTCTAAGAGTGTGGTGAAGAGAGACATTGACAGTGAATGCAGTTTGTCACAAAGATGGAGAGCGGGAGAGAATAATGAGGGAGTAAAAGAGCTCAACATAGAGGAGGGGAGTTGAGGGGGTTCAGACAAACTGCTTTCATTAATTCCATTTGTTTCTGTAAAAGGGTGTGATTGTGTGACCTTTGCAGGATCCAACCCAGCTCCATCATTTTTACTCATTATGCAAGAGCCGATAAGATCCAGGGTGACACCTGTCTCCTCGGGGAGCGATTAAACAATAAATGAATCCTCTGAAACTTTGTAAACTTACTATCTGTGTCTTGGTTGAGTGAAGAGTAAAAATAAACCACAGGATGGAGAGAAAAAAGAATGAAAAGCTAATAAGACTTGAGGGCATTTCAAGAACCCATAAAAGCTGCCATTAGCCTCAATAGTCTGAGCTTCAATTAACGCAAAAGCAGTGCTGTTTGGAGAAAAAAGCGATTTTATTCAGCGTTAACCTGGGCTACAATCCTGCTGTTTTTAGTAAAGAATAGCCACTGCCGAAGGATTTACTGAAACTCATCAGAGTGTAACAGTCCACTCTTTAAGCTTTAACAAAGCCACTAAGATCTGTTTCTCTGACTGACAGCTCTTAGGACCAATACAACATGGTAAATAGTTGCAAAGTATGTCTGAGAAAAGGTTACCATACATGTTATATCCCTTTCAAGTCTGAATGGTGCAATGCCTCTTTATAGTTATTTTTCAGCTCACTTCATTAATTCAAGCACGACAGTTAATTAGGCAATAGATTTTTATATTAGAGACTCTCATGCTGCTGCAGCATGATGCACAAATATTCTGCTATCACTGGTGAATTTTAATCAGCTACAATGCAGCTGTTTCAAGACAATTGGCAAACTGTGAGGCCAGATAGTATATGGTATATGCAATGTTTACAGAGTCCTTACATCAAACCTCATGGCACCTCCACATACGGACTTCCCCAGTGGGAGTGCAATGAAAGATGTGGCCAATTGGATAGAAGATGTCAGTATGGCAGCCTCTGTTGGGTGGTCTCACATGATGTGTGTGTGGAGTCACTGTATTCCCACTACTTCCAATTAGTTGTGGGTGATTAGGTGATATGAGAACATTTTCAGTAGAATAAGTCAGTCTTGGGTTGCCTCTATGGATAAGGGGTTAATACATGAACCACAATGTCCCCTGTTCGAGTCTGGCAGGAGACTTTTGTTGCATCCCCCCCTCTGGTCATCTCTCTATGACCATGTCTAATAAGGCATAAATTTTATTTTAAAGTCTGTCTTAGCTGAGATCTTTGACTTGAATCAATAATCATATAGACACCAGTGTCATAACTTTCAGGGTGCTGTTTATATATTCTGACTTATGTTATTGTTTTCTATGCTGCCATGATAACCTTCAACAATTGTTAAAGGAGCAATATGTAAGACCCTTGCATGAAAAAATACTACAGTACTACAGCCCAAATAGTGAGTTGGAGCCATAGATGACATATGAAATAGGTTGAATCACTTTTTAGTATACAATCTATGAGTGAAGAGAGTTGTTTCTCCCTGCCCCCTCCATCCCAACAGACTAACCAACTGTCATGACCATGAGACAGACAAACAAAAAAGACGATTCAGAGCAGAAATGTCAAAGAAGAACATGGCTGTAGCATTGCTGTCAGAGAAGCATTTCAATTTAATATATTTCCTTAATCTCTGATGACATATCATGGTCATTTTATGATTTAGAACAGTAAATATATCACATATTTCTCCTTCAGTCTTCAGCAAGTGAATCTATTGGGTTGAAAGTGACACAGCTGGACAACACAAGGCCTCATAGTTTTTAATTATTTGGTCCATTTCTCTGCTTAGACTTTTTTTGTATAATGGAAATTTTTAGTAAACAATTATTTTATCATTATTTATTTTATAATTTATAATTTCTTACTGACAGTTCAATAAGAAGATTACACCGCTATCACATATCATATGGTAAATACAAAGCTGATAAATGGTTAGCTTTATTAACATTAAGACTACATGTAGCCTTGCTGTTCAAAGCTATAAATCCTCTAGAGCTCACTAATTATCATATTATATTGTTTGTTTGATTCATACAAACAAGTGTAAAGATTACAGCTTTTTTTTCACAGCAGCTATTTTCAGATGAAATATCAGAGTAAACACATGCATTTCCAATGATACTAGGCTCCACTCAGGTCACAGTCAGGAAAGGCTCTGATACTACACCTGTGTTTACCCTACTATTTCATATCAACATGACTGCTGTGTAAAGGTCTATCTATTGTTTTAAAGAGTGTAACTTCCATTGAAACCACAACTTATTGCTTTTACATTTTGGTTTTTGTACAGATTTAAAAAACAAGATTTTAGAGATGCTGCAAAGCTGATTATTTTATCTCTGGATAAAGCCAGGATACCGTTTCCTCTGCTTCTTTGTCCTAAGCTAGGGTAACCACCTGCAAGCTCTAGCTTCATATTTAGTGTACAAACATGACAGCTGTACCAGAGTTTTCATCTAACTCTCGATAAGAAGGTAAATAAGCGTGTAACCTAAAATATCCTGAGTCTTTCCAGCTCTTTCTTGCAGAATACTTTACTTGATCGATTTCCTGTGAACTGGGTCTTTGTCTCTCTGAGCTGTTGCTCTGAATTAAAACTAAGGAGAGAAAGCGATGTTCGTACCACTTACCAAAGGCCCTGTGGGGCTCCCACCCTGTGAGGGGCATCGGAGGCCATGCCACAGCCCTCCTCCAGGCGTCTGGGCACCAGCTTGAAATACATTAACTTTCACATTAGAGCTTAATAAGGGAGAGCAGCGCCGGCTTCTGCACCCTGCCAGTATCTTTCATGTGCCCAATTACTGACAGATCCCCAAAATCATATTCACCTTTTACCACCTTTAATTAGTTCTTTATCACTACTGCTTTTCCTGGATGTCGACTCCGGGCCCAATATACTCCTGTCAGCGTGCTGTGAGATGACTGCATTAATCAGGGGCTGATATCCCCCAAAGATGCATAAGCATTTACAGTCTGTCTCGCACATTGGATTCTAGGGGTTTCTGTCACTGTGGGTTATCTACACTCAGCATTGTCATCACAGGTGAAGGTGCAGTAGATTCTGTGAGGCTGAATGGAATAAAGAAGCAGACAACAACAGAGAGGACAAGCAATGAAAAGCAGAACTGGATGCCAATACAAAACAATGAAAGGGTTTCTTGTGTGCAAAAGATGGCTGTCAGTAGACTTGGTTTTAGATCAGCTCTGTGTTACAGGAAAGAAATTCATCCCAACATTTAGACTTAGTGGCACCAACAACGATTAATTTAATCTAAGATTATTCCTGATCAGAGTTAAACAAAACTGAGATTTAAATGAGTAAATCCAGATTTAAAATTAAACAGAGCTCTGTTGCACAAGTCAAAACTAATCTCCGTTTGGTAAACCCAAGTTTAGTCATGTAAACCAAAATTTAATAGGCTTAGTTAAGTGGAGATGCTTGCTGGCCCAAATTCAAATAAATAAAATTCCTTGTCTTCCTTAAGATTGAGGTGCATTGTTTGTTATCTAGCTGAAAGGAAAAACAAAAAATGTTTTATTGTCTGCTAGATAGCAAAAAAAAAAAAAAAAAGCCAGCAAGCTAATCAGTTGTTTAGCCTCGAGAATCATTTTGCTTACTCCATCTCAGTTATTTTAACAGTTAAATCCCCTCAAGTGTAAGTTTAAAACTATTACTGGATCATATTTTAAGTTGGAGTTTAAAGTTTTGGTGCAACAGAATTAAATTTAATCTACATTTAGAGTCAAAACTATATGAAACTGAGGTTTAAAGAGAGATTTAATTTAATATTTCTTTCTTTTATAATTTAGTTTTAAAGTTTGGTGCAACATAATTTAAAGTTAAACCACGATTTAATTGGGTTTAAAAGTTAATCCATGTATGTGCTACTCACCCAGCTACTCACCTTTTTCTTCAGTTGACATTTATATGCTTTTAGATGTAAGATGAACAAAATATTTACAAGTAGGATGATTTATAAAACTCCCCTTTGAATTGTTTACAGCACATCATTTAACACCTCTGCAGAGTTTGTTTATTAGTGTGAATACTGACAGCCAATATGGATTTAAAGGGAGGGGGGAACCAGAACATGTGATAGCTCTGACATGTTTTTAATTCCACATTAACGTCTCCCTGGCGGAGCCAAACAGGCTTGCCATTAGACATTCATTATATTGATCGCGCAGCAGCGTCAAGTCTCGTAGGAAAATGAGGTTTCTCTCCTTTTTGTCTGTCAGCTAATTATTGAAAACAAGATTTGCTTCTGATTAAGGGAGCAGATCGTTGTCGCTGCAGACACATTGACATGCACAAAACACCTGAGGTTAGTGGAGGGAGGTGGGTGGATATGGTTGGGGCAAGGTCTTTCCTCCTTAAGCCTATTAAAGAAACAGATGCCAGATTTTACAAGGTTTGCTATAACAAGATGGATTAAATAGCACCATATGTCTGGATTACTTGTCTCCCATTTTAGACGCTGAATTTGTGCAAACATTTATGTGCCATTATGGCTGTGTTTGCATTTCCAGTTCTTACACACTGACAAAAGAGGTTATCTTTGCTTTCTGGGCTTGTTTTGGTGACAAAAACACTTCAGTGACACTTCCTTTCCAACACTATTCTTTAACTGACTGCATATGGCACACAATATCAACACCATAATCCTGTGACGCTGAGGGGAAAGATTGTAAATGACTTGAAAATGATTCACTGAAAACCTTAAAACACTTGATAATGAGTGGATGAGGGTTTTGGTGCTCTAAAATCAGCCTCACCTTCAGTCCTTTGACCTGTTCAAATGTAAATGTCATTCCTCTCCATCAGCTCTGCTCACCGGAGACAAACAAGTGACCTTTTCCAGCTCCTACCTGTAATCAGTTGTGTTGAGTGTCAAAATAAAAGAGGAGGGGAAAAAGAGAACAAGAGAAGAGAACAATCCTCCGCACATGTGTTTACATGGGCCCATAATATTCCACTAATTAATAATAGCCTGATCAGAATAAAAATGCCTCATGTTACCACCTTAAAGGGAAAATTCTGCACTTTTCATGAGGATGTCCAGTCGGCGTTGACAGTAAATATAGTCAATTGAATCAATAGATTCCTCAGTCTGTGCTGTATTGACTGAGAGAGCTGAGTTTTCCAGCTGCAACATCTGTTATTCTTCCTGCATCCAGTGATGTCACAGTGATGTCAACAGATGCAGGAAGGACTACAGGCTATTTCATCTTGGATTTCTAGTATTTAGTATTTATAGTATATATAGCATTTTGGTCACACAGTGCTATATTTTGAAAAAAACGTCATGCTATAGGCTAAGGTGGTGATATACTGAACTTGCACGCAAGGCATCCTGATGCATGTTGGGATAAATATATTCTTTCTGTGCATATTTTCCACACCTGTGGTGATGTAGCTGAGGGTTTAGGTGTCCCTGAGTTGTGCCTATAATTATGAGGACTATAAAAAACATCAGGGAGGCTCCGTAGTTTGAACCAGTGCAGCAATTTTTTATGCTTCTTGGTCTTACTTAATGCAGTCAGAGCATGTCATGAAAAAAATTCAAGGAAATAGCTTCCGGTGGCATTAGGTGACGTTAACGAGGTGAAACAGCTTCATCTTTTATATTTCCAGCAGATTAGATGCTTCACGGTGGGCTGAACTGTTACACCCCTGAAAAATGGGGACAAAGGGGTGGTGTAACAGATTTTCATAAAAGTATCACAATTTAAAATAAATAAATACATCATCTACAGATGAGCAGATAATACCACACTAGTCACAGTATACCTTTGCTGGAATTACCATCAAGCAAGAAGCAGTTTAATCTCAGTAAAAAGAAAATCCACAAAATTCACCAAAACCTCACTAAAATGCAGAGGAGAGTGCAAAATATTTTACAAAATGTGCACTTGTGAATACATAAGATGGTGGCTGCTCTTGGGGTTTTGTTACAGAATGAGGGTTCGCTCACACACAAACACTTTACAGCTCGCAATAAACTTAACTGTAACTTACTCGAAATGTCCAAATAACAGTCTCCTGATATGTTAGGTTAAAGAAATAACTGCTTTCAACAAATGAAAGATTAAAGATTACTTGACATGCGGGGTCAGTGACGCTAGGGGTCCATAACCAGAAAACAAATCATGGCTACATCATGAAGAACATTAGCTCTCTGCAGACTTCTCCATGTTGTCTTATGATGGATGCCCATGGCTATAACATCACAGTGTCCATACAAAGGTTTCTCCAGCTCATATCAGCACAGGCTGTGTATGATAAATCAGTAATGGAGAGATTTGATGCTAGTTTGCCCTGTGGAACTCGTCTTCCCCTTTGACCTGACGCCATAAACGCCTCCCTGTCCCAGGAGGAAGAAAGTAATTGCTCATTTTGTAGATACAGCACCTTGTGACCAAGTCACTGCTTAATTATTTATATGCCTTCCTGGTGGGGCCTTTCCCATGAATCGCACAGTGATATTGAAATATGACAGAGAGGTTGGAAAAAGTCGCCTCTCTCCGCCTCGGAGACGTCTTTGAAAATGCGCAGGAATTGATTTTCTTTTTCATTTTTTAAGACAATAAGAGTGAGTAAAGTATATCTGACTGGAATGCATATTTTTTTTGTTGCATGTTGTAGAGACTGATGGGGTGATTCTGCTGTGATGTAGCGAGGGTAAAGTCCGTAGCCGCAGGTAGAATGCCAGAATGCACAACGTGGAGCTGTGGAGTAATTGATCTGCGTTGCTGTCTATTCTCGGCTTCACTGCAATATTTCTGGATTGCGTAGTCTTGTACAAACCCTTGATCAACATGCTGAATCATTACATGTAATTCTCCAGCTGAGTCATAAATCATATTGGGATGGAAGGAGGAGGTAATGCTGTTTTTTTCTTTTGTTTCTCGCACTACATTTTTAAATCTGACTCCTCGCTGTCGTCATTTCTTCCTCATTGTTATTCAAGTGCATCCTTTTTTAAAAGGAAAGGTGGAAAAACATTGGCTCCTGAATTCAGGCTTTTGACTTGCTACACATAACTTATTTTGGAAGCAGAAAAAATAGATTCTGGGTACAATATAGTTGCAGACATCCTCACCCAACCCAAAAAAGAGAAAATCAATAAAACTGATAATAAATTGTGTAGGCGTGCTTTGTCTTTTCTTTGCCTCTGTGTGCACGGGTGAGGCATCCCTGGCACAGCAACCACACTCTTAGATGGCTTTGTGGGAATATGAATAATGTATTTTTCATTAACATTCACCCTCATCCTACAGTATGTTAGGGGCATTAAGAGATGGTGGGATGCACAAACACTGAGGTTAGAAATTAGATGGTTCCAGGAGGACTGTGTGTGAAAATGCAGTGCATCTGTTGTTTCTATCAGGCTATTTTCTTCTGCTGGCACTAATTCAATCTGTGTGAAGGTGGGGATGATTTCAAATGTAAGCAAATGTTCTCCAGCAGCGCCATTCAGGCAGCTAACGAGCGCCGCAACGCACGGTACACTCTTATAAATAGAGGTGCTGACTAGAGCCATAAAGGGTTCTTCAGCTTGTCCCTACAGAAGAACCCTTTTCGGCTCCTGTTGGAACACTATATAAGAGTTCAACCTGGAACCCTTTCAGAGAGTTCTGCCAAACTCAACATAAAGGGTTATACCTAGAACCATCTATGGTTTCTCATAAAACACCAACGGTGTTCCACCAAGAACCTTTTTATATTTCAAAGGAAGAGAGTTCTTAACAGAACCCTTAGTTTTACAACGAAGCCTTGTCTAACCATTTCTCCAACAAAGGAATCTTCTGAAGCAAAGGGTTCTGGGTAGAACCTCAGCCCTTCAGGAAGAACCAGTTTGGAGCCGTTATTTCTGAGAGTGTGGGAAGAGGAGGTGAGTGTGAGAGACAATCCTCTCAGTGTTTATCAAAGTGGTCTAATCAGGTCAGTTACTCATCTCTGACGTCACCTAATCTCACACTTGTGCGTCTCTACCGCAGACTGATGACACTTTATGAGCCATTCCTCACTGGTAATATTTACCCGGGTGCATTGTTAAACGCATTATGTCACCCGGTAATATTAAATCACATACGGCTCCATCATAAACTAAGTTTGTACCCAAATGTCAGGGGAGATTGAATTCCAAAACAAAGTCTAAATTGCAGGGTGAATGTCTGTGCGGATGAATACGATGGGACAGATAAGGAAACCGAGACTAAGCCAGATGTTGTATTCCTGGGTGTGTCTTTGGAGTCTCGGCTCGGTTTCTCCTGGTTGCTGAGCTAAGCTGTTTGAGCAAAGCATCGTGGGAACTGTCATCTCCGCTGAGCAGCAGATGAAATCAGGTGGTCATCACACGGAGGGGGGGGAGACAAAACTGAACCAGAATTTTGCCCAAAACCCTAAAAACTTTTGTTCTCATGAGCAAAAACAACGCCTTGAATAATCTCGTGCAATAAATGCTTCATTTTCTTGTGAAATTAAGACAGTATTTTTTCCCCCCCTCACCGTTTTTTGTGCAGAGTTGGCAGAATCTTTCTAAACTGAATTATGTAGCAATTTGCTGTGTCTTTGATGTGATAAATTTGAAGCCCTACTGAAATGTACACAGACTAGAGGGTCTGCGAGCAACCATCAATGCTGTTGTGCTGTACGAATGTAACCCCCCCGTTCCGTCCTGAAAACAGAAAGATGAGACTGTAGCTGTTGGGCTTTTCTGCATAAAAGTGCTTCGTTCAGAGTCCGGGGGCTTCCTGATCGGGGCCGATTATACCGCTGTGGCTACAAAAATGATGACTATTCAGGAGTAGAGAGAAGGATGCTGACTGGTAGTAACCTCAGGAAAAGGACAGTGAAATGAAGGCTGGGAAGCTGTGTGTGTGTGTGTGCTGTGAAGAAGGGGGGTCATATTCATTATAAAGAGAGGCTAAAATTAATAACATTTATCTGGGGTAATGTTTCCTTCATGAAATGTGAAATACAAGTTACACGTGTGCCAATTCCCTGCTCGAATGTAACACTGTAGGGGAGACTAGGGATGGTAGAAACCCTTTTTGTTTGAGCATCAGTAACTCGGTGGTTGTTTGTGCCAGATCTCTCAAACTTTGATACACGGTAAGCATATTTGTCTTGTACAAATAAAAACTCACTTGGACGTCTACACTCTTAGATATAAAGGTGCTTACTAGAACCAAGAGCTTTTCAATGGAATCCTTTAGTCTTACAAAAAAACCCGAGTGAACCCTTTCTTCAAAAAAGGGTTCTTCTTAAGCAAATGGTTCGAGGCAGAACCTCAGCTCTTCTGGAAATCTTACAAGACTGAAGCATAAATTATCTAAGTTCATGTCAAATGTAAAAAAGAAAGAGACATAAAGATACTTGTCCCTATATGAGAACTATTTTTGGTCCCTGGGAGTCTTACAGAACAAGATTCTACCAAGACCCTTTCATATTCCAAGGGTTTCATCTATAACCCTATAAATATTACGAAATACATAAACAATAGAATTTTATTGCAACACAATCACATTTACAGAATTTTACGCATATTGTGACAAAATGCAAATTCTAATTAGTGACATTTAATGTATTTTTAATATGTTGCAGCCACCCCAGGGTTGTGGTCAGTTGCAACATCTGACTCCCCCTTTCAAATAAATGTATGTCGTATGTAATCATCTACATATAACGCTCTCTAAGTAACTGAGAAATGCAAAAAGAGTTGCAAATGTCCCCAGCCTCCCCTGCAATAATGACAATATCATCACAGCATTTTTCTAATTGGTAGAACTGACAGGGTTACAACACTCCCCAGTCTCCCCTTCCTCCAGTTCCTTTTCTTTTTTGTAGCTGTGTGCAAAGATTGCAAAGACAGCGGTCTGTTGTTTTTTTTCCTCCCTTTCATTCGTTCTGAAAAAATGCACCAGGTTCTGTGGTGTTTGTGGATCAATAGCATTGCTCCATTGGTGAGTTCCTTGGTATGGGTGACACAGCTTCGCAGTTATTTGGAATTGAATTAGGGGGGCTGGGGAGGGAGGCAGAGATGATGAAGAGTATCAATCATTCTGTCTCTTGTGTGAAGTTATTTGTGGGTCGACAGAATCGGCAATAATGAAAGTTCACTTGTTCACCACTGAGGGTTTGTGGGTAAATTTACTTTCCCCATGACACCAGACCTGGAACAAAGGGAGTGAGCCCTCCACAGAGGAAGCAGTGTCAACACAATCTGAGTGACTCTTTACAAGTGTTTGTCGTCACGATGTTTGTTATGACATGAGCCTTAGGGGTTTCACAATGCCACATTGCTCGGCCCAAACACAGATTGCTGTGTCCGTTCAGTTTTATCACCGCCATTAACAGAATCACAGCCGCTGTTATGAGTTTTTTCTCATACCTAACCGTCGTCTGACACTGTACCTACTGTATCACACTTCTCTTTTTCATGACTTGTCCATGATTGCTTTCGCCATCCAAACACAAAAATAAAAAGCACAATTACCTTTGTCTTCTCTTCCCACCTCACATACAAATCCTCTTTCCCCTCCACTTCCCTTTATTCTGCGGGAGAGTGATCACCCCATCCCTCCAGAAGAGATTTGATAACATTACTGTGGAACTGCCCGCTCTGCTGTCTCAGTATTAGAGCGCGTGGTTGCGACGGAGAATACTTTAAGTGAGATTGATTGAACCCAGCTGGTCCAGATTCCTAGTGTGTCAGAGTCATTTATGCAGGGATTGGCTCATAACCTGTCAATCAGATGGATGGATGGACAAGGCGGTGTAGCAGAGGGTGGGACTGAGGATGCGGGAGAAGTTCACTCAGATGAGTGAGGGTATCTGGGTGGCGCTGCATGACCACCCACAGTATGTGATAGGTGCGTGTTCCTCCTGTTGGATTAAATCCTATTCAACACAGCTGCACCTGCCATTAACATTATTTCTAAATTGAACCACGCATGAAAATTCAAGTGTATCTGTATTATAACCCACTGTTGTAGCTGAGATCACCCAAACCAAAATGAGCTAATTGGCAAAAAGTGGGTGAGAGGTGAAGAGATTTCTGAAGAATATTAGCTAGCTGTCTTTGTTAGCATCACTCACACTTAACCTGCCTTTCTTTGTTTCCTTTCTAGGTGCCGATAAAGGTTTGATGCAGTAAGCGTTGCATTGCAGAATTTACATACTGCCGCATGTTTCCTTTTGAAAGCTGTTTTGCAGATGTATTCCTCGCCAGGCACAGCTTCTTCTTCTGTCACCCATACTCACTTTCTTGGAGTGTGTGTGAAGGGGGTCGAAGGGGGGAGAAGTGACAGACGTTAAAAGTAACAAAAAAAAAATCTAATTAGAAATGAAGTTATCAGTTGCATTAGAAGCAGGATGTTTTAAATCCAGTCACAGTAATGATGTTAATGATAAGACAATACCAAGAGTAATTCACTCACATTAAAGGGGCCTTTTGCAGGAAGCAGCTATCATGTGAAAACCAGGTGTCCATAATTTTCACATTCTGATTTTTTTCACATACAATGAAGGATTAAATTCCTGATTGAGTGTTGAAGAGGTTTTCCATTATCTTAAAGCTAAAACTGTAAGATTTCCAGGAAATCAGAATCCATTTTGGTACTATTTATGGCAGACATTCAGTGTGTTCACAGTCAGTAATTACCACTTCATTAGCTTTCTTAGACGTTAAGCTTACAAGCCAGATTTTTTTTCTTATTCCATGAAAAATAGATGGATAGCAAGTAATATATATATATATATATATATATGAAAAATGGATCATCAGAATTCTCACAGACCCAGGTGGAACACATGCTCACAGTCAGTGCATTTACATATCAGGAGAGTGGATGCATCTACTGACAGTTTTTAAGGCAAATGGTAAGTAATCATCATTTTAAAAGGTCAGCTCACTTATATGTACATACGGTATGTACTGTATGTATGATATGTTGTCACTCCCAGCTTATCAAATACAGCAACTTGGTCAGTGACACTATGCCTCAAACTATTACGAGGTATCCCTTGAGCATCAGCACATAAAAACAGAAATATCAGCATGGCCTGACACCACTAAGGGTATGTGAAAAAATGAAGTATAGTATGGATGAACTGACCCTTTAATGTGCACTAAACAGGATGTTAAATTTCCTGTGATCAAAGAGCATTCTAGAAGTTAAGTTTGGTTTGTTAAGTACGACTATTAAAGTAATCTTTAAATAATATTTTACTTCTGAAAGATCATGAGATACCAGCTCAGCCCATCAAAAGAGATAAAGATGTAGCGTGGCACCCATCCCCCGAGAAAAATAAAGGCATTTTGAAGACAGCAAGTACAGCAGAAATACCACTGAAGACCAATGGTTTGTGAAATTGTACCTGTGCCAATTTAGCCACAAATTAGAGAAGCTGGTTTTCGCAGCATTACATCATCCCTGCACATATTATCACCAGTAATTGCATAGCCACCAAACTTCATTATTCCATAAAGAGTAACATCAGAAAAAGCGGCAGTTCTTCACACAGGTAACACTCTTTACATAGGAGGTTACTGTATTGACACCACAGGTCCTCTGAACTGACAGATTTGCATACTGATAGAATGCAGTGCGTACACCTCGAGTGAGGACTAGATGGTAAAATCTCCCTAATAACAGGCTTTATTTGAATATCAAGAGAATATTGGGAGAGTGGGAACAGAAATTAGATCATTTGATTTTTTTTTTTTTCAACATCCTTTGTTTTTCACCCATGTTTTCTACCATTCCTCTAGCTTTAGAATCAGAATATCAAAAGTGAAGTGATGCATTATCATTTCTTTACTGTTGTAATATGGATATGATGCACTGGTAAATCATTGTGAATACTGATATACACGCAAAGAGGACAGCATATTTATCTAAAACATACAGAATATTTTGCAGCTGAGTCACACTTATGAATGGGGTGAAAATATTCTTGTTGTTTAAAAGCCAAAAGACTTTTTGTTTAAAACCTGTACTTTGTAATAAATTAGACAAAAGACCATAAATATGTTCTTTATTAGACAGTAAACAAACACAGTTATACCCTAATTCGAAACCATATAAACATTAAATTTAGGATCACTACAAGAGTACAAATATGTCCCTAATTACACTTTATGAAAGTCTAATAAAGGTCTAACAGTGGGAAATAATGCACTTTAGTTTACAGTACAGTTCTTTTGTAATGTATGCTTTATTACCCTCTAAGAAAGAAAGTACCTAATACCATCTAATAAAGAACATATTATGTCTTGTTTCTGTCTAATTTGACAGAAAGTATGGCTTGTAATGGCTTACAAGTGCACTGTAAAATAAAATGCGACCCACTTTTTTGGTAAGAAGTCCTAATTACTTTCCAGCAGATTTCATAACCTAATTGGTGCAAGCTGATCAAGTAGCTTGGTGTCAAAAGCCTGTTGCTGGATTGCTGTGGCTTTACAGCGAATAACTCGAGTATAAGCTGATAAATGAGGTGTCTGACTGTCCGGGTTGGTCGGTGTTATCTTGGCGCTGCTATGTACAGCCGACTGCTGTGTAGGCGGTGAAGGCAGGTGACAAGGAGAGAGGGAGGAAAAGGAAGGAAGAAGGGGGTTTGGAGGGGAGAAAGGGAAGCGACAGAGTGACAGACACAGAGACATACAGAGGGTGGAGAAGACAAGAAAAACGGGGGTAGGGGTGGAAGCCTATGGGTGCCTGGTCTGTCAGGCATGTGATGTGGTTCATTTTTTTTTCCTACCCCAGAATATACTAAGGATGATATTGTGTCTGTGATGGTGCCACACCCCTGTCAGAGGGGAGCTCAGCTGGGTTTGAAGCTAATTAGGTGAACTTTGCTCCTCACTAAGGTAACATGAAACTACAGTGCAGCATCCAACTGATTTTAGGATGAATGCATGGACAAAGGTATGGATGGGTATAAGAAAACAGGGTCATTTTGAGATTACAGTCCACAACATACAGTGTAATTACTTAGACATACAAATGTAGCATTATAACCAGTACCACTTTTTCACTTACATTTGGGTTCTTGCTGATACTGAGTACAGATACGAGTACTTAATAATTCCATTACAGTTCTCACAATAACTTTAAATACATGTTTTATTTTCATCAGATGTTCCTCGGTTTCTAAATGTAAAAAAATATTGTTGCTGTTTCCTGGTGCTAGTGTAGTCATAGTTACTGTACACATGACATTTTTGGGTTATTTGTCATAAGTAATTTTGCTTTACTTTTGTGTTCCTCGTTAGCCTGTGCAGTTTACTGTGTACATGATGTATGTCAGTATAATAATTATAAAACATTGCTATGAACTTGCAGACATATAATTATTTCTTTATCATTTACAGCACTTTTACTAGTATTTTAATTGCACATTTGCATGTGTAGTATTTAAGTTGCTTCTCCGTGTCCTTCTTGTCTAAGAGCTAATTAGTTCCATCATCATCATTTAGAGGCGACAGATATGAGTGTGGTGCCATGTGCAACAGTTTTGTTTACCCTGCTGTGAACCCCAAAGAGTGAAGAAAAGTAAAAACATTTAACATTTATTTTGTGAATTCATTCACGGCAAAGTAATTTTTTTTAAAGGTTTGACCAATAAGATTTCTTATTTGTGAATCTGGGATTGCAGCAGTGTAACATTGCTGGTATCCAAAAGCAGTCCAATGTCTCTTCTGTCCTAATCACAGAAAAACATAGTAAAAGTTAACCACACAGAGACATTAGCAACCTTATATTGAGAATGGGTCAAAACCCCTTGTAGCCTCTGCAGGCATAACTAATCAATCACAAGCATCATTTCTCAAAAAGCCTCACCAAGTATATGATAGATCAGTGTTTCCTAACCCTGGTCCTCAAGGCACACTGTCCTGCATGTTTTAGATGTTTCCCTGCTCCAACACACCTGATTCAAATGATCAGCTCGTCATCAAGCCTCTGCAGAAGCCTGACAACAACCTGATCATTTGAATCAGGTGTGTTGGAGCAGGGAAACATTTAAAACATGCAGAACAGTGTGCCTTGAGGACCAGGGTTGGGAAACACTGTGATAGATTAACTCTACTGGCAGTTACTTTGCACTTTCTTACAAGTTTTAACTGTTTACTCTTTTTTAAACATTTTAACCTCTTTAAAATTTAACCTGCACACATTAAGGATGTAAACCCTTTCCGAACACGACAGGAGAGTTGAGTGACCAGACATGATAAAGAAATAATGCAGTTTGCCTGTTTGCTTGCCTGTTTCATTTTTAAAAAAGTTATCACTCCATCTTTCCTGAAGCATCCATACTTTTGCTCAGTTTTATGATCATATTGTCCTCTGTAATCGTTATAAAATGGGTACTCTGTAGTTGAATAATTACAGTCTTAATTTTTTCTAAGTTCCTCCCAAAGGCCAGACTATTGCAAATTGTTAAACCCTTATTCCATTTTGTTCCCTAGTACCTACAAGTATTAGTATGTAGTGTACTGGTACAGCATTACTGAAAAGATGAAGACAACTCTGGAAGAGTTCTAATCTACCAAAAACATCATATAAATATATATGCCTTAGTTTGTTGAATAATGCTGTGGGTTTAAATATAGCTTTATGTCTTCCCTTGCAAGATGCAAGATTTTTTTCTACCCACCATTTTGCAGGATTTTAATAAAGCATGAGCCGGTAACTGCCATCTAATGCTTCAGCAATACAGTTTCATTTGGTATGAAAATATTCTGAGGACCTGGCAGATTCAACCCATCTTCTGTGTTAGTGTGTAGCTGTCAAATAGATTATAATTCATGAGAAAGAAGATGTGCTACACTTTGCCTGGCTCTTATGTCGCACAGAACAGCAGAGTAAGAAGAATGGAATTTGCAGGATTCTTGTGAAAGAGTCTCTGGTTTTCATTTTCAGTTGTATTTGTGTCTGATTGGGGTTGCCAATCATTTATTATGTCTGCAACATGCAAACATGGTGTTGTTTTCAGGGCACTGTCTTTCAGTAATTAAAATTTTATCTTAATATTATAATGTCTTAAAGGGACAGTCCACCCCCAAATCAAAAACACGTAAATTTCCTCTTGCCTGAGGTGTTATTTATACTTCTAGATTGTTTTGATGTGAGTTGCCGAGTTTTGAACACAACAGATGTAGAGATGTCTGCCTTCTCTCGAATATAATGGACTTAGATGCACTTTAAAAATAAAAACTTAAAACCAAATATTCTTTAATTAAAAAAAAGTTAGTTTAAGGACTGCTTGAAAATTTTAGTTGGCTGAATTTGAAAAGACAAGTTGAGGTAATTTTGCAATGATTCAAAACAAATAGACTTTTCTAGTCAAATATACTTGACATTAATCCAGCTGAGCTCTTCAGTCACTCTGACTAACATTACAAACCAAATTCATTTTCTTGTACATTTTCTGTTTCACTTTGAAAGTCAGTTCTTCAGTTTCTACAAAGTACTTAAAAAATCTCCATCATGGTTTGTAGAATTAATAAGAATTAACATAAATAACTTGTCTATTTATATTAAGTTAATGAGAAAAGATTAGTTGATTCATGTATGATGTTTTATATTTTGGCACTCATACATTTGAAAAGCTCAACATCAGTGTCTTTTCCCTGGAATCATGACATGGTTACTTAAGATAATCTGCAGACCTTATTGTGAGCATTTTCATGTAGGAACTACTTTCTTTCTACCAAATTACACCCAGCAAACATACACAGAAAGACGTCCATCTACTCATGAACAAGAGGCTCATTACAGCATTAAACCCTTGTCAATTCATTCCTTTCTCACTGAAATAATAACAAAAGACAGTTGGATGACTTCATGAAGTGGCATGGGATCATGGGAGTTGTTGTCTTCATTACTAAACTAAACAACCACTATAACAGATCAAAATCTGACATGACTTAACAGCAGATAGCTAGCAATGGCTAGCAGAACAGCACTATTAATTGTTAACAATGAATAAATTACTGATTTTTCTGTGTTTGAACGCCGTTGGAAACATTTGGGATAATGTAAGTACATGACATTTTAATTCAGAAATGTTACATATTATAGCTTTAATGGAGTCTTCCTCAACTGAGTTATAACGTTAACACCACTGACCTTGAAAATATAGTTCCTACTGCTCACAACCTGTTCTGTTGATTCTCTTTAGTATCCAGGACATTAATTCTGGAAGGAGACATTGATGTTGAGTTATTTGTTAGATAATTGTTAGACATCATGTTTTTTATATATCCAATATTCTGGAACTCACACCAAAACAATCCAGATGGCTAAACAGTACTACAAGTAAGAAGAAAATGTGTATTTTTGATTTGGGGTGAACTGTCCCTTTATATTTTCTGTACAGGACTGAAGGGCAACTTTGAACCAATGTTTAATAATAAAAAAAAAAAAAAGAGAGACGTCTCTCTTTGAGATGTCACCTTTGAATTAAGAATTTAGAAAAGCAGCCTCTCAGTAGAGATCTGAAGTTTATTTAAGTCACAAAATGGGGCCGGGATTTACAGTCTATTAGGCACTGACAGCTGGTAAAGCATTAAGGGCTTTCATAAAGATATAGCACCATAGCGTTTTCCAAACTGTAAATTTTTACCCCAGTGTTTTATCCCATTTTCACCATTTATTTTTGGGCTGACATCTACAAATCAGTCGGCCGTGGAACTCCTGCGTAAACTCTTGGGACTAACACTTAGCTGTGGACTAAATACTGCTCAGCCTGCTCATTATGAAATGTTCTGTACCTCGTTGATGAGAACTTTAATTCTAAAAGGTTCTTCAGTGCATTTGGCCCTCTGGATAAGTGTGGTTAAATAAAGGCTTACTTATTCCATACAACAGTGAATTATATTAATAACTGCAGCACGTCACTTTACTATGCTCTGACAAAAGAAATATATGTGGGTAAGAGCAGGGAATATTTCAGAGGCTGCTTACGTCTTATCTATGATGTATTTTCTTTTCATATTTCTACATAGAACTAGCTCCTTGAGTGTGTGCCAGATTATGCACCAGATATTAGAGGTGGCAAGGGAGGGAGGGAAAATAGAAAGAATCAGTGAGAAGCAGACGAAAAGGAGTAAAGCTAGCGAGAGGGGGGGGGGGAAATGGATGGTTGTTGCTAGGTAATAACGACACGCTAAAAGATGAAAAAGAGGAAAAGATGAGACAAACCAAGGCTGATATGGAATATAGTGGTGAAGACAAAAAAAGAGGAAGGTGACTGGTGAGTTGAAAGAAGGGTACAGTGTCTTAACATTCTGCAACAGCACTTCCACAAGCTGATCGTCACACAAGGCAATAATCAAATACAGGTAATTGAGTGCAGTGTAAACCAGTCAGTTCTCCTCAAGAGGTTCTTTGTGTTTGAGGAGACCCACTGACCTCTTTCCTCTCTCGCCTCCTCCTGTGTGTGTGTGTGTGTGTGTGTGTGTGTGTGTGTGTGTGTGTGTGTGTGTGTGTGTGTGTGGATACAGCAGGCTGGATGTGTGTGTTTGAAGTGTGATGCAGGGGGTTGGCAGAGCTCTGAGATACACTCAAGGAGAGAGTGAGTGGGGCGATTCAGGGGCACGCCTGACGCGAGTGGAGGGTCCGCCGAGTGGGGGGTGGGGGTCAGCTTGCAGATGAGCTCAACAGGGGAGTGTGTGCATGTGTGTGTGTGTGTGTGAGTGAGTGTGTGTGTGTGAGCAACGAGGGAGCTGAGCGTTCTGAAGCACGGCTCCAGTGTGCCTCAAAGGTAGGGGGCCCACTCGCTGGCTGAAATCTCAGCACTCCATGTGCAAATGAGGCAATATGATGGGGTATCAGGCCACCATTATACAAAAGTAAGGGTGAATATTTTCAGCAATGTTTTAAAGCAGTAGAGTGACATTGTGGGCATTGTGCTTATTGAGACATAGATAAGAAACCTCTCTTATGTCTGACTGTTGAATATGAAGCCAGCAGCCAATTAGCTTAGCTTAACATAAACACCAGAAGCGGAGGAGAACAGCTAGCCTGGCTCTGTCCAAGACTAACATTAACGTAAAATTACAAGACAACATTACAACAATAATTTTTTTAGAGATGTCCCAGTCTAATAGGACAGCTAACTGAGCTAACTAGCTAATGGCAGCTACAGCACAGTTTGCAGTTTGAAAAGGTTACAAGAGAAAGTGTGACTTTCAAATGGAGTTTTTTTTGTTTGTTTGTTTGTTTGTTTGTTTGTTTGTTTGTTTGTTTGTTTGTTAGGGAACAATCACTGCATGAAATAGGTCCTGCATGTAACCTCCGTAAATCCACCAATTGTTTATTTAGATATTAAGCAAATAAGACGTATTGTGATGGTTAGTGATTTTTGTAGGTGTTGGTCAATATTGTTACCTTGGGACAGTGACGCTAGCTGCTTCCAGTTTTTATGCTAAGCTAAGCTAACCATTTCCATATTGAGCAGACAGACATAAAAGTGGTATTTATCTCTTTCTATAACACTCAACAAAAAGTAAACTACCTTATTCACCAAAATGTCAAACTATTCCATTGAGATTTACTGTAGATTAGCGTGTTTAGTAACAGTCAATATGATTTACTTAAATAATATTTAGTACAGCATGATTTATAAAAGCAGAATACAGTTATTGATTTAATAGTTCCTCAGAGACACACACATACAATGTCATTAGCATCCAATGCCACTGACAACACACACATGTATATTAAAATACAAATATTACTTTAATTTCAAGACAACCATTTTGAATAAGTGCACATGTGCAAATTTGCGTGTGTGTCTACTCTAGACGTGTTGTCATGTCCATGTTTGTTCGTGTGCATCACTACGTCTTTGTACCACTTTGCTTACAGCAAACATGGGGTAACATTAGTGTGGAGGAGTGGAAAATGTACGTTCTGACATGGTTAGCCTTTCTCCATGCCATCTTCAACCAATAAAACATCCAGACTGCATTTGCTGTAATGTAAATGACATCTGTCTGTCCCCTTCCTTTAGAGATACAAATGAGATGCTCAAGGCCAGATCCTCATCTTTTCTACTAGTAATAATAAGAGACAGCAAAGGTAGGCTTGGCACGATGCCTTGTATCTAAAAAGGCTCAAGCAAATACACGGCAAAAAGAGCAAACGACACACAAATTGAAATAAATGAAGTCATCTGTGCTCAAAGGTGTTTGCACATCGTCATATAAATCCTCTGCAAAACCAGAGACTCATCTTTACATTGCTTATTAAATGTCGTGAGTGTACTATTAGGAGAGAGAGGATGTCCCTGACATCTCATGTTGACATAGTGCACCCTCTTCCTTATCCCTCCCTCTACCATTATCTCTTGCGTTCCACTTGAGCAGATTTGATAAGAACTACATGTTTGCAATGCGTGTCGCTAGTTTGCCTTCCTCCACAGATGATCACAGCAGAGCTAGCCAAGGCTGCTTCACCACGATCGCCACAATCAAACAGAGGCAAATGGTAGAGCCAGAGGAGGGAGGGCAGAGCTAATTGAAAGCCAAACACTCCACAGCCTTCTGGGATCGTCTTTTTGGTACATGGATCGTGCAGAGTGCTCCGCATTTATAGGGGAATATCAGATTCTACAAATGACATGGAGTCCCCTCCAATGGCGCTGGAGCCTCCTTGTGCAGCACGGCGCGTGGTGCTGAATGCAGGAGGAACAGCTTGGCGGGTCCCTCAGGAACAGACCTGCCGACTATCTGCAGCTGTGCTGAGAATTGTCATTTTTAAATATTCACATATTTAATCAGCTGAAAGGGCTCTCACAACACACAGACACAGTGCAAAAAAAACCACACACACTTGCCCAGATACACATCACACTGGTATAAGTCAGCTTCATGGGAGGGGATGTGCTGCAGGGTTTGCTTGCAAGAAAAATATTTATATTGTGATTATGGTTTATGATTGTGCGATTTATGAGATTTTGTTAACTATTAGTGTTGCTGATCTTTGTCTGAGCAGCTCTTCATCACTTCACATGAACATATTTTTCTGTAATATGCAGAACACTGAATAATTGTTTCCATTTGCATATTATAATTTCATAATTGGTAACACTTTACCATACGGTAGACAAGATCTTGAGTGGTGACCAGGGAAAAAATGAGGAAAAAATGAGGAACTAACTGATAGTGAACGATGACTTAATGAGTAACTCCTAATTGCATTTTTTTTTTTTTTATAAAATATGACATATATACTATATATTGTATTTAGAGTTGCTAATCATCAGTTAATTAAAAAATCACTGAGGAATGAATCAGGTACAACTTGATAACTGATAAATCATTTATAACTACTTCCCTAACCTTTGGTTTCTCTTTTTGTGTACCCTAAAGTAAAGCAATAGATGATACCAAGCAGTTACTAAGTATACCCACATTACTTCATCATTATCTTATGCTTACTTACCCTTTTTCTGTAAGTAATTGTGAGATAATGATGAGTAATGACTACTTGTACTACTTGGCTTTCTTCATGGGACAGTTGTAGTCCAACTGATTTGACTGGGTGGCTGGGTTTCTTTTCCAGCGTTTCATAACATTGGAGTGTATTTTCCCACCAGTGTTTGCTGGGATATAGATTTAGCCTCAGTCTTCAAGCATCTTTGTGACATCATGAGCGCAAGTAACTTTACATCCCATTTACATTGTTCTTGTTTCAAAATGTGTCAGATGGAAACATTAAAAAACTGACTGGAGACACACTTCTCAGCTGATTCAAGGAGTTTAAGCCTCAGCATTAGCTTATATTTGCTAGCTGTTAAATTCTGATAGTGAGAGTCATTATTTTAGGCAGTAAAATCCATGGTCATCAACTAGAAATGCTTTTGTTAACTTCTCTCAGGAACTTAAGTGTGAATTACTGCTTATTTTTATGTTAAATCTGTTATCAATGTCAACTGCATATGTGCATGTTATGCCCCGGTCTAGGGGAACCCTGGACACAACAGATAATGTGCTCCCTCCGTCTTCCCACACCAAAGAAGGCCAGCAACCACGTTTTCAGGTTCAAAAAAGGAGCAGTTTTTATTTAGCTTCAGGGGGAAACACAGGCCAAAACAGTAAACAAAACAATCTAAGGAAAACCCCAAACTTACCTAACGAAGAAAAAACAAAAGGGGAAAGAATAACAAAATACTATCCTGATCTCCTAACAAAAACATAAACAGGAGAAAACAGGTTCACAAAATAAAGGCTGCTCCCCCCCTACTAAACTGCCCTGCTATTTACACGTATTTACAAAGGTTTCAAGGATTCGAGGCTTACTCGAAATATGCTCACAGTGCTATCAACAAATTACTCGAAGCTACTACAGTCATCTACTGATCTACAAAGATTACCAAAACCAAACAACTCGTAACACCGTGCTGGCGGTTCTTTGCGGTGGGGAGGCTGGAGAGAGGGAGAATACAGGCCGTCGGCGCTAATGTAGGCCTAGGGCTCCGCCCCCTGACCAATCGCGCGGCAGCAATCGTCATCATCATCATCATCACCTGTTCCCAATTCACACTGGAGCAGCAACACACACACACACTAGGGAGAGGAGACACTATAGCAAAAGGAAAAAACAAAAACACACACAAATGACCCACAGGGTCATAACAGTGCAGAGTAAGAATGAAAAGTTTGACAGATGCAGCAACAGTAACTAAGGAGGACAGGGCACAGGGAAGGGTCCATTGCAGATCTCGTCTCCATTAGCAGTGTTACAGTACCTCAGCAGATAGTATTGAATAATCCTGCCATTTCCATGAATCATTAGAAAGACCATTTGAATCTCAACTACCAATACCCTTTTTCTCTCAAGTTATTAATCTGTGTCTCCAATGGGTGTGTGCCTGGTGGCTTATAAATGATGTTGCCCTTGAATTGACTCAGAATCAAGATAACAAATGTCAAAATCTCATGAAATCGGACACCAAGTTTTGAAAATGAGGTTGACATTGCTGAGAAATAGACAGCACATATCGCCTTGAGCTACACAAATAATTAGCTGAACTGAAAGGTTATCAGACGTGACAATATCACCTGGAAATTAACACATAATACCAAACTTCGTTGTCATTGTTTTAAGGCAGGTACTAAATGGAAGTGATTGCTTGACTAAAAGTATTAGAACAGAAATGAATCCTATGTTGCACCCGGGAGATTAAATATGCACGCTAACGGTGTGAAACTGCCAAATGTTTCTGATACTGCAGTGAGATTCTGAGGCAGCATCAATTAGCTGTGTGCATTGCTTTGACCTGTCACTAGGATATCTGAGCACCTTTTATCATTGTGCACAGTGTGGAGTGTGAGAGGCATCATCTTTAATCATGTGTTGTTGTTTTTTTGTTTTTTTGCTGGGGTAAAAATATGTCCCTACGCCATGCAGAGTCCCCAGACAGCCATGTTGTTTACTGCCGATTAACAAAGGGAAGGGAAGTCAAGAGTGTGACACCAGGTAACGTGAATGAGGTGCCACAATACCACAGCAGGAACACAGGAAGAATTCCAAAGCAGCAAGTCTGTGCGAGAGAAAGAGCAGGGCGCAGAGGAGGAGAGAAAGACAAAGAGACAGAAATATTGAGAGGGAGGGGAGGAGAGGCAGAGAAAGACAAAAAGACAGTGACATACCTCGCTATCAATCTTCATTGTTAAATCCTTCCTAACAGAACACAAAAACTGGTTGATGTCATGCATTCTTCAGTACTGTACAAAATTAGCAGACAGACGAAGACTAGACTGCCAGGTGTTTTTGCAGACATATTTTAATCCAGACGGGCTCATACCAAATGGGTTGATTGTCAATGATTCCCAAAATGACGTATAAAGCCACTGGAGAGTACGTGCGACAGGCAGCACCAGACCTTAAGCACATACACGTGGTTGAAGTTAACAACACTGTTTGGATAGGTTTAGGCAACAAAACTATTTGGTTTAAAATATTAGAAAGTCACATGACATAATAGAATTTAAGAAACCTGAAACAGACCATCTGTTTGAATTATAGTTGCTGTTGCTGAATGTAGAACTTGGACAATGTTCTGGTCAAGTGCAAACTTATTGCATTAGATTTCAACTCCCCTTAAAGGACCAGTGTGCAGGATTTAGTGGCATCTGGCAGCCAGCTTGCAGATTGCAACACCTCGAATCATTCTCCACCTGGAGAACCTACGATGGCCACAAAAAGGCCATATCAAGAGCTAATGTTTGGATTGACCATGCTGGGCTACTGTAGAAACATACCAGCAAAATATGACAGCCTCAATGGAAGAGGACCCACGCCCTCTGTAGATTGAAATGGCTCATTCTAAAGTAACAAGGTAAAGTGATTATACTCTGATGTCATGTACCACTGGACCTTTAAAATATTCTAACATTAATTGATTTCAAAAGCTAATTTATACCCTTTCTGATAGCCTTAAGCCTAACTCCTTTCATGTCCATTTGATGCATCACAATTGCATTTAGTGACCATGGTTAAAGACTAAAGGTTTGCAACATTTCACCTGACATATCCCTCCGTTTGAATTAGAACTTAGTATTCCTTATGACTGTTCTTGTCTGTGAGGATCTATTCTGCATTCACATGATACAAGATATGTCTATGAAGTCATATCACACTTGGAAAATTCCCATGCATGCCATTTAGTCAGACAAGGAAGCTGTCAGTCGGAAAATTAGTTTAAGATTCGTTTAACTAAATCATTTGTGACTTGTAATGTTTGTGAAACTAAGAGTCTATGGCCATGCTAGCAGTTCTGTGAGGCTAAATTTAGGCACAGTGAAGCTTTGAGCTAAATGCTAGTGTCAGCATGCTCACAGTGACAATGGTAACACACTGCACAGGGATTGAACTTGTATATAACACACCTATTTAAATTATATTAAGGCTTGAAGGCTTAAATTTATCCAAGTGACACACTCACCAACACAAATGTCAGCCTTATGATGGTGCTTAAGTCAGGGCATCACCAAAGTCATTAAACAAAAGACTGTCACACTTTCAACATGGCAAAACAAAATCTCTCATCTGGTACTAAAGTATATTATTAAACCCAATGTCATGTCAAAGAGAGTGAAAATTCTTGCATATTTTAGGGGACAAACTACCACAGCTTGTAGCTTCTTAATATTGGCCACCCACTAAGGTGAAACCAGGAACATGCCACACACAAATAAACAACACAGCTTGACCAGGCAAATCCTTTCCTTGACCCAAAAACATGTGTTGGACTCTGCAAACATTTTAGGAGAAACTAATGAGAAGTGACATGACAACTAGCAGAAGCAAGATGACACATCTACCCAACATTACTGTGGGCAACATCACTTCTACATTTTTCTAATATCCTAAAAATACACTTTAAACAGGATGGGGAGTCTGCCAAAGGATCAAACAGGCACAAGTGGTGCACCAGCTGGTACCGTGGAGAATACCTTGGATTCCTGCGGCACAGAGACTGACGTAGCTCTGCACAGGTCAAAGGATTAGCAGGTTTGTTAGTGACAAAGATGAGTAACAGGAAGGAAGAGGAGGGTAGAAAGTGGCTGCTTTTGTCTGAGAATCTTTTAGCTGCTTTCTTACTTTATGTCACAGCTTTTTAGAAACAACTGAAATATCCATCTCTCTTTCTTGAATGAGTAGTACATAAATATATTTGAGGAGGTTATTTTCCATGGAAATTGAAACTATACAAGCAGTAAATATCGACTATAGGGAATACCAAAACATGCTTTTGCTTGGAAGACCTCTGTCCTAAATATACCTCTCTATATAAATGAGTGTCCTCGTGGTTGAGTCATGATTCAGTGAGCTTACATATAATAACAGCATGGCATGCAACATCTTCACCTATTTTTAGATTACTATTTCCCGTCCCCAAAAAGCCCAGTGTCAGTCGGATGAATATGGCTTATTATTTCCCTCCTCTGCTCTGCTCTCACTGGATGTCTATCACCACACCTGAACAAATAAGAGCACAGCTCTGTGGATATCACTCCTGCTGGGAACTTATACTGGCACAAAGATACAGTCAGTTGGCTGGGATTCTGCTTAAGCCCCAGTTTAAAACTGAATCATCTAAGAAAAATCCAGTGAAATTCTAAATTCATTGAGAAGTAGTCTAATTTTAACGAATTCTGTGTGCAACAAATTGCCTCATTCATTAAGATTTTGTCATAGCAATGTGTCTCAAATGTTTCTACCATGGCCTTGGAATTATGAGGGTCCATCTGCAATCTGAGTTGTTGAGTTGTTGAGATAATGAGATTTAATAATTCCACATCCTGGGAAGTACAGTTCTCTTATATTAAAAACAACAATATAATGTGAATGTATTGTCTTTATACCTAGACAGTATCAAAATCCTATCACATTCTTGATTGTTTTTAACAGGCATTTGCAGAAAGAACTCATTTTTGGCACTACAAGTTCTGCTGAGAAGTAACAAAAAAAAAACAATAGTTTTCTTTGTACACAGTCCAGTCTTACTTTTCTTCCATCAGTTAATGGAGTTATGTTTTAAGTTATTTGAGCACAAAAAGAATTTTGCAACAAGTTGATTCAAAGTGTTTCCCTGACAGAACAAAGTTTAATTTAAAAAATGTTCTCTGTTAGCTTCTTTCTCTCCATCTGGTGTTCTTTACTCTGTCCCTCTGGTCTCTTCTCCCAAATTAGCTTCTACTTTTTCTCACTGCCTCTAATCTGTCATCATTGTACTGTACGTCTGCAGTAGACAACTTATAAACAGATACAAACCAAGTTAGCATGGTAGAATTATCACTGGATCACTAAAATGTTACGCAACTAGCAGCTAACCTGAATTAAGATAACATAAGATGTCGAGCAACAAGCAGCTACGAACCTGAATTTATCCCAGATTGTTGCATACTAAAATTCTGGTCTCTTATAAAAATGGCCTTTAAACCTGAAACATAACATTTTTGCATTAGTGTTAGTAAAACATTATTTAAAACACATATGTTATACATTTTGCCAAGGCATGTATTTATTCTAAATGTTTCTCACATCAATCAGACAATCATATTCAAACAGAGAGAAATCCAAACTTTATTCATCGTAAGTTCAAGTAGCTGCAGTGGCTATTACTATAAAAAACAGGGTGTGTTGGATATGTCAGAGAGTGAGGACATGACTAAATGTACATTACCTTGAACATGATCGCTGCCTGACTCATGTCAACTCCCATGATCCCATGATCATCAAACTACGTCTGTCGTTATTGTTTTATTTTGAAAGACACCCCTAGCAGCAGAACTTATATATTGTACATTTAACTTTGTTGGCATTTTTGAGTGTCATTCACTGTGTCTCTGATCAAATCACACTTTTTAAGGTTTCAAAACATCTACCATTTCATGACCTTTTGGCTTCAGTCACTGAGGCGACACTGTTCTTCATTCTGAGCACTGATTCTAATATGTGAGTAGCCTTTGCTCTTTTTTCAGTAAGTATCCATCTCTAACACTTTTTGTACCTGCACTTCTATAGCAAGGTGACACTGAAGAGAGAAATGTCCTCGGGCTGGAGAACTTCATGCCCCACCGTAAGCCAAGTGCTGTCGAAGTGTCCCTGAGCAAGACTTTGAATCTCTGCCGGTTGCATGGGCACTGCTGTGTTGCTGACCCCACATTCTGCCCCGCTGTGAGGAAGTGGGCAACCAAAAAGAGAAGCTCCCGACGGGAGATACAGAGGAGACCGTGGATGGTTGTAGTGCTGTCAGTTTGACCAGTCGGGAATGAACGATGGTGGTGTGATCAATATTTTACGCGTCTGCTTTCTTCTGAGGCTCGCAGGCACAGCTCCACGTCTCTGTTTGCCACACAGACACAACAAAGTAAAGAGAAAAAGATAAACAACTGCACATGTTGAAGCAAGAAAGTAAAATTTAGTGTAATATTTCAGTTAAGTTTGAATGGTTTACGTTCAGTGAATGACTGTGCTGGATAAATTTGGACTTGATTTCAGAGTGAGTCTTCAGTTCAGCATATTTTCTTACTGCTACATCACTCACTGTCTACTTTTACCATTTTCTCCAGGAGCTTCCCTACTATTCCATGTTGTGTAGTAGAGCCTTTCCAGTGAGCTAACATGCACAGTAACAACACCCTGACTGTGTTTAACCTGAGTGCAACAGAACTTTAATTATTATCACTGGTAACACCTGTGTTTATACTAATATTTCATATCAAAATGGCTGTTATGAGGAAGGTTTATACAGAGCAACATAAGCATTAATTTGTGTTTTGGCCACCAGATAAACATACAGTCCAATATTCACGTCTTTTCTGCTCTTGAGGGAAATATTCTGCTAAATGTTATATTATGTTCACCAGCTCATCAGCTGCATTCTGTGGCTGAAAACCACACTGATGAGCTGCAGTTTCCAGCTGAAGAACCAAAAAAGTGCGCTGAAAGGTGCTATGAAAGTGGGAAAGTTGGTGGAAAAGTTGGCTGATAAATGACCCAATTTTCACTCTGTGCTCCAATAGCAGTTGACTCACTGGCTCATCAACTTTCTCCTTTTCCTGTAAAGGTAACATATAGTGACATTTTACGTTAGCTAATGTTAGAAGAACACTAGCCAAGTAATTTGATAATTGTAGCAAATACTAGCTCACAATGTAGTTAATGGTTTATGTAGATTAGCTAGCTAGTTAGCTAACATTTTGCCAACATTAGTTAACTTAAGATGTGATGCACTGTATGTGCTTTTACAGGTCCCAGTGTCTTTAAATGATCTTTAAAGTTTGGTTATCTTTTCAACACAGCACAACATGAGCCTAGCACATAACTAAGTAGGATTCTCTGAAATGTCAATGGAGTGAATGAGTGAGAAATTAAATTCCAGAATCAGAGATGTAGAAAAAACATGAAGAAAAAAGGAGCGGGATTTAGGAAGAATCATTTCTCTGCAGGTTCATCACTACAAGCAACACCTTTAATATACATGTTACCCATTCTTAATATTAATATAGACCTATCGATTGAAGCTGCTTTAGTCAAAATTTAAGAGGCCTTCACAGAAACAACTACAGCATTACAAATGTTAAAGCCCAAAATGCAACAACCTCCTATTTTCTCCCATATCTACTAAATAAGTCCACACCTCGTCCAGTAGGGTAAATGATTTATTGGTGACTCAGTGAAGGATGTGGGTGAATTGAGAGGCACTATGGTGCGCTGAGTGGATTGGCTGAAACAGGAGGGAGGGGTGGAGGGTGCTAGTGGATGAAAAGAGATCTAAGAACCCAGGGCTGGACAAGACTCTGGATGGATGCGATGTCTGTGGAGCGGGCCTTCGCTGCTCCTCCCCTGTCCATCATGGCTTTGTAGGGAAGGGGAGGGGGGTAAAAAAAAATAAGGGATGAAAGGAGAACTTGGACTTATAACTCTAACCTTTTTCTCCCATTTCTTTCTCATTGTATCCATTACACAAAGCATCTTCACTTGCGCACATGGATTTTATGGCTCAGACAAGATTTAAGGAAGTATAAAATCATTAAATGAAGCTTATTGTTGCTGTATTGTGTCAGAGTGAAACCTGTTCTTTTAAAACCTTCCCTCTGTGCTCGGTGATGAGGAGGATGTTATTCCTTCAGCAGCTTCTGTAACTACTGCCTTTCAGGACTGCTTGAACTGTACAGGTGAACACTGGGTTATGTTAGACACTTCTGAGGAAGAAAGTCTCTGTAACTGCTGCAAAATGAACAATGAAAAGGCTCTTTCCCGTCCTCGTAGGAGTGGCAGGCAATAGCAGTTTTGCAAATCCATACTTTTTGAGGTCCTTTTATATTTTTGAAAGCTCAATTTGAATAATAAGCTGAAAAGTGCTCTTTTATGGCTGACATTCATAGTGTCCATTCTCTCTGAAGTAATGAAGGAAAGGAAACCTAAATGTCTACGAAGGCAACACCGCTTAAAACCGCTCTTCTTTGCATGAATGAGACACTGTACATAAACATGCTCTTTTATGAGTCACAGGTGTGATCACACTCAATGCAGTGATAATTCCACCAGGTTAAAAACACATAAACATGCGTGGAATAACAATCTATCAGTGCCGAGTCGAAGCCGATACAGATTCAAGGCTAAACCAAGAAAATTAAGCAGCTTGTCCTCCATTTGCTCTATTTGGATTCATCTCGCAAGAGATAGCTATCAGCTCAGTGATGTAGGTAGGATTTATTTATTTATTTTCACCTTTTATTTATTTATATGTAGTTTTAAATACCACCCACGTCTGCTCCACATTCCTCTTGTCTCCTCACTCGTTAAGATCTAGGCACTGCAGCACCGGAGCTGACAGTCTTTTACCTTTGTGATTCATGGATCCAAAAGCCTTACATACTGCATATTTACTCCTCTAAATGTGGGTTTACAGACATTTTAGCCCTGACAGAGGATTTATATATATTTATAAATGTGTATTTTTTGAGGGTGAAATAGCAGATATATGATTTCACTTTATTTTACAGTACAGTTCTGTTGTAATGTTTCCCTAATTACCCTCTGAGAACATCTAATAAGGGTCTGATAAAGACTCTAATACTGTCCAATGAAGAACATTATTAATTATCTCTACCAAGTTTTTAGTCTTTTGATAATGACTTTGGGCAGGTTTAATTTTTGGCAAGACATTTCCATTTATTAATACACAATAATACTCTACATAAAAGTTTGAAACTATTGAGAGGGTTCTCTTTAAAAAAGACCTTAACTCTGCTGAGCTGCAGCGAAAATAATGAATAATCATGATAGTTAATCATACCTGCAAGTTAAGTCTGGTACAGACAGACAGCCTGCGTTGATTCATCTAAAACACAGGACCCAGGGATTATGATTAAATATATATTTTTTTGTTTTTTATAATGGGTGAATCAGAGTGAGACGTCGCCTTGTGCTTTCTTGGATCAACTTGTGTCTCGGATGCTGAACCACAGAAAACTCTGTAGAGGCTACAGAGGAGATGAGTCTGCAGTGCAGCTTTCAACAGGCTTCCCTCTGCAAATCATCCTTATTTATTTAAAATCTCTGAGAAGAGATAACACAGGAATAAAGCTGTACATTATAAATTGGAATTAACTAAAAATATGACTAAAAACTCACAAAACATAATCATCTATAACCATCTTTTTTTTGAGAGGGAAAAAGAGAGACATAAACAGAAAGAGAAAGAGAAACATGCTGATAACAACTTTTATTTCAGACACATGTCAGAATAGTCTCTTACTGAAGAAAATGTATATACGAGTTTCATTTAATACTCTGAAACAGAGGTAACTTATTTATAGAACAGGATCAGAGCAGAATGACTTGCTGAACAAGGACATCTATGGGTCACACAGGATAATGCAAAAATCATGACAAGCTGATTGTACCTTTTTCTGCTTGACAAATTACATTAAAAGAAGAATGCAATGTTACTGATATAAATTAATTAATCTACTAATATATATTTCTTTTCAATAATAAACACAAATTCAGTCACATTTGCATACCATTTTAATGCTATTTATCACATTAATGATCAGGCTGGTTGTCAAATAATGCAAATGCATATTTATAACAAATTGTGACCGTCAGAATAAAAGCTCGCATGCAAATAGGTCACGTCCGGCTGTCCCTTTCACTCATGTCCTTGTGGCTCACAGCTTGTATGATGGAAATGATTCACATCCTCCAATATAATCTTGTGCAGAGTGGAGGAAGCAAGGATAGTGAACATTAACCTTACTTAAGCTGCTGTTTTTCTCGAGGGGATTTGGAAGGATTTTATTACTTAAAATTGAATGGCACACTTCAGTAGGAGGAGCGGACATGCTTGGGCTAAAGCTACTTAGTCAAGCTGACACACTAAACTGAAAAATGCATTTTGATGTCTTTCACGGAGTTAAGTCGCATAAAGAGCCAAATGGTTGTGACTGTGCTTTTCTTTGTGCTTGTGTGTTTATTTGCTTTTTTCCCTTTTCTACACAGAAATTACATCACATGCCACAAAGAGCACTTCATGTCTCTTAAGGCTCTCATTCAAACAGGAAAGACTGAGGCACCTTTTTCAGGAACACTCATTTTCCTCATCATGCTCAATCAGTACAACGTTTAGTGGTTTTGATTTTGATTCAAGAGGCTGCCTTGACCTTTGAGACCTTAGCAAAGAAAAATGACAGGCTACTAGAGATAATAATATTAAATGTTCACTGTAAAAAATTGTAACTTGTAACATAAAAAAGTTAGTATGTGAGCTGTCTTAAAATTTTAAGGTGACTGAATTTGAAAAGAAAAGTTACAACAAATAAACTTTCATATTCAAATAAACTTGATAAAAAATGTTCAATAATTGTAAGATATTAGATTGAATCAACAAGTCTTCAGTCTTACATTACAAAAAAACACCTGATTTCCTTTAACATTTTCTCAGTTTGAAGAGTCAGTTCTTCATTTCACACAAAGAACTTACAGCTGCTCCTGTTGGAGCTGCTTTAGACTGAATTCAATATTAATCTTCATCATGATTTGCATTGTTTTAATTATTGTCAAAACAAGCAACCATCTCGAAGTGTATTGGAGACACAGAAGGTTTTCATCATATGTTTTCTTCAAACCATGAAAAAGAAGTGCCTCAGGAGAATTAAACTTTTAATTCATGCTAGGAAGCCTGATAATATGCTGATCTTATTTCCTCAGAAACTTAATTTAATGAGATGACTGAACTCTGTGCAGTACATTCATTCAACTCATCATTTCAAGGACTAGACAAGATTAGAATAAGTCATGTTTCTAAGATCTGAGGTGCTCTACTAAATTCTAAAATACTACTTTTTCTTTTAGTTTAATTAACCTGAAGAAATAAAAGTTGTATATTTATGCTGAGTCAGTTTTTACTGTAATAAAATGTATTGTACTAAATCATAAAATGACCATGATATGTCACCACAGATTAAGGAAACATGCTAAATACTTGAAATACTTTCTTCTCTGACAGCTGCAGTGTTCTCTTTGGAAATTTCTATTTCGGCCTGTATTATTGTGTGCCTGTTCAAATTAAAGATGTTTGCTGAATGAGTTAAGATATGTTTATGAGTCATAAGAAATCATTAATAATCTTTTAGGTGTTTATGACGGTTAAACTGAATAATATGTTAATGGCGTCTGGCAGGCAGTGACTGAACTCCAACTCCAGAGTGTGTATTTTCAGAGAAGTGGCCTTTTTGTTTTCAGCATAACTGACTTAGTTTTACATTGATTGACAACTGACAGTTATAAACAGCTGATCAACTTAAAGTGTAGGACTCGCCATCCCTCGCTGTTGTCAAATTGTCAAATTGTGATGTTGGACTCCTGCAGGGTTCCTGCCTGAGCTTCTCCAAGTGTTTGGAGGAGGGGCAAGGGGGAACAACTCACTTCAACCATAGATCATATATTAAACAGGATTTTAACCTATTGAATATACAGTCTGTGGCTCAAACACACTATTTGGACTGCAGTACTCATTTTTGGATGCACAATTGTTACATATTGCTGTTACATATTAACAACATTGTTGGATGAAAAGGTTCAAATATTTGCTGTTGGGCCATGGAAATAATTAACTCTCTAGTTTCAGACTCTAGTTTTATGTATATTATAATGAAAGACATTTGTAAGTGCTGAGTCATAAATGCAAAAAAAAAAAACACTCTGAGTTTTTCTCTTTTTGCACGATTATGTACATAAAAATCTCTGTGTGCTTGCCATTAGCAAATTATATTTCCTATCAAACCTCACTCAAAGCGTTTTCTCTTAATTTGCACACTGACGTTAAACAAACTACAAAGTCTTTGGAGCACTTGTCAGTTTGTGAGATGAATAAATAAAGGAACACATTCTTTTATCCGAGCACATCCCCGTAGATCTGTCTAATGACAGCTGTGGATATTTAACCGTCCTCCTCAAACAGAATTATCTCAGTTCTGCTTGAGCCTGCTCCCAGTCTTCATTACTTTTGCATGGCCCGTGGCCACTTTTACTCATCAAGACTGCATTACATTATTTACAAACTGGAAACAATTGAAGGAGCACTGTATTACAGGACAGGGAGTCACCCATTAAAACCCTAATCCTGAATTATGAATGAGTATTTCATTTAGTATGCCATGTTACATTAAGCACCTTTATATAGTGAAGTTGTATTTTAAGGGATTTGTCCTTCTCTCAGGCTGCTGTTTGTTTTTGGAAGAAGACAAGAGGACAGATTCAGGACAAGAATTCTCTATTTGACTTGTTCTGGGCAGACATCAGGTAAAGAAATACTTACAAAGCCTAATGGGATTGAAGGATTTCAAGCAGAGTCTACATGGCTGCAGGGAGCTCAGAGAAGCAGGGGACGGGCTGACAGACAGACGGACTCAGTAAATGGCTGGCTGGAGACAACGTCAGGAAGATTAGCTGATATAACCAGTGAGGAGATCAAGTTAACCCAACACAAATGACCTGAGCCACGGGTAGCATTCAGGTTATAAATGGGTCTTCCTCCACAATTTGATACTGTACAATAAAGTAAAATCATATCATGGCTCCTCTCCTCTGATGAGCTTTGTTTGATTCTGCATCATGCTGCTAGCTGGCATTAAAGTGCTAATTAATAACCAAGCGTGAGATAGAGAGAACAAGAAATCAGCTGGTGAAGAGATGCGCTCATGCTGCACATCTACAAGTGTTAGGCACTGGCCACTATTCCTCACAATTCCTTCAGTTTGGATCTAATTTTAAAAGACTTCCCTCAAGGCCCACTTTCAAGCTGGCTACCCGTGTGTGCTGGTTCAGATTTACATCAATGTTAGAGATAGAAGCCGCTCCTCTGATCTTCTCCATCAGAGGGGAGAAAACTGTGTATACACAGGATAAACACTATATTTTAAAGGTCTGATGCACCCAAATAACAAAAAACAGATTTTTCTCTCTGGCCTCTAATGGTATCTAGGGGATAATAGAACACACCATGAACAGTTTTCATCGTAGTTATTATATTTATAATTATTATAAAAAGACTCAGGGCCCTGTTTAGACCAGCTATAGAGCATGATCTAAAGTGCATTTAGGGCGTGTCAATAGCAACTCCACTGCTATTTAAACTGTGCATAATATGGGTGGAAAACAAGGTGGAAAGGAGTTGTATTTAGTTTCTTCATAAATAGGTGTGTTTTGGGCGCAGCATGAATTAAACCAGTCATCTTCCACTCCCATTACGAGCCAGGTGCGCCTGCCTCTGGCGACTTGCTATTTAAATGACAGATTCAGCGAGTTGGAGAAGCAAACAAGAATCCAGAAATGATCCCCCTTTAGAGATTTCATTATTCATATAGAACATATAAGAGAGCACAGGGCATTAGATCCTGACCAATCCTGCTGGATTTAAACAATCAGCGAAATTACAGCTGCGCACAGTCTCTCTTCCAACTCTACCCTATTTCACCCACTTGCAAAGCATATGTTATTAACTAGAATGTTTATTTTTAGGTCACATTTTACATTGTGAACCCACCTATGAAAGTGCATTTTAATGTCTGAATGATGCACCCTTTACATAGCAGGAAAACACCACAGCATTGACTTCAGACCAGGTATTTGCTGATGAATGGCGCAATCACTTTCTGTCTCAAGAGAGCAATGCACCAGCAATGCATCTGACCACACCTCATTTTAAGACCAACACACTCATGGGCACACAGATAGGCGCATTTGCTATATAGTTGTATATAACATGGGCGCTAGTTGAGATAATGACAATTTTTGGTCAGAAAATAGCAATGACAGCTGCACTGTGCTGTACGCTGCTTTATGTTGGGCTGAACTTTAAAGTGTGGCATGCAAACATTTGCTATTAACACTGATCACAAGTACAGCTTAGGCTGATCGGCGTGATTACAATATATCCTCTGCAGAATGAAACAGATCCTTAATTAGTATCATTAGTAACACCTGTGTTTACCCTACTATTTCATGTCAAAATGGCTGCTGTGAAAAAGGCCCAGTGCACAGTAATTCACCCAATACTTAGACACTAAAGAAAAAGTTAGGGGATCATCTAAGTCATTAGGGAAAACAGTCTAGAAATCATGAATGTCTGTACAAAATTTTGTTTCAATCCATCCACTTGAGATATTTTAGTGAATAGGGGAAACCTTTGATCTGCTGGCGGCTCTGGAGGACCAACATCATTACAAATGGTCCTCTAAAGCAGTGTTCCCCAACCCTGGTCCTCAGTGCCCACTGTCCTGCATATTTTAGATGTTTCCCTGCTCCAACACACCTGATTCAAATGATCAGGTTGTTGTCAGTCTACTGCAGAGGCTTGATGACGAGCTGGTCATGTGAATCAGGTGTGTTGGAGCAGGGAAACATATAAAACATGCAGAACAGTGGGCCCTGAGGACCAGGGTTGGGGAACACTGCTTTAAAGAATTTGAATATCTGTGAAAAGAAAAAAACAGGCAATCTGTCCAATGGTTGTCAAGATATTTGACTCTAAACCACAAATGTCAAATTCATGGTAGCATTATGGAAAAAAGGGAGCCCAGGTCTGTTGGATTCATTCTTGGAGTTCACAAAGATCTGTATAAACTTTCATGGCAATGAGATGTTTAAGTCTGGACCACAGTGGTGGACATTTTGACCAACAGACCAGCATTGCCCTGGAGCGTGCTGCTAGCAGGGCTGAAAGCCACGGGGACTTACTGTAAAATATTTTAAGTAAACACCTGAAGCAATCAAAGAGAGGTAGGGTATGTCCTTGCAGTTATGCACTGTGCAAGATTTCAGTATCATCTTTGTAAAAAGCAATGTTGGTACACTAAAAACATCTTGAGGGAAACTGCAAATCACCTGTGCTGGAATCACAGGCATTTGGGGGAGAAAAAAAAAATCTTTTTACTTTAATAGACTGTAGAACTGAGGAGGGAGCCAAAGCTGCAGCAACAAATCAGTTTCTCACCTGATTCAATCGTTTCCTATTTCTAGAGATGATGTTTTTAATGTACTTCCAGGTTGCTATGCAGGGTAGTAGTGGTAATGTAATCGAGGTTTACGGAAAACAAGCTTCAAACCTTTAGTTTTGGCAAGATGTTAGTGTGTGGGGATGTGAGGGCAACTTACCATAAACATAAGGAATTCTATATTTAAATGTTCGACAGTAAATATGAACATTTACATGGATTATGGACAGTTTATGACAGCATACAATAGACTGAGAGTGTTCTAATTAAAGACAAACAACAAAAAACACTGATGAGCTTAGTTCTTCCCTAGAAGTTGTTACGCTTTTGTTTTTGATATTTTGATAAATATCAGCCTCTGATGTAAAGCAGCACAATTAGCATACATCTCAGTGATTAGACTTAATGCAGCCGTCCTGAAGCTGTGACTAAAGAGCCCAAAAATGACGAGCAGAAATGATGGATACCCATTTAACGTGAGAAAATATCATATCTAGGAAGAGAAATTACAACTCTGGCTTAATTGTCTGGTAAATGTTGTCAAATAAAGAACGGCTGGCAGCATGTAAAGAGAATTAGGATGCCTTTCTTACTGCTACAATGGACTGAGGCTCAATTTGAAAGTAACAAAGCACTTCGCCACGCTTGCTGTGTGGCAGACAGGTGTCATGTACCTGAGGTGTGTTGGACTGAGAGATCGAGCTCATCATCGAGGCTCAAAAGGCCCTGAGCTTCTGTAGCCAGCGCATTAGGGCTGCAGGAGGAAGGGTGGGGGAAGAATATTAGCAGGATACGGCTGCAGAGGAGGGCGGGGCCCTGCTGAGTAATGCACACACTCAGAGGTGGGGGGAGCTCTTAATTGCCATGCAACATCTTAGCCGACAGAGGACTTGTGGGACAGTGATGGTTCAAAGAGTGGGGAGTGTGACTGCAATTCAATCAAAGTACAAAATGATGGCAGTCTGGCCCCTGACCAAAAACAGATTGGAGGCAGGTATGTCATTAATTAGACATTCTTCCTCTGTCAGTGCACTCTTTGGACATTTTCCATTTACAACTGCCAAAATAAGCTAAAACTTTGCTGATATGGGGTCGCGCTCACATTAAAGCAATAACAAAAGATGTTTGATGATGTGGTAACAGTCACCATTATAACCATCATTATAGCTGAAATATAAGTGACATGATTCAGCTTCCTTCCTTACTCTCGGATGTATCCTGTGTTTTCATGGAAACTAGGGCCCAACCAGTACTGGATTTTGGGAGCTGATGCTGATACAGATATTAGGAAGTAAAAAATATATATATATCGCTATGTCGATTGATATTTTTTATACAGAATATAATAAACAGAATTAATACATCAACACACATTTTTTTTGCAATGATCCTTTGAAGATGCGTAATGGAGGCAGGATATTCTACAGTATAGGAGGAACATGTAACAATTGCACAAAAATGAGTACGGCAGACTGTATATTAAATAGGTTGAAATCCTATTTAATATACGATCCACGGTCAGAGTGAGTTGTTTGCCCCGTCCCCTCCTCCTCAGACTTGAGGAAGCTCAGACAGGCTGCAGGAACACTGCAGGAGCACAAGACAAGCGCAGCATCGTAATTTGACATTAGCAAGCAACAACAAGTACTACTACTATTAAAGATAATAATGTAATGTAATAACAAAATATATATGTGTATATTAAACTTTAAATATTGGCCAATAAAAGCAACTAGCGACCTTGATTTCTCTGTGTGCAATCATTGTTGGAATCATTTTGAGTAATGTGAGAACACAACTCAGCAAAATATAGAACATATGTTCAGTGTTTTTTGGCATTATAATGGAGAAACGTTTCATATAATAGTTTTAAACCAGCATGGTACAGTATGAGCTTTATCTGTAAAGCTGTCTTATTTTGACTACCGTGAAACCCACTGAGAACTGTGATGAGTAGGGTAGGGTTCCTGTTGTGAGGGCGTAGTCCATACCGCTCCATTGGCGGTGCTTTCACATGATCTACAGGGGAACTCCAGTCCTCGTTAAACGACAAACCACCACCTGTTCTCATTTCATCTCTCCCGTCCTCGCTGTGCCTCTTGGACCACTGGTGAAGGGCAGACACCCAGGTACTCCGTGAGGAATGGAGGCAGGTTTCCCATTCAAAACATTCCCCATCCATTTCCTGATGGCCGCCACCTGTTCACCCACCCCACCCCCACCCCTCTCTCCGCCGCCACCACGGCCACATCCACACACACCTCACTCCCGCGTGACGGATGGGCAGATTGTTGGGGGATGAGAGTGGATTGTCACAGTCACAGGGGGCAAAGGAGGGAAGGAGGTGGGTACTCTGTGTTACTCGATGGCCCCCAAGTTCCAGATGTCACCCTTTTTAATGACATAATTATGACTGTCTTACGACTCCCCGTGGCCTTCAGTCTGCACTGGAAGCTATGCACACTGCACAAGCACACACACATAAACAGACATGATTCCTGCATATTATTATTATTCAAACCCTGTGTGCCTATGCTATAGGTAATTAGAAAGATGTATTTCTGAAAAATAGTTGATATGTAGCTCAGGTAGCTAATTTAGAGTTGTTTGGTCACAAAGTAAGTTTCAAGGTTAATTTATAGATAGTTTTGCAACACAGGGTGATGATAGTTGAAGTTCCCTTTGTGCTACTCACAAAAAATATGTTGCACTTAAGTTTACTGTACAAAAAAAGACATAAAAAGATATTCTTCCTTCTTCTTTATTAGACAGTATTAGACCCTTTGTAAGACTTATTACATTTAATTAGTGGGTAATTAGGAACACATTACAACAGAAGTGTACTGTAAAGTAAAATGTATCACTTCCCACTGTTAGCCCATTATTAGAATGTGTTAGAGGGTAATTAGGGACACATTACAAAAGAACTGTACTGTAAACTAAAGTGAAATCATAGATCTTTTACTGGTGACACGCCTTTTTTGGCTGGTCCCATACGATTGGCCAATGCCTGCTTCTATAATATGATTACATTTATCCACAGTAAGTTTGTGCAGTCACCCATAGACAAAATATTCCTCTAACTCCATAATTTTGTCCTTTACTTGGTGGTTCACATATTGTTTTTAAATGGGAAAGAAGCAGATATGTGATGTCACTTTAGTTTACAGTACTGTTCTGTTGTAATGTGTCCCCAATTACCCTCTAATACATTCTAGTTTATGTGAATAAATATACAATAAGTCATTAAAAAAGTTTTTCACAATGGAATTGCTTAGGATGAATTTAGAGTCTCACAGCCTGAGGGAAGAAGCTCCTCTTGCTGTCCAATAATAATGCAAACAACAATACACAAGTTATAAAGAAAATCATAAATTAATCATATGAAATGTGAAACATGAAGGACCCTCACAAATGGAATGATTTTCTTGACAGATTATCAGTCAAATATCAAACTGGCCAGCTTCTTCTTTGCTGACACCCTGGAGCTGAGGCCATCTGGATCGGCCATTTTCTGGTCATTAACTGCGCTCGCTTCTCGAGAACCCTGAAGTACTTGGTCTTTCCTGAAAGAGCAACTGAGGCAGGCGACTCTGTGTTCACAGTTTGAGCCACTTTGTTTGCTAAATTCTATCTTTGCTTGGTGTGGCAGAGACTTTGCTGCTGGAAGAGGATCATGATGAAAGGCGTTTTGATCTGGAGACGTACAGCACAACAGTGTGAGACACACAAAGTGGTAGCTACCAAGCTGAACTTCAACAAACATACACTCCACGGATACATAGGAAACTGTGAAGAATGATCACAATGAATGCCACTATGAGCTGTTGTTTCAGTGGGGACCTGGTAATGATGAAGGCAGTCCCCTCTCTAACAGGGCTAATTGGGGTTCAGAGGCATCTAATGCATGATAGATGGAGAAGGAGAGGGTCTCAGTGGTGTATGGCACTGCTGGCACGAGATCACAAGCATTAATAGAGCTAAACCTTTCACTCTGGGCTGAAAGACATCTGTTGCCAGCAGGTAACCTCGGCTTTATCATTACCAGCTAGACCCACCGATGTTTTCCTGGCATGACAATTTAAAGCGATATATATGTTTGCTGGCTAATTCAAGCTGTCAACATCATCCCTGTTTGTAGGTGAAAAATGGGTGCACCACGCAGCGCACCAGATGGCAGGAATGGATCATCAATCTGAGACAGCAGACATGTGATGGATGGATTCTCCAGAGTAAACAGTTTCAAACTAAGAACCACACTGAGAAGAAATTTGCTCACAAATGAGCACTTTTGTGTTTGACATTATGCGTCGAAAGAATGCAAATGCTGCGTATGACTATTCATGTTTGTATCTTTAAATTAACAGGCACGATGCATGGTCCAAATGGAAACAAAAGACCACACCACCACCAAAAAAAGGCAGGATTCGGATCTGGTATCATTCCCAAACTGACTTGTTGAATGTTCTGTGTGATATTTTGAATGTTAATATAGCAGCAAACAAATGTTTGAGTTATTATTTCTTGAGCAGAGAATGAAGTCTCACTCCCTCTTTGTGTTATAATCTGAGCTTTTCTGTTATTTCTTTTGGTAACTGGGTTGGTCATGCATGCATGTGAGCTACAAACCGGCTTTTCCTCAGTGTGTAACTTGATGGGTACATACTGTTACATGTCTGCTTCCATTAGTGACCAGCTAGAGTGAGAATGATAACTAGCTGTTACTAATATTATGAATTTGCTTTGCAGATGTTGTAATCACCAGATGGCGCTGAATGTTGTACAGCACCTTTAATATAAGTCAACGTCAATGAGCAAGTTAGCAAGTGTAACAAAGCCATTAAGTGGCTATAATTGATTTATATATGAGCAATGTATCAGATGACAATGTGAAAACAATTTGAAAAGGGTCACTAATAGTGATGAACCCATATTTGTGTTATTTTGAAGTGCAGCAGGCTGCGATTTTCAGCAAAAAATCAACTGCACACCAGCTGCGCTCTGTCTTGTTTGTATTTCCTTTTAACCAATTACAATTTTCCTCGGCAGCGCTAAGCCCAGGACGTAGGAACGGCGCCCCTGCAAAACAGTGTCAAGGGGGAACTTGTTCTGGTGCGTCCCAACATGCAAATGTCAAAATCAAAGAATAACAGCTACTGGATTGTTTATGTTTATAAATTCAATCGAAAGGCTAATTTGTCATTTTCAGTGTGTAAGTTGCTAACTCAAAGGTTATTGTTTCTCAGAGACACTGAATATGCAGATAGCAGATGCTTTGTGCAAAAACTCAGTCCAAATTGATGGACAATGTCAAACTTCTTTATGTATAGACGTCATAGCAAATTATTATCGCCATCTTTGATTTTTCAGTTAAGAGATGCAAATTCAGAATTATTTTCTGGATGTATAGGTTTATAGGTATATATATAAATAACTCTCTATTGTTTTATTTTATATGCTGTCCTGTTCTATTCTAAATTTAATTATATGTATATACTGTATGTGTGTGTGTGGCATGAGGGGGCTACAACTTTCATTATGTTGTGCAACCCCTTGTTGTATAATGATAAATAAATTACCTTGATACCTTCATTTAAGAATATAAATGTATGTTATAGTTGAAGATATTATTTTGTTAATAATTCAGATAAGATTCCATAATAATCCAGCTAGTCAGGCTGAGTAAGAGTCTTCATCTTCCTAAGAATAAAATATTCTGCTGTCAGGTTTCTGTCAATCTATCATGTAGTTGTGTTGTGGAATGAAAATGTACATTTAATGGATTCCTCTGTGTCATTCTGTGCAAAAAAGAGAAAATGTCCTGCTGTCAAAAACAATATTGGAACAATAAACATGAAGCAAAGTGTTGTTCATACTGTAGGAACAGCGATTACTCCTACTTCTTAACTATAACACTACACTTATTTTATATGTGCAACACTATTTAAAATGAACTGGTGATTTTTGTCTTTTGTGGGAGTGTTTTTTTTTTTTTCATATAAGCCATTACAGGTTTCTATCACACCCTCCCATGTATTTTTATATTTCCTTCATGTGCTTTGTATTTATGTGTGTGAAACAAATAAAATAAAACCAAAACAAATCTTGCCTAAGGTTTAGATTACAGTGTATCAGGCCAAACCGTGCATATTGCATTCCATGCACATGAATTGTTAATAAGTCTTAAACTGGGGGGACAAAAATATGCTGAAATTTCTGTTCATTTTGTCAAGACTTTTCTTATATCATTTTAATGTTTGCTGAAACAGCAACGGATTTGACATTTTGTCAACTGACAGCTTCCCTTCAAAGACAAGAGGAGCACTCTGGGTAAGCAGGCAACATCCTGGGTATGAGGTGGCAAAGTGAGCAGGCTGAATATCACAATGTTTGCAGACAAAAATCCAAACCCGCTGAGATGGCGTGTCGCATCATGACAAGTTGCACTCTCCGAGCAAAGTAAAACCTCTCCCACTAAATTCTGAATATAAAAATCTGCAAATTAAAAAAAGAGTAACAGTGGAAGGCAGAGATGAGTCCTTTTATGATGGAGGCATCTCCATATGACATGTGACCACCAGTGTGTGCAATGAATAAATCATCCTGGAGCGGGCAGAGAGAGTAAACAGTTGTGTATCTTCACCTCAGATGCCTGGAGAGGCCTGTCAGACACAGCAGTTAACAAAGCCTACCTCCTCATCATCATGCGGGCCGTGTTTCAGCACATCCAAGTCCAAACCTGACACCATTACCCCACCCCCCATCCTCTCCCACCTCCCTCTACAACGCTCAGTGTTTCTCCAGAGTCGACTTAAAGTGAAGTTAAAGCGAGGATGATACTGTAGCAATGCTGCTAATCTTTCCCAGGAGTCTCTGCTTCAGCTCAGTTGTATTTAAAGACCGCCTGGATTGTCTTTGTAAATTAGGCAACCAGAGCTGTGGGATTAGCTGCCAATTTGTTCCCACTGTGGAAAGAAACTCTGAGACCTCCGTGATTTTATCTATTAACACAACTTCAAGCACAATCAGGCGCTTGCCGACTGCATCACTGGTTCCAGGCGATGGTATGATAAAAAGTCTGCATGCAAGATGCTAGGAGTAGTTCAGATTACATGATATAAAGTTGCATGAGGAACTTGGTGTTACCTACAGTTGATGGTGGTCAGCACGCCCCAGTTTGCAGGAGCAGAGAGGGGCATCAGAACACACACTATAAAATTAACTCCTATGAGCAGTGTCAGCAACAAAAGGTATTTTAGCCCCTTGAAAAGCATATCCACCTAAAAAAAAAATACATAATTTCATGTGTATGCTATATTTGGAATATTTTTGTCACTCTACCTTGCTGTCAGACAGCCTTCTCTGATGGGAAACCACTGTCATTGTAAGCCAAATAGCACGCTCATCAAACCAACCAAATTCCATAGGCGAATTCAGCCGTTTTAACTCGCAGAAGAAAGGAGTTTGTTGGTCTATCTCTGCCATGATCTGTTAGTCTGTTTGTGTTGTTGTGTGACTTTGGTGAATGCAAACTATCCTGTTAAAACACTGAAGGTCACACAATGACACAAACTAACAGACTGAGGCAGCAGTACATCAGCAACCCCCATGTTCTGTGGGATTAAATGACTGATTTCACCTATAGAGTTTGGTTAGCTTGGACTTAAACTTATTTTATTTTTTTTTTAGGTGGGCCTTTTAAAGTGGTTTAAATACCTATGCCCATGAGTCTAATGTGAGTGATGATATCAGTATCTTTTCACATGAAAACATAGAAAAATGACTTTTTTTTTTTAGAATATAGTTTTTTTATTTATAATTTATAATTGGCAGATACAAAAAACTCTTGAACTGTATCCAAAGTGTGCAATAAAATCACTGTTGATTTTTTTTCCAAAAGAAAAATACAAATAGACCATCTACTTTGGAAAGTTGACAGTTGACAACCAATGTAAACTGGAGTGAACTGGTAATTCTACAGAGGGTTTTACTAATCGCTACTAATGCTCTTTTAACTGACTACACAGTTATGTTAACAAATTGCAAAATCTGCTTTGCTCTCCCAAGATGATAACCAAAGTCATTATGTGTACATACATCTACATTGGTGACATTCTGTTTCCCCATTTGTTAAATACAAGAAAGGCAATCATATCCATAAGCAGCACAAATGTGTATAACACATTAAAATGAAATAAAACAGAGTTTTCATATTGTACCAAGATGTTCATGTGAGAGAGGGTAAACAAACAAAAAAGGGAAGGGGGGTACATTTCCAAACTTAATGCTGTAAACAATCACCTTCACTCACCGAGATGCACAAAATAAAAACGTTGGAGCTTGTTAAGTGCTAAACAGCTGTTATTAATTAATGCTTCAGCAGTCTGAACATGAACAAGCATCAACCTCTGGAATCAAACATTGAAGGCAATAATGTTTAATAATAAACTAAATTAAAAGTATTTAGAAAACTCACAGCAGCAACACCATATGAAACTGGTTCCTGCTCGTCAAAGTTTGATGACAAATTAAAATGGAAATACAAGAAAGTTGTATTAAAAAAAGACTAACATTTTTACTTTCACATTTCAACTGATTCACGCACACACACCCAAAAGTAAAATCTAATTTACATCCACATTCTCGCCATGATCCCATTCCTTGACAGCCTGCGAGCATTAGCAGAGGCTTTGATATGATGCTGGTGCCTTACCCTTTATATCCCACAGTTATGACATGAACAAAACAATCTCCATTTAATCTAAACAGTTATATGAACACAGGACAAAAATGTGTGACGATATTTCTTTTTTTTTTATAAACCACCATCTGAAGGCTAGACAGGAGAGGATCCAAGCATGTCAATGGAGAATATTCAAGTGCAAAAAAAAAAATGTGTCAATGTAGTTTTTTTTTATGATTCTCATGCTTTCTGAAACGGGTCTGCAGGCAGATAAAATGGATACCTCAAACAAGCGTACATTCCTTTTTGTACAGCTCCATCCCCCAGATGGCAAATGTCACAAAAAAAACTCACATAAAGGATTCTACAAAAGAAAAAATACATCTCTTGTACACAGAATGTCCAGCCAATGTTTGTGACAGAAAAAAACATCCCTCTACACAGCCAAACACACAACCTAGATCCTTCATTCCTATACAACTCAAAGCTTTAAAATGCTAAGTCTTTTTAAAACATGCAACACCATCCAAAGTTCCTATCTAATTTCTGCTGTGCTAGACTCAACGGTAACTTCCTCAGACACCAACATTTCCAGCTAACTAAAACTAGAACTATGCGCCTATCAAACGGCCTAACCAAAGTTGTCCGAGTGACCATTTTCCAAATACTTTTAAGGACACTGATGTCGAAAAAGATGCTCATTCATAATGTGAAAACACAATTCCCTGTCATAGTATCCATATAAAGCACTTGCGTAGCATACTGTGTGCTCTTCCCTTTACTCAAGTAGAGACAATCTGTGGGGTAGTGCAGCTCTGTGGGGACAATGTGAATAAGCAATGGCAAAAACTGTTTCTTTAATGTCCTTCAAACCCATATGACATTAATGATGCAACCATGCAGCTGTGATGGAACTTTTGTCATAGGCTGAAACCCTGGCGTCTCGCCAAGATCACAAGCAGGACTTAACCCTGGCTTTCCCAAGTCCTTTCACCTAAGCTTACACCATTTTTGGGTTTCCTTTGATCTGGGTCCAGCTCATGGCTGGCGTTAAAAAGACTAAGAAACAGCCATCACCACATACAGATTCAGGTCAATCGACTACAGCTCTGTTTTTCAGTTGTGGGTTAATTGAGGGTAATTTTCTTTTACTTATAAACTGCCTAAGGTAAATGCAATTGTGCATTAAACAGCCTTTTACTCAGCTTAAACAACACAGCCAACCCTTTCACCGTGACATCTTCTCTCATTTAGAGTAACTCTACAGTGCCATTAATTGACAGTCTTAAAGCCTTTAACTACATGCAGATACAAGCATTACAGATAGTGACAAAGTTGTTAGGCCTGAGCTGCGGTGCAGTTTTTGTAACATTCCTAATGCAGAAAGATTTCACTTTTAATGTTAACATATTTCTAAAAGGTTTATACATCAACTTGATGCCGTTTCTACAAACAGCACATTAAAGTCCAGCATCTTCAGTACCTTTAGGCTTGCACATTATATACTGGCTACATGCAGCCATACAATTTAAGGCTACTTCTACGACCAAACCGTTCAAACCCTCTCACAGACTGGCTAATTTTGTCCATCTTTTGCAATAAAATGTCAATGCTGTGGACCAGGTAGACCCTTGTGACTCTGAAAGGAATTTTCATGTTTGTGCATCAGTAAAATTTAAAGTAACTATAGCCAGACAGATATAGGGGTAGGGGAAATAATTTATTCTTAGAAGCATTGTGATTCTGTCTTGAAATATGAGCTATATCAGCCAACTGATATTATCAGCTCGATACTGGCCAAGCACAGCTATATTGGTCTGTTACAGTATTGGTGTAAATGCATTTTGTTTTGTTTTATAGGCAACATTTTAAGTATATTTGATCCTTTTTTCTTATTTATAATTATTAAAAATATCATTGAAAGGGACGCCCCTGTAGCTCAGTTAGTAGAGTGCGCACCCCATGTGCAAGGGCTGTTGGTCCTCCAGTGTCCACCAGTTCAAGTCCCACCTGTGGCCCATTTGCGGCCTGTCATCCCCCCTCTCTCTCTGCCCTCTTTACTGTTATGTCTTCAGCTGTCACAAAACACTGGAAGTTTACCATTTCAGTGCCCTGATATCAATTTGTATACACAAAGAATTTCAACCGATAGTAGGAGCGGACTGAGACATCAATCTGATTTGATATATTGATTACATTTTTAACAGTCTGTAATCGGCGCAAAGTGAAAATGTCAATCTACATCATCATCTGTTAGATGTGCCTTTATTCTAAAAGTCCTAAGGCATGTCTGTGTCACAAATGTCTGGAGGAGTTCAGTCATAAAGTTGTCGAGTCATAATTAAGTTGCTTTTTGAGAGCTGACAAGTGTACCGGAGCGTGTTTAATGGACAGATATCATCCGATATTGTTAACATGCCCCTGACTTGATCTGACATAAAGAAAAACTGTTGTCTCCACAGAATTAATAGAATATTGTATTGTGATGAAACTTGTTATTTACACGCCTGATTGATATACTGATATTGATGGGTTTTTTTTGTTTTGTTTTTTTATTCCTACAATCAATATCAGCCCCAATAATCCAGCATCAGTCAGTGTCTAAAGGTAACAAAACAAACTCAAAACTTTAAGCATACTGAAGCACATTATGTATTTGTAGTGTGTCAGCTGGTACCATGCCATGGCAGAATAAAACAATACTAGAGGAAGAAAATAGCTTACACTGGATAAGTAGTGAAGTTTGTAAATGATCAACAATCTGATTGAACATGAAAAGCACAGGTTGGCCATCATCAATTTTTATATGATGAAGCCATGCTTTTTGACTAATTGCATAGTTTAAATGCAGAATGTTCTCATTTTTGTAGTCTGATCATGAACATTGTACAATTTGAGAAGTAATAAAATGCAAAAGATGCTCAAAATTGGTCAGTCTGCAGAAAGCTTACAATTTGAGTTTGTAGCAATACTTTTCCATCTTTTAAATGTACAATTTAATGGATAAAAAGTAAATGACTTCTCAATTCAGAGCGGAGTTTTATTTTTCTTATACGCAGATGGCAAATTTATGGAAATCTGCTCTACTTGCACAGCTGGATGTTACACTTAACCATACATCACAATGCATATCTATTGTCTGCACGTTAATGTATGCAACTAAGATAACTTGGCTGTATACCTCTGACATATTTTTGCAGTAGAATATGTGCTGGCCTGTGTTTCTGGAAGTGGAGCCTCCTACGACCAGCGAAGAAAAACAAACCCAGAACAGTGGAATGGAGGACTTAACAGTGACAGAGTCACCTGGACACAAATCAAGAGCCACCAAAACCAATTGTCTCAAAACTGTCGTTGTCTGTAAACCTTGTTTAAATCTCTTAACTGAACACAAAAGTGCAAATTGCTACCACTGTCCTATCACTGTGTCCTCAGTAGTGCTTCTCCTGCAGATAATCTTTCATCTTGTTAGGTAAGGGCAGTTTCTGGATTAGGTCTATCCTTGTGTATTGTCTGATGACGAAGCGACAAAGGTACTGCAGGGAGCGCACTTGCATAAACCGAGACACTGGGTTGGTTAGTCTGACGGGGTAGGTTGCAGACCCTGGTAAGCGAGACCTGGAATAGCAAAAAGCTCCGTTCTCCGAGTCTTTGATAGAGTGTTCAATTAAGTCAACGATGGATGTGTGTCCCTCCACGTCAGGCTGCTCGTAGAAGCTGAAGCGTCCGTTGGAGTGCTCGATGCGAGTGTGGAGAGTTTTGCCCTGTGACCTGAAACTCAGGCTGAGCAAGTACCTGTCGTCCGAGCTGTCTCTGACCAGGAACGAGCCGTCAGCCAAGTTGACCAGCTTTTCCTCCGCCTCCCAGCGTGTGATGGGGCCCCAGTACCAACCCTGCCTCGCCAGCTTCTTCAGCTCCTCTGTCAGACTGGTGACCACCATGGGTCCACTGCTCTGGACCGAGTCATACACCCGACTTACTCCAGGAGCTGAGTTTGGGTCGAAGTTGAGATGGTGTCTTACCCTCTCAGCTACCTGGCTATCTGAAGAGCTGAACCCTGAAAAAGTCCTGGGAATATGTCCATTACTAGTGATGGGCGGCAGGAGAGGAGAGAGGGGAGGCGGGACCTCTACTCGAGAGCTTTGGAGCATCACACCAGCAGAACCGATGAGAAGACTATTCACTGAGGTTTCCATGAAGAGATCCGGAGGCATCCCACTCACTAGTTCATGTTCCTCCTGTCCCTGGTCTGTGTGGAGGGACCCGTTGTCCGCTTCAGTCACCACCTCCATAGGAGAGGAGCCGTCCAGGCAGAAAGAGTGGGACCCTTCCGGGTACATTCCCTCTTCTAAAGGCATTGTGTACTGGATGTAGTCCTGGGGAGTCAACCCCAGCACCACAGGCACGTCATTTTCATCAATATTTAGATGCAGCTCACCATTCTGAGGCTGCTGGAGATTCTTTAAGGATTCCGCTTGGTCCTGAAAGAGCCCTTCCATCTGGAAATCGTGAAATTCTTTCCGGACACCATTTAAGTTGGGACTTGGGCTGGGAGAGTGAACCATGGCTTTAACTTTTACCTCCATTTTGATGCATGCCTCATCAGAGTTGACTGACCGCAGAGGCCACGGGGAGGGGCTGTAATGGTGACTCCGTAGGGAAGCAGATCTAAGGGGTCTCTGGGCTTTCACCTCGTTGAAGCTGATGGGCACAGACGAGGACGAGAAGGTGTCATCATCATCCACTGAGCCAATGGCAGAGGAGCTGCCTTTCACTTTTGCCTTCTGCTTGGCAGACAGCCTCCTCTTTAGTGATCCCATCAGGCCCTCACTCTTTGAGCGGCCCTTGTTCTGGCCGCCTTTGTCCTCTTCGCCACCAAGGTCACAGCCAGAAAGCTCTTTGGTGTAGCAGCCCCCAAAAAGTGACTCTTCCTTCGAAAACTCTGTCGTCACTGAGGGCTGCTGGAGCATGACAAAGTCACCCTCCTCTTTGCCCTTAATGCTGAGGGACTTGCGGATGGTCTTAAGGCTTATCTTCTTCATTCTGACAGGCCCTCCAAAGTGGGGGCATGGGATGGCTCTCCTTGTATCCTGATGAAAGTACTATCCACAGTGTCCTCCCATCAGGCCACACGAAACAAGTCATGCATACAGTGGAGCCATCAAACCCTGAAGACAGAAAAACACACAAGATTATACATATTCTGGGTTTAGTCCTCCAGTACAACAGAAAGTAACACACATATATCAGCACAGAGTATTTTTTGTTCATTAACTCCATTAGGGCTCCAGCTAACTATTACTTTGGTAATGAATGAAAAACAAAAATACATTCTCAATTATTTGATCTATAAACATCAGAAATTATAGTTTAAGGCCAATTCTAATTTTCTAAAGCCCAATGTAATGTCATCAAAACTCTTGTTTTCTCTGACCAACAGTCAAAATGAATCACATAAGACAAAGACACTAGCTGAAAAGATCGAACCTGAAAAAGCTTCGCATTTTGGCTTTAAAATTGAAGAAATATATCAATTACTAAAACAGATTATTTTTCTAACAAAGTGATAGTTTCAGCTCTAAGCTCTGTACTCCCAACACAATGGATTTGAAATAAACACTGACAATTAAATCAAAGTGCTGCTTTTCAGGTTTAATGCAATGGGTTTTTACATCCATGCTTTGCAAATATTGTGGTCCTTCTAGAAACAGTTTTTGTAATTAAGAAATTATTTAATTTTTATTTAAATATTGTCAACACTGGTCAACAAATCAAATGATTTCTATTTAAAAAACAAAAAAAACAAACGAATGGAGAGTTAAATTAATAAAAATTAAATAAACAAACAAATAAATACATGCTCCTACATAAATATGTACCATAATCCAATATAATTTACATGCAACAGATTAATTCTCAGATACACAAACAATGTTTGTCAGGGCTCAACACTATCTCTTGCAGTTGCTTATTTTTTAATAGGCCTACATTTTAATTTCAGATGAGTTTGTTCATCTGTCAGACAAGTAGAACACTTTTGCTACTTGATAATGTCAAGCCTTATATGTGTGCTGTGTATGTATGAGACACATTGTGTGTTCTTCATTTCAAGATCTGTCAATGTCAACAATGTATTCCATGTAGTTTCCCCATTTCACCACATATTTCTCAATCTTGGTCTTAGAGCTGTGAGAAATTTGTTCATCTGCTGCCACTTTTACCAACTTCTGAAAAGAGGGCTCCCTGGGTTCCTCCAGTTTCACATTATACTTTGCTTTGCCACAACCACCCTCAGGCAGAGCTCAAAGTCTGTCAGGGTTATGTTTTTAATACTTTAATGAACTTTAAACCAGTTCTGAATCATGGGACATTCCCAGAGTAAATGAAGAAGAGTCCCTTCAGAGGTGCAGCACCTCCAACAGACCGCACTGTCTCTAAGATTAAGCCCAAACAGTCTGGAGGGGATCCAATAAAAGCGATTAAGAATCTTAAATCGGATTAGTCTAATTTTGATGTCTCTGCATAGGATACCCCTGCAATGTTTTCACATTTACAGTCACTCTCTCTAACATCAATGTTGAAATCTGCTGTCCAAGTTACATCAGAGTACAAGATACAATAACTATTTGCTGGTAAATCATAAAATAGGCTGATGAATAAACACCTCATGCTCCAGACCAATTTTAAGGGAAGCATTTTTAATCAGACAAAAGAAGATAAATGTAAACAAAATCATTATATTTAATATCTGATTGCAAATCCTTTCTTTCATTAACTGCTGCTGTTTGAGGTCCATGACATCCACAGACATTAACAGATGCTTGGTATTTTTCCTGGTCATGCTCTGCTAAGTCTGTGCTGTCACTGTTTTTCCCTTTTAACTCCTCGATTGTTTTGGCTGTGGGTTAAGGATCACTTCCCTGCTACATTGTTTACTATAAACCCTGTATGAAACTAGCTACAGTTCTTACACTGCTCCCTTAACACAGATGTAAAACTAAGGCTGCAAAAAAACAATTATGTTGCACTTATTTTGATAGATGTTGCAATTAAGACATGATTTAGACTTAGGGGGAATGATCATTTTTGCACCACAGTTTACACTTTCATTGAAAGAAAATATTAAAAAACATCAAGATGTGACATTTGTTGGGGTCTGGGCCAAATAAATAACTTTCTTACATATGGAGAACAAGATCTGAAGGCCAGGACATCTCTGCAGCACTACAGTAGTTCATTATAATGCTGTTTTAACACATATCCTTCCTTTATCAAAAGTTACAGCTTCTGCAATTTGGATATTACACCTGGTCATATTGCAGTTTTAGTAAGACAGAAATTAAAAGTGCAGCCCTGATGTTAACACCTTAACCCAGTCTTGCAGTGTTTACATCTCACAGTCATTATTTCGTTTTTAATGCAAAGTGCTAGGCTGTAGTGCCAAACAACAGAAAATTGGTCACTGTATAAATATTCACTGACTGCACAGTGTTAAAGTCATGATCATATTGAATGAACAACAATCTCTGCCTTTCCATCTACCTAGAAAAAGAAAAAAAAAATCAGTGACATGCACCTTTGGCAAACCAATAATCAAAGAATATCTGAAGACATGTGCCACTTACTTAAAGCACCTAAATAAAGCTGCTTGATAATCAAGACAGCTGCAATCTGATTACTCACCATTATGTACAGGAAAATGGTGACTCAGTTGGATAGGTCAAGTTCCACTTCCACCACCTTTCATTTGATGCTATGAAAAACAAAACCAGCTCATATTAAAAGTCCCACACGTCTCATTTACAAATTATTTAATACGGCAAGGCCAGACCACACCTATCTATATAACTGAATACATAAAACAAACTGTATGTGTTAATAAAGCCATCGTTAGCATGGTTTGTCCTGACCTGGCAGGGCCTGCGGACACAACAGCATGCCTTTAGCTTAGCTACGCTTGTTGGTTTGTGACTTTAATATTACGAAACTGCATTCTCCATTTAAAATTCAACTGGTACAAAATCACAGGACCATGAAAAACATACTAAGGTTATTCAACATACATTCCCAATTTTAAAGATGCTGGTTTCCTTGTATGCTAACATCAAATAGCCAGCAACCACTTAGTTTGTTAGCATATTTATCACTTTCAAAGAGAATCTATAATAATCACACATTTTTTAAAAATATGGACATGATATATTCTCTTACCCGGTCTCTTCTGCTTGTCTAACTAGGCGAAATAACCCGGAGGTGTTTGCATTTGTCTCGTACACCACTCGCTCCTCTAACGATTGTTGGCTAATGTTAGCTAGGCTAATGTGTTAGCTTCCCACCTAAGCCAATCAGCTAGCTAGCTTTGTTAACGTTTGCTGTCGAAAACATTACCGTTAGCTTCCCTTAAGTCAGCCTCTGCGCCCAAACGAGCGTGTAAAGCGTTTATATGGCCGGATTTGGTCCTTCTCTAAATGTGCGGGTTTACATAGCCGACTAGAATGACACAATAAGGTGACATCTCTCTGCCTAGGTTGGCTAACACTTTGTAGCTCACGGCCTCTTCCTTTCTTCCTTTGTTGCCTGTTGAATTGTGGGAGCAGATTCAGATGCAGCGAATCAGACCAGCAGACACAGCAGCAGCAGCAGCAGCAGCAGATACAGCAAGTTTCCCTATCCTACAGGCAGAGACAACCCAAACACTCAGAAATAATATTCATGTTTCCATTTTTAAAAAAACTGAAAAACATTACATGAATGCTATAATTTGCCAGACATATGTGGTCAGAAAATTGTTTTATGTTTAATAAATTGAGGTTAGAAAAGTGTTTGATCATCAGATCACCTAAAGCACAACATCTGGGATATGTTTAGAAAGTATTTACATCCCAGAGGCAGAAATATACTAAAACATACTTAATCTGTCACGTTTTTTTTTTTTACATTGAATTTGACAATTTCCAGACGTGTGTTAGACGTGTGTTTTGTATTTATGAATCTGTAGTTCAAAAATCATCTGATTGCCCAAAGCACACAATTTTAACATTTAATGTCATTTGAAGACATGTTGAAAATATATTTTCTACTTAATAAACGGTTGGAAAATAGAATTGGATCATCTGATCACCTAAAGCACAACATTTGGGTGCAATGAAGTGACTCGCACTCAGATGCAAAAAATGTAGGAAAATCTGCTTCCTGTTACTGTACCCCACAGCCATCCTGGAATTTGCTCCGAAAACTTAAATTCACTGAGACATTTCGAGGTTTTAATTAATGGATGTAATTGCTATTGTTTTTATTTATTTGTTTTGCTCCCCTTATTTACTTATTTATTTATCTTGTTGCCAATTCATGCACCTTTATCTATTAACACTGTTAATTTGACCTTGTTTTGTCTTCGTTCTTTAATGCTACTTCCAGCTTTCTTGATGATTTTAGTTGTGTCTTTTTTTTTTATTGTTTTGTATTTGTCTGTGCCTGAGCACCAATGTAAATGAGGGTTCTCCTTAAATGTATTTCAGAGGATTTAAATAAATAAATAATGATGATAATGAATAACTTATAAGTGCCCCTCCCTAAATAACCCACCATTAAATGCTTCTGAGCAAAGCATGTGACTATAACTGCTCTTATGGGGCTGCTCAGTAACCAAAAGTAGAAGGATGTGGCTGAGCTGCGCCCATGTATGGAGCAAGGTGTTGCAAAACCCATCCATGGTCTGTGAACATCAGCTGAAAAAGTTTTGAATTTTAAATAGTTTTACATGTGATATTTGGTCTAAATCATGGCTGACATGGATGTAAACAATTGTCTTAAATGTCAGAATGTGAAAAAAAAACATACACCAAAGGAAATTCAAAATAGAAACGTGTTCCATCAGATGATTGAACAAGAAAAACAGCAAAACTTGCAACAGGGAGGAGTTGTTGCAGAAAGTTGCCTTTTCCGTTCTCTATAACAGAGACATCAATCTCTCCCCTGTGTCACATGAAATTATTAAATATGCAGTCCCTGAAATAATTTTGCATTTGCACAAATGACTATAGATTATTTTTGTTAGGATGCTGCTAAACTCCCCAAGAGAGTGCTTTTAAAATGATCTACATTATTTGGACTTTTCGTAAGAAGGCTGCAGCAAGGGAATATTTAATGCATATTTTTAGTTATTTTATTTTACAGGTTTGTTTATATTTAATCCTATTTTATTGTGAATTTAATTACTATTTGTATATATATATATATATAGTATCTGTGTGTATCATGAAGGAATTACATTTCTCATTTCATTGTGCAACCCTGTGTTGTGTAATGACAGTAAATGAACTTGATACATGCCTAATGACGAGTGTTTTTTAATTGTCCTAACACTCTGTAGTCCTGTTTTCATGTTTTCAGTGTTTTTTGTAGAGAAATGTGACACTGAAATCAAAGATGTATTCTAATATTCTTTTTGTTTTGTTCAACCGAGTTGTGTATAGTAGTCTTTGATAGAATACAGCTGCTGCTTAAGAAGATACTCAAAAATGAAAACTTTTTACATGTAACTTAAGGTAATAGCTAAACATTCATTTTTTTCCCCATTGTTTTCTGCTTGTTTGTTTGCGACTCACACCATGCAGTTTAGATACAGTAGAACTTTCCCCTGGTGCAATAATCAGGATTGCATTTCCCACCACAGAAATCAGATAAATGTAGAAATATCCACCACTTCACTTTTTTTCTGTCTGTGCTTAGCCTTTATACAGGAAGGTCTTTCTAATTTGTATTCTAGAAACATCAAGTTGGCTCTCCAAGTGTTTTCATGTACTTGATAGAGCAACTAAAACTTGAACTCTGAAATGATACATTGGTTGCCTAATTAGTGTCAGTATTGTTTTAAAGTAGATTGTGTTTACCACTGCCAAGCTAATTTGGTCCATATACTGAACATTACATTGTTTTTTCCACACTGTCAAGTGTATGGCAGTCCTTCGCCAACCTGCTTAGGGCAGCTGTGTGCAGACAGGCTCTATGCAAAGAGTCTAATTACCAGGCCCTATTAGGGTTGATCAGGCTGCCTTCACTTGATGTGTTGGCACAGGAGGGGAGGGCCGGTGGAGGGGGAGGAAGGAGGGTGGCAGCTCTTAGATATAGCACCAAGGACACTGGGAAGCAAGGATGCAGTGTTTCTACGAGCTAAATTAGACCTGACAAACAAACTTTAGTTGGGTTGATATTTGTTGCCAGACAGCAAAAACAAGTAAATATTCAGCTGTGGGCATAACCCAGTCTGTTTTGTTGTGACAGGATAAACAGATCAAATAGTTACTAATAGCAGGCTGTTTAGATTTTACATAAATCAAATCTTACTCTAATGGTGTGACAGGAACGAAGCATCTGCATGATGTTGCCAAACACCACAGAGCACGAGAACACTTCTGAAGAGAGTCTTACTAGATCAATATTTCCAAAAGAATTTGAATTTATTCACTGCAAAATAATCATACAGGAATTCAGTGGAATCAGAGGCAGAGGCAACAAAACACTTAGAAATACTGTACAGAATTCAGTGAAGTCACTGAATTAAGTTTCTAAAGAAACATGATCAGCATATTAGCAGACTTCCCAGCATGCACTGTCTGAGAGTTAGAACTTCTTTTACAGTTTGAAGAAAACAGTATGTCTTAAAGCTAGGTCATGGCTGTTTGTTTTCCAAATTACGAAAAGACTGCAAACCAAAATGAAGCTTAATATTGAATTCCTTCTCCCTTGAACTTACAATTAATAAATTCTAATAAATATTAAATATTCTAAATGTTGTGAGGGTTGTTGGTTCAACTTAATATTTTAAGTTTATTGAACTTGTTTTTTTATTTACGATTGATCCTACCTAAGTCCCACCCTTTTTCACTTTGTCATCCACTGACAGTAGAGCAAGCCTGGAACCTTGATCCACTTTCTCCTTTCCTGTTTCCTCTACTTAGATGTGCTATGTACTTGGCTTGTCCAAGTTGACAAAAACCACCAACAACAAACCGACAAATTTTGGAGAAGTTATTAGTTAGCTTGTGTTTTTGCTAAGATTATCTACCTGGAGATGTGACCATATATGTTGCTTTTACAGGAAAAGGATAAAACTGACTGTGGTACCAAGCTTGCTGAACTGTCGCTGGGGCACAGTGAAGGGTCAATTAATATCAAGATTTTTTGATTAGAAAAGTTTCTTTGTTTTGAAACGTTACAAAATTATCCCAACTTGTCTTTGCAAATTCAGCGATCTTAAACATTTTAAGCTGTCTGGACAGTAATTTTAAGATAAAACAAATAGTCTATTTTTACAGTGTATAAGTACAACTGAAAACACTGAAGCTCAAATCAGGATGGACATTGTACACATGGAGTAGGCCGAACTGTTTAATGAGATGTCTCTACGTGTGGGGAAGCTCCTCATGTCTCATCTTAATTTCAAATGAACCCTGTATCAGCCATAAATTATTTGCACAATATGTCTCACGCTTGCTTCAGTTTGACTCAGTCCTTTAAACTTGACTCCTTTGCCGATGGGGGATTGTCGCTGGGCCCCTCTGTGCCCACCCGCATGTCCTCAACACTTGCAGCGGAGCAGAAGACGGGTACAGCAGGCATGTCAAACAGTGACGGGGCCAGTGGGACCACTTGGGTTTTGTTTCAGGAATAACACAGCCTTAAAATACAGTCTGAGTATTTATGATGCGGATGATATCCACACCTCCGCCTCAATGTTTTTATGTCTCAATGCAATTTCAGCGTTCATTTTCCCTTTTTCTCTTCTTTTTTGTAATACCCAAAAATCAAAGAGAGAAAAAATTTGCCCATATATTCTCTTTTCCCTCCTTATGTAAGAGGTCTTTAAGGATAGTACATTAATTACTGTTACACCAGCTGCATCCACATACAATGTAATGACTCAGCTATACAGACTTGAGCTCAGTCCAAATGGCTGCCTGCTTAAAACAATGAATTAACTGTCTGTGCTTGCTCAATATGTTCTTTGGCTCTATAACAGTGTCACCCTTGATTTCACATTATTAATTCTTGAGGTAACTCCATGTATTTTGTTGCCATATGGGGTGCTGAATTTTGGACAATTACAATAATGATATGATTAATTAGCTCATTCTTTGACCTTGTTTTGTGCATGAAATGTTATGAGGGCAACAACTGATCCTTTTACTCAGCAGACCTTCTGAAATATTTGATGATAGAGTTACTGTATACAGCTTAGTTTACTGCAGCTTCCTCACATTTCTATTTATAGTCACTTTTAAAGTCTTGGTGTGTGCTCAAAGGGAGTGTATGAAAATTATTATGGGGGGAGATTAAAAAAGATGTGGGGCTCATAAGTTTTCCCTTTTTGTTTTGAGGGTAGTTTCACTTTTTTTGGAGGGCACAGAACAGTCTTTTCATTTTTACACACATCAAATTTATATTTCAGCCCACGCTTGTGAGAAGACAAAAACTCTTGAGCACTTGTGTACTTATTTTTTCCCGAAACAGACAACAGTCTAATAGGGCAAATATGTCAGTTATGAGAAACACAGACTGCATGCACTATTTTTATGGATATAAGTGATTAAATGTTATCCCTCCATCGGATGTTTGTTCCTTCGCATTAGTCTGCATCATAACAGAAAGTTATATGTATTCTAAATTTGTCCAATATTGTAATATTTTAATTCAAGTTATGCTTTCATCAAGTATGTCTTATTTCTGGAATATACAAAAGTAAAATTATTATTAGTTAAAGTGATTATCCTCTGAATATATTAAGATTTAAATTACAGTACACTCTCAAATTCTTTATAATTAGCCTAGTTTTAATAGTAAAACAACTAATTGCTATACCTTCTATTGGCATTTCCTTGGCAATATATTGATATATTGTTAAATGTATAATATGCATTTTTTTCTCATTGTTTCACTGTGCCTGAACTGTTTCACCAACCTAAAATGTTGGTATTTGACATCCTGATGCGTCTACATATACCTCGTACAAATCCTACTGACTCTACTTTTAGGGAAAGGTTTGAAATAAAATATTAATAATGCTGCAAAGGGTCTTGGTTTTTCAAAGAGTGAAATATAAGATTGAAGTCCCCTATGTGTGTGTGTGTGTGTGTATATATATATATATGTATATATACACACACGTGTGAAATAAAAAATTAAAATACTGTATATTTACACTTATTTTCTAGTTTTATACAGTAGTCTTTAGCAGTTATCTCCAAAATGAAATGTACATTTGCTGTGTGGTGCTCCATGACTTGTGTCCACACTGGCCAATATGGTCAGTGGCATGATGACTCATGATCAGCTTTAACCATGGTGAGCGTCCAGAGACTGAGAGGCTTTGAGAGCAAATCTGGCTTCAAAGTATTTGAATTGGCATGATTTCCACTTAGAGATCAAGCTTACATTCATTAACAGCCTGAGGTGGTTTCTGGCATATGAGTAATTTAGCCTGATGTAAAATAAATGCATTTGAAAACACAGGCAATTAAAGGCTGAAAGTACAAAACACAAATATATTTTCAAATTAAAATATGTACTTAGAGTCACAAAAAAGTTAACAAGGAATATATATGGGAAGCAGTAAGTGCAGTGTTTGGGGCATTGAGGGAAAATTGACAAAAACACCTGGAAAGAACATCTGGGAAATAAGCCTACCTTATGTCTGATGGTCAAAAATACAGAGCTGAGTGATGTGCATCTTACCAGGTGCTTTCATTTATTTAACGTGAAGTTTTCTGCAGCTTGTACTAACAAATGATCCATGAGTGGTTGTCAAACAGAGATGATGTGATGTACTGTTTGGGGCAGACTCAACAGCTATTGAGAGCTCCTAGTCTGACCTCGGGCAATGTATTTTTCCACCAGGTAAAGGAGACTTCCTCAGCTGTTTGGATGTGTCTCACTTTGTATTCCCATTGTATATCTGCAGAATGTCTAACTCAGTACTATATATTGTATCAGAGGCTGGGGGAACTGGAATACATTTTTTATCCTGCTCAGGTCAATGGACCCTTTGGCAGGTCCATCAATATGACTCATGTTGTGCAGCAAGCTCTGTTCCAACCCACAAAACATGATTTTCAATTCTGGTCAAGAAGATTTCCAAACCTAACAAATATATAACTCAAAATTACAAGGACGTTTGAATAGAATCACTTTACATTTAGTACAGTCATATAAAAACAGATGTCTGTACACTGTAAAAATGTATTTCAGTAGTAGCTGAAGTAAAATGATGCTTTGAATGAGTCCCGTTCAGCTTTAGTGATGCCAATCTATTTTTGTGGATTATAACATCTTGAAATTACATCCTGTTCCCTTAACCTGCTATTCTTCTTTCAGTAAAAGTGCATCAGTTGTGTTTCTTGTAGTATTGCATATCTGACATCATGACATCCACATCTTTTCCAGATTTTTCCCCTGCAGTAGAGCCGCCATTCCGATGCCAGGCAAAATTATGTTTTGTCATTAAATAATGTACTATGTTAGATATAAAATTGTCTGCCTGCATTAAACTGCATTGCACTGTGTTGTTAAAGTTTTTGTAAACGTACTGAATGAAAACAACTATCATGCTAACATTAAGTCATGCTAACATTAGCAATTTCATTCATTATATTTAAGAAACTGAAATAACACACAAAGTTTTCTCTGAAAACATTTAATAATTGAGTTGGAAAATTGGAAACTTGACCTGCCTTGACATTAGGTTGCATTGTTGCAAACTGTTGATTTAAAAGCAATTTAAGTACATCTGTTTAAAGTAATTGTGTTCATATAACTTGCTAACTGGTTCTGAATAAAACTTTATTTGTTTGTGTGTCACCAATTGAAGCAATTTTTAAAAGTTTCATCTTGGATTTAAACATTTGGCTCAGCGTGCAGTAAATATGATATATAACGCTCTAGAACATACATAGATATGAGTGATCTTTGCCAAAAAAAATGCAAATCATTTGAAGCTGGCTCAGCTTAATAATGTAAGTTCCCTAGCTGACTTAAAATAATGAGTTATGGATTAGGTTGAATGAGTTGGAGTTGAATAATTGTTTCAAAGTTGTCTTATGAGTTTTGAAAGAGTAAAAGCAGTTGAATGAAGAAGTTCAATAAGATCATAATATTAAACTGAATCAACTAAATCATGTTGATCTAAATCATGGATGTCATTATTATGAAAAAAAAATATTAACATATGTTAAAGACACAGTTTTCTTTGAACTACAAAGCAGAGGCATTGGAATTTTTAACTCTCAAACAATTGCATGCTGGGAAATCTACTAAAATACCAAACAGGTTTCTTCCAAAACCTAATTTAATGAGCTGAGTGAACTCATCGCAGTAACATAATTTGACTTTAAAGAATTCAAGTCAGAACACCTCATGTTTCTAAAGTTCTAAAGTGGTCTGAAATGAAAAACTTGAAATTTTAAATCGATTTAACTTGAGAGTATTCAAACGAATATATTTACATTAAATTAACGAGAATAGATGAGCTGATTCCACTAAATTCCTGTGTAATGTTTTACAGTGTACCTGCATGCACTGATCTATATAGTAATGGATCAAGAAAGCGCAAATGATCATTTTCCATCTACCCCCTCAAACTCCTCAAAGGTGACAGTAGAATATACAGTATGGAACCAAATTAATTATGGGCCTAAATCCCTCCTGAATTCTCAAAAGCTGTGTGATTATATTATTATCATATCAAATTATCATTTGCTAAGTTTGTTAATTATCACCCTGTCTGCTGATCATCTCCACATCACATCTCATGTGTGAGATCTCGTGCAATTGGATTAACTCACACACAGAAAAGAATTTATGCCTGCACTCGTGTTAAGAGGCGATGCACATCAACTTTGATTTTTCAGAACGTTAGTGTTTGAGGAGATTAATTTAATGAAAGGATAAATGTGGCTGCTGTCAAAACTTCACTCAATATTTAAGCGGTGCAAAAGCCTTCGATGGTTTTGAAACATGCCTTGATGATCCTGGCAAGAAAAATTGATTCAGCGTGTTTACATAACATTTAAAAAGATCAGACGAGAGAGACACGCCACAAATTGGAACTGAGTCGTGTCACATTCTTAGGATATAATCTGATCAGTTGTCCTTGCACCAAAAAGGCTTGAGGACTCATTGTTGGTGGGGTAAAGGTGGAACTAATACAACATAACACTTCAGGTTTTACATTTTGCACTACTATAAAGGTGGACCAATGTACCAGCATCAGGTTGTCCGTTATGGTTTTGTATACATAGAGAAATTTTAGGAAAACAGAAAATAAGACATAAGTAAAAAATATGTGCGTTATACTACAATGTAAACAAAAAATCTATAACAAAAATATATAATAAATAAGAGATGCACGAAAATATGTGCCTTATTCTACAATATATAAATATATATAGAAAAATACAAGTATAAGAGGACAGAAAAAAAAAATAATAATAATTAATTTGAGAAATGTATGAAAGTTTTGCTCAGTTTAATTATTGCACAAAATTTTTGGAATGTTATATCATTGGAACACATTCGAAAACCTTTATCAGGGCAGACATTGATATGAAATAGCAGGGTAGCGGGTGTTTCCAATGATATTGTCTGAAGTCCTGTTTCATTAATACAGCAGTCTTTGCAGTGAGCCAACATGCACAACAGCAGCACCCTGACTCTCTTTGACCTGGATGGAACCTTAATTAATATCATTGGTAACACCTGTGTTGACCCTAATGTTTCATGTCAAAAATGGCTGCTGCTGCTAAAAAGGTCTATATAAATCAAATTATATGTTAATATAGATTATCAGTTTTCAAAGTGCTGATTAGCAGATTCCTGTGAAAATGCTGCACTGTCCATACATATTATTAAGTTACACAGGAATAATTTTCCTGTAGATGCGTACCTTATTGTATCCACACTATGTAAATGAGTTGTGTCCAATCAGGTTATCCTACACAGTTGTGTGCCTTGAACGCACCCTGGTCCTCCACAGGAAGTGTAGTGACACTGTGGCGGGTGTGTTGAAAACAGACCCGGGGCAGTCTGTTGACATGACACTGACAGACCCAAACACTGTAAACTGACAAGCCTCGACCGTTGATGAAGCTTTTTTATCGGGGTTGAAGCAGAGAGACGTAACATGGAGTTATCTGCACTTATAAAGAAAATAGGTAGGCTAAGTTAGTCGCTAAGCAAGTGTAGCCTAGGAGGCTGACTTTACCTGAAATGATGTTAAGAAACTGCAGTTTACCTAAAATTAGCCGCTTACATGCTAACGTTAGCTAACAATAGAAGCCCTCTTTAGTTTATGTCTGTGGGTATAACGGTTCTCTTACTTTAGCTAGTTAGTATGCAGAGTTGCACGCTAACGTTAGCTAAGTGGGTAAAACTTTTATGAACTTTAACCCAGCGTTAGCTAACGCTAGCTAGCTGCCGATTAGCTAAAAGTAAAAACGTCGCTAACTCTGCTATAACGTCTTTTCTTACGTTAATGCTAACACTTTGTTTTTCTGCAAACCTCAGGCCATTCTTTGGTGGAGATACGAGTTCGAGCTTTGAAGAGCATCATATGCAAACTGGACCACTCCCTGATCTCCGTCTCTGACATTGTTCAAGAAAAGATGCTGTTTGTGTATCTGCTTGAATGGTTCAATTTCCCCGAGGTGCCAATGCAGGAGGAGGTCCTGGAGTTGCTCGCAACTTTATCAAAGGTATATGTATACATATCTTGATGACAGATGCATTAGCTGAGTCCTCTAGCAGTCTTTCCCAAAGACTGGGTCGTGGCCCACAGGGTCTCAGGAGAGTTTATTTGGGTCGCCAAATAAATAAAAGACTATGAAATTCTGCAAATTGAAGATTTCTATCTGCAGTTTTTATAAAACGTTTAAAATGTGTATATTGTTTTGCTGATGAGAGGACAAAAGGGAGCCTGTTAATTTAGCCTAAATGCAGTATTTTGTCTCATTTCTGAAATATCCAATATTGGTTTCCTGATGAGATTAAATAAAAACAATGAGACGACCTTTACACTCAGTCTAAATGCAGTTACTATCCATTTAATAAGTATTTAACGTGTATTTGTTTTAAATAACATGATATAAGGTGATGTAGAAATGGCAGTAAAAATGGTCAGGAACATTAATTCTTGCACAGTTGAACTCTTCCCAAGATTTATTGATAAGGCTTATTATGAAAGTGATGGTCTTTTTTAAAAAGTGGGATCTCAGGAAAGTAAAGTTTGGGAAACACTGCCCTACAGGACATTGGCTAATGATGTGCTGTCTACCAACTGTCAAAATATACTGATAAACTTTAGATATAATTTTGGTCATTTATTTTTAAGTTTAACCAAACTTCTAAGGGACATTTCACCCCAAAATCATGAATGCATGTTTTTTCTTTTCACCTGTAGTGTTATTTATCCATCTAGATGATTTTGGTGTGAGTTACCATGTGTTAGAGATATGGGTGGTAGAGATGTCTGCCTTCAGACACATTTAGGATATTTTGTGTGATCTCCCTTTGATAACTAATGTAACATTTTTAACTTCCACTCACTGAGCCTCCCCTGGAAGTGTTTGGAGGCCCCCTGGGGAGTCCCGTCTCTGACTTTGAAAATCTCTGAATCAGATGATTTCCAGAAATCATGACCTGGTTGTTCAAGATAATCCACAGACCTTGTTGGAAGCAATTTCATGTAGAAACTACTTTCTTCTTACCAAACTACACCCCCCCAACCCATATCACCACACACAAGGAACTGCATCGACTCAATAGCTCCTACGTGAAACTACTCACAACAAGGTCTGTGGATTATCTTGAGTAACCAGATCATGATTTCTGTAAAAATACATTGTTGCTGAGTTCTTTAATTTACTTTTTTTGTTGCTTTGAGCTCCACAATATTATATTGATTGTATTATACTCAATAGAAGGCAGACATCTCTATTTTCAATATCTCCAAAACTTGCTAAAAGTGTCTAAATGGTAGGAGGAAAAATAAGTGTTTTCATCTTCAGGTGAATTGTCATAGTAGGATCAATATTTGCTTTGGATAGTGTTTCCTCTACCTCACATGTACAATGATCCTCATATGAAAGTGCATTTACAGTACTATATATAACATTACACTGAACATGAACATTTTTCATTCCATGACTATTTATTTTGTCATTTTGTCTTCCAAGCATCCTAGTGCAGCCCAGATGCTAAGAGACGTTGGGGCGGTGGACTTCCTCACCCAACTGTCTCCTAATGTGGAACCCAGACTGCGAGCTGTCATCGATGGAACCCTGGACCAGCTGTTCCAGCTACCTGAGCTACTCCCTAGTCATGCAATGGTCTACTCACATGGACAGCATACTACAACTCCAACAGGTGTTGCAAGTTAAAGCCAAATAATTGTTTGTTTTGATTCTGTCTCTTACGAACTGCTAAATGTTTATAATTCTATGTAGGATAGAGGTGGGAGAGAATGGTCCCTGTGCCTTACACAGATCTTTTAATAGTTTGATCAAATGCATGCAGTGTGTATAATGATATTTTAAGAAATTTTAACAAGCCTGATGTCTTTGCTGTAGAATCTACAGTTGTTCTGCCTGAAGAGCATTTTCCTCAAATGGGCTATTTCCACAAGAGCAAGCCAAAACATACAGAAGTACCACCTCAGAAGATAGCAGGTACTGTACCAGTACTCTGAATACTTGATGTACCAGATTTTTTTCTTCAAATCACTTGTTTTACATATTTTATCCCTCTGTGTTGGACAGTGCATGAATCTGTGAGATGTCTCAAGTTTTCTGTGTTTCCATGGCTGACTTTGACAAACACAGACAGACACATACTTTCATCCAATGAGAGGTGAGAGACAACACATTCATGTAACAAGTAATATAAGCCTTATTAAAATGCAGTGTAAAATGAACAGAATTATGATTTAATTGAAGGAACCAGTTTATGAAAAAAACAAGATAGCAAGACTAAGAATCTGGCAAAACAGTGATTACTGGGTATTAAATATATCTGCTTTAATTTTAACCAGTTCCCTGAGGAGCAGCAACCCCAACTTGGTGCGAACCACATGTGAACTTCTGTGTGATGTCATCATGCAAGACTTTCCTGCTGAGATCTTCCTGCAAAGGCCTAATATTGTAAAGGTATAATCATATCAGTGTTTCCCAACCCTGGTCCTCAAGGCACACTGCCCTGCATGTTTTAGATATTTCCCTGCTCCAACACACCTGATTCAAATGATCAGGTTGTTGTCAGGCTTCTGCAGAGGCTTGATGATGAGCCGATCATTTGAATCAGGTGTGTTGATGCAGGGAAATATCTAAAACATGCTGGACAGTGTGCCTTGAGGACCAGGGTTGGTGCACACTGCATTACATAACCATGTTCCCATGCTACAACAGATCATTTCAAAATGACTGCCATTTGTTGGGTGTCTTCTGAATGTTTCAGTAAGAGTAAACTCATCTCAAAACATACATCATTAAAAACGTGAGTTCAGAGTTACTTAATAATTAATGTAAAAATTACTTTCCACGGGGACGCAGGCCATTAGAATGGCTGTCAGTGCCATTATTTTTACTTTAAAGGAAGTATGATGTTTGTCAATTCACAATAGCCTTTTAACTATGTAATTTAGGTTCTTATGTACATAGTAGTAAGCATCTGAAAAGTATTTAAAATTAATTTCAGTCCAAATTCAAAATATTGTCATGAAGTTTTTTTTTTTTTTACATTTTTCTGATACTGGGGTTGAATTGGGCAAACTTTTCTTATGACATTCATTATGAAAATTTGTATGGCATGTAATACCATGAACCAGTCATCAAATATCTACAGCAGTAGTCTCACTCAAGTGAGTGCAACAAAACATCCCTGCTCCTGCTGAATCTGCCTCTTTGAGCCTGTGCCAACAGTCAATGGGAAGCTGGTCACCTTTGACAAAAATATTATACCTTGCAGAAAAACACAGAATAACTCAAACAAACTAACTGATAGTGGCAGTGTTAATCTAGTAACTCCCATGTTCTGTGAGGTAAAAATTATTATTATTATTATCATTTATTTTTATTTTTTTTCAAAGAAGTCTGTTGGCCTCAGTTCCCCATCAAATAATAAAATAATTGATTTGTTTTTGGTACTCCTTTCTAGGTGGCTAAATTACATTTTGCTATTGACTCAGCCCACAGCTTAGCTTCCATGCCGGTACTCCTGAGGGAGGTGAATCAAAATATGATCTGCCACACCTACACAATATTGGGAATTTGTCTAAACAGAAAAAAATAGATTTGTTTTAACTTGGTTGTCTAATAGTTGTGAAGATATATTTTCATTCAGATTTTGTGGATACCTCATGAGACACTCAACTTTGATATCATGTTTGCATTTTTACTATTTAAAGCCAAATTTCCACAGCCTCAAAAATGGTGGCTTATTGCCACCCCCAAAATCTCTCCACACTTTATTCAATATGGGTGTCCAGAGAGACTAAATAAAAGATATAATTGAAGAATTTTAGGGCTTGTTTATTTTCTGCTGGTCCTCCAATTATTGTTTATATTATTTGGTTAATATTCAGTTAAATGATGTGAATTGTTTTGAGTGGTTAGTGTGACCAACTCATAATGGAATTTATGGGATGGTCACTCAAGCTACTGTCAAAATAATAACCTGTCAAATTGTGTCCTTGAACCAAACAGCAATTTATAATTCAGTGTCCCTGATCTTGTAGGAGGTTGTCGAGGCCTCTGGAGGCCTTACTTTGCTTGAGCAGGCACTAGATTGCTTTGAGGATGTAGTTTTGGGTATGATGTACCTCTTGTAGGGGTCGAAAGTCCTCAGTGGAATATTTTGCCTCTTTCTTCTTAAAGCCTCTTTTAATATTGGAGATTCTGCAAAAGACTGGGTTGTACCAACAAATATTAATTCCATCTAAGATACATTCTAATCAGAGTTTAGCAAAACTACGTTTAAAATGATTAAATCCAGATGTAAAATGAAATATAAATTTCGTTCTGTTGCTTTAAACTGAGTTTAAACTTAATATAACCTTAAATTCCAATTAAAAACCTGATTCAGTATTAACTTAAATTTTAGACTTGAGGGAGTTTAATTTTTAAAATGGTATTTTTTTATCCATATTTCTCTGTTAATTTAACCAACAAGTTTTTCTCAAAGGAGGAGAAATTAGCTAGCCAGCAAAAAATGCAATGTTTTGTTAACTTATGAGCCAGCCAGCAAACAATAAACTGGCTCAGTCTGTAGTTGTGCAGTAGTCTCTGCTGTTCTACGTTGCAAATAGGAATGTGCTTGTGTCAAGATAGTGTGGTCTGTAACTGATTTCATGTGGGGGCTGGCTGACACACAAGATTAGTCGTGAGCCTGAAATATACGGCTTACGCCATCTTTTTTAATTTAAAAGACATGCTCCCTCCTATCTCTGTAAAACAACAAAAAAGTGGACTGCACTTGATGACCAGTGTCATGTGTGCAACAAAGTGCATCTGTTATCGGAGCTCTTCATTTCATTGGCATAGACAGAGTGTTGGAGGAGACATCATTTTGCCCTGATGAGCCGCTGTGAGTGAACATTACTATTTTGTTAATAAAGTGGTGCATTACATTAAATCGATCTCAAGGCAGTATTAGCATACTGTCACCCAGCAGTCTCATCATCAAAAAGAAATCATTATGGCAAAGTACGTGTCTTCTTGTGGCTTTACTTGGCCCTCCTTTGAGTTACTAGAGCTATTAAGCCAAATTAAAAGACTCGGATTTGGAGACATGACATCATTAGCTACGGAGGGCAGGGAATCTGAACTTAGAACAAATTGCTGCTTCAATAATTCAATTCCACTTGCCCTTTTTATATAGCAAACTTTATTACAACTTTTCTGTCACTGTCTGACTTAAGGTCCTGTTTTTCAGCAGCCTTATGTGCATTGTTTGTTTCCACATCGGCTCTGTTTTGTTCATAAAAAGAGCCATAAATACAATATATTTGTCCAAATTCAATAATATACTAACTGGCTGTTACTGTAAGGTTGCTAATTATGTCTTTAGAAAATCTCTCCATAACTCAGTTTCACAACAGCAACATGACTCTGATATCCCCTCCTGTTTTCAGAACCTCCTGTCCCTGTTGACGCTGGGTTCGGGTAAAGGTGAAGCCAGCTACCTCCACTTGCAGGCTCTTTCCTGCCTGCGGCAGCTTTGTGTGGGGCTGAGGAGACGACTACGCTTTCATCGAGATCCAAGCTTCCACTCTACAAAGCAAGGTAGCAGTCCTTATGATTTAGTCTGATGTACAGATCTTATTACAGGTGTTTTTAAATGCTGAGAGAAGAGGTTTCAGCTGGTGATTAATAGTTTCTGCATGCAGCAATTCTGTTCCTTCATTATAAAGTACATTTTTAAACAAATGTATTTACTATGAGTCACATACTTCACGTAACCAAATTCCTACAGCATGCCACGCTTTTTAACATTTTCAGGCAGGGACCTGAAACATTCTGATATATTTAAATGTAGAATATGCACCTTTGTTGTTGTAAATCAACATGAGAGATATAAAAAGTGATTTAAGAGAGGGAGCACTGGTGGCAAGAACAAAGCAGCAAGTCAAAGAAATAAAATGTTATTTTCTGATAGTTTGACAGCACAAATTAACAGGCCCACGCCTCTACAGACACTATATTAGGGCTATGATGGTATAGATTTTTTTTCTTGCTGCTGTGAAAAAGCAACATATTCTTGCTTTTCAGAAGTATTATAATCCAGCCTTTACCTGCATTGTCTTTTTGAAGACTTCGTAAAATAAATTTGTAATGATAAATCCAACACAGAATGCCTTCTGTGACTATTTATCCATTTTTTGTGCTGAAAACACTTGTTGTAGTTAGCCATCCACTGGCAATCCAATGACGCCTTGGGTTGAGTCTTTCACCCAATTAGAGTCTGTGTTCCTGACTTGTCAACCAATCAGCGGTTGCCTTCAGAGAATTAAAATGTTAGTTTCTGATTATTTCATATAGGGTGCATTCTAAAGCTCAAATAAACACGCCCACACCTCTGCACAACGTCGGCTTTTGTGAGATTACAGCCCAAGCAATCCTCTGCCCGGGTGCATGTATGTGTATATATCTCTTTCTGCTGCTCTCACAGAGTGGAGGAAAGAGAGAGAATACGCTTTAACCATTGGTCTCCACCTTTTAGACCTCGACCTCATAACCTGCTCGCTGTATTGGTTGGGGGGCTACACACTGCCAAAAAGGCTGAAGCCCAGAAATGTCCCAAGCAAAACATAACATGAGAAAATAAGAAAATACAGGCAGAGGACTGCAGGGTCACTGCACATAGGGACATCACCTCACAGTTTTTAGTTGAGTGATGATTCAGAGGGATTATGCTTATGTGAGTTCATACATTTTTTTTTAGGAAATTGTTGCATAGCATGCCTTTATGTGTAGTTTTAAAGTAAAACATTTCTTTTCTTTTCTTCCAATTCTAATCCTACCAATTAATTTGTTACCACTACCTTAATCTTCTCTTTGCTTTATCATACAGGGAATGTATGTGTGCAGCTAATGAGCAAGTATGTCCTTTTTTGTGGTTGTGCAGATCCAGTGTCCCAAAACTCGTCCTTTTCCCACTCCCAAGAGGTGCGGAACCAGCGTTCCCAGGCCTCATCCCCAGCGGCAGAGTGCTCTCCTCGGCCCTCCGTGGTGGGACGCACAGGCCAGAGAGCCAGGGGAGACGGTCAAGACGGAGATGCAGCTTCCAACAGGTGTGTGCACATACCCTACATTCATGTGTAACTCCGCTTTTTGAACAAAAGACAAAGGAGAGTATAGATACAAAACTACAGCATCACTTTCAGTAAATCAGATATCACGGAGCTCTTGCTATTTTGCATGTTTTTAGCAATCATGTTGGCAGTGAGAGCAGAGATTCACTCAGTTTGGCTTCTGTCACACTTCTGAGGCATAGGTGTTATGTTATTCTGTCTATGTTGCTTGTAGTGATAACTTTTTGATATGATTCAGCATTGCTGTCAATTCTGCTCATCAGACCTTGCACATAATAGGAGAGTCTTATACTTTTCAGAAACTTGTGCACAGTAGGATTTTTTTGTGGCTTTGATAACAACAAAATTGCCAGTGACACCAGCAGCCCGCACATGAAGATAAAACGATGTAAGAAAGACTGTGGAGGATTTTCATCTTCTTAAATATGAATATCACCAGGAGCCCTCTAGCGGGCGGTCTACAGTGTTTAAAAAAAATCACTTTCTGATTCCCGTGATGGCATATTCAGTTTTTTTGTGATCCATCCCTATACAGCTCATACGTCACTCCTTGTATTCAAGCGGTCCATGTAGAGATCATGAATTTACAGTTACAGCATTCCTCTCTCCTTCTTTGTCTGTGATTCATGCAGTGGCAGCTCGCACAGAGGTGGAGCAGCAGTCCAGGCCCCCAGGCAGACGCCCCAGTCGCCCGCAGACGTGACCCACTTGGCTCTTCCTGACATGGGTGTAGAAGATGTCCTGGAGCTGCAGTTACAGCAGCTCACTTTGGCTCAGTTCACTGTTGCTACCCTGGAAAATTCCATACCACTGCTTAAGACAGGTAGGAATTATTGTAGTCTTTTTTTAAGTAAAGTGGAATGGAAGAAAATATATGTTAGATTATATTCATCAAGTATCACAGTCTGTTTTTTTTTTTGCTTCAGATATTGCACATATCCTTCACCTGTTTCACTAGTTTGGCTGTATTCCATCATCATTGTCTTCCTTTCCTCTTTCTCAGAGGGTTCACACGTGTTCCACCGTGTTCTGGAGCTGCTATGCGACGCCGTCCTCCTGCTCGGGGACAGCGTTTGCGAGCTGGTCTGGGACGATCGCAGCCTGGTGGGGATGGAGCTGGCAAGTCAGAACACAACTCATGACAGCCTCTTATGTAGATGAATGGATACACTTCACTGAAAAACGGGGGGGAAACTGGGTTGGCCACCTGACAATTTGCCACAGACACGCAGGCATACGGTACTCAACTGTCAAGGAGAACTGTAGGCATGTGATTGAGCGGAATGAATTATATAAGGTTACAAAGGCTTTCTGCTGCTTACAAAGAGCTCCTCACACATACATTACATGCACGCCTCTTGTCTGTACCCTTGGGTTAACCCAAGCAAAGAATTGTTGGGTTAGTCTTCATTTATTATGTGTATTAAGTTCATGAAATGGACTGAGTTAAACCTGTGCGCTTTATTTTTTACCATACAGAATCATTTATTGTCCTCCTGACTGTTTAAAGGGAATGCTTCTATGCAGGGGGGACTTATACACTTGTCAAGCCCAGGCCCCTCTGGCCCTCTGCTGTTTAATACATGCCCAGAGCCTTGCAGTCTGAGAACTGTTTTGTCATCTTTATGTGGAGAGCAGCTTTCGTGTGCCAGACCTCTAGGTTTTTCTTATGGGAATGGCCGAAGTGTTCATGCCAGCCACGGCAATGCACAGGGCATCTACTGCCCCCTGCTGGCGCATACCTTCTATTGTTCAATTTCTACTCCTAGAACAAAGTGGCTGAGAATAGATTGTTCCAATTTATTCATACTGAGATAGGGTGGATCTGTATCTCGTCCCAAAATAACCCTGAAATCTGATTACATTCAATTCCTAACCCCTGGAACGAACAATTTTTCTCTTGGCTCCCAGCCAGTTGCTGTGCACTGTTGGTGTGTGTGTGTGTCTGTGAACATGCACGTGTGTTGCTGTGTTTGTGTGGCATGTGTGCTCCTGTCTACATTTCTGTCTGTGTATGTTTTTAGACGGAGAAGCTGCAAGCTTGCTTCGAACTACTGGGGGATATCCTGAGCTACCATGAGAGCTGTTCAGCAGATGTTCCCCACAGCTCTCAAGTTCATCACAGAATGGCGTACACAGGCACCGCTATATTCACCGTTAAACTCCTACAGACCATCCTCCCTCCTGAGAAGGTTTGTGTGTGCTTGTGTGACACAATTATGATGCTTTCTTAATAGTGTACTTTAAAGGGATAGTTCAGATTATTTGAAGTTGTGTTGTTGGAGGTAATTATTGATAGTCAGTTTATTACCTACAGTGGATGGTGGCCCCAGTTTTGAGAAGTGGCGGGATTGCCGGAATCTAAACAATGTACTGCTGTGGACTGGGTAAACACTTAAAAAATGACCCACTTAAAATAATCAGTTTAAGTGTACGCTATATTTAGAATATTTTTGGTCTACCGTTGCCTCGATTTATTAAATTGTTTGTGTTATTAAACAAATTAATGGATTGAGGCAGTGGTACACTAGCACCTCTTATGTTCTGCAAAAATAAAATTAAAATTACTGATTTCACCTGATTTCTGAGTTTGGTTGGTTTGGACAAATCAATATATTGCTTATGTAATAGCGGTTTTCCTTTGGAAAAGGCAGTTACTGCTATTGGCAAGATGAAGGGGTGAAAATATTAATGTTGTACACGTCAGGCATAGAAGCTAATATTTTTAATCAGTGGTACCACGGACCACCAAACCCCTAAATTTGGAGACCAAATCATTTTTGTTGACTCCAATATGAAGTTGGCATGAAACATGAAAGGCAGTTTAACACAACACAGCATTCTTTAACAGTGACACTTCTTTGTTTCGCATTAATTATGATGTGGTGTTTTCAGAAGGTACTGTTTTCTATGTAAAATGAACGTGACTTCTCAGCTAGTTGACAAAACTGGTGGCACACACTACAGTACATTGCACTCTAATCTCGTGGTTCCATTCACTCCAGAATTTTAATTTTTGTTGCATTTTTTCACCGTCCCCCATTTTTGTGTGTGCATTCTCTGTAGTTCTTCAGTTTGAGTACCTCATACAATGACTCACTTTAAATTATCCCAACTATCCCTTTAACTCTGAAAATAGGAAGTTAAGACTTGTTAATCTCACACAGGCTAGCGACAGTCTCCCAGAAAATACAGCAACAGCTCTTTTCCACCTGTGCTTGGACACGTCATTGGGAGGTTTATTACCCAGCATGCAAGAGACAGCAGTGGCCTACTTGGAGCAGGTAAACTCAGACAGCCACGATATCTACAGGAGGGTGACCCGCGCTGCCCTCTGGATGGAATCCACTTGCAACTTCCTCAAGGAAGCACACGCTGAGGTATGAGCTGCATGTCACATAATTACAGTAAGCCAACAGTAGCTCTGCAGTCTGCAGAGAGAGGAGTCATTTTTTACAGATATGCAGCCTACATTTCTTAAATTAACAACCATGTCACTGTCACTAGCTGTGGCCCTCAGGCTATAGGAAAACCTATTTAACCTGTCACTCATATCAGCATGTATTCATTCATTGATTTATTTCTTCATCAAGGGAGAAAAAAATTGGTTGGAGTTGCTGGAGCTGGCAGACCAAGCCATAGACGGCCTCCCGTTCCACCAACACTTACCTGTCGTCAAGGAATGCGTCCACATTTGCTCCTACCTGTATGTTAAAAATCATAGTTTATTGCAATTTGAAGTCAAGTCACTATATATCAAAAGGATAGTTGAGATTATTTGATGTAGGGTTGGATGAGGTTCTTATGAATAGTCATCATTTTTAGTTACAGATGTCAATCAGCACATCCCCAGTCTGGTGAAGCAGAGAGGGGCACCAGCACGGAGGCTAAACAACAGACAGGGTCAGCAACAAAAGGTATTTTAGCTCCTTAAAAAAATTAAAAATTGGTTTAAGTGTACACTATATCTAGAATATTTTCATTACTTTGCCATTACACAGCTTTTGTATAACCACTGTTATAGAAGCCAAATATGGTTCTCTCCATACCAAACAAAATCCATGGGCAAAATCAAAAGCAGTCAAAGCAGTTCACCAAAGTCACACAACAACACAAACAAACAAACAGATCGAGGTGGTGGTACAGCAGCAACACCCATGTTGTGTGAGGTGAAGTTACTGGTTTGGCCTATGGAGTTTGGTTGGTTTGGAGAGATCAATATTTGGCTTATATGACATTGTTTTCTTGTCAGAAAAGTGTATGGTGGCAAAGTGAAATGGTGAAAATATTCTAAATATGGTGTACTCTTAAACTGATATTGTTTCTTGTTTTTTTTAAGCAGTTTATTGCTCAGCTTCAGTGCTGGTGCCCCTTTCTGCTTCTCCAAACTGGGAGCGTTCTGACCTTACTATCAATAAGTATCAATCATTTATCAATAAGTCTGTCATACAACCCCACATCAAACAATCCGGACTATCCCCTTAAGTATTTTTATGCTAGTTTAAATTCCGTTTGATTGTCCATCACCAGGTGGAAGTTTGAACAGCCCAGTCCCTTCCTTCAAACAGAGAGCCAGAAACTCCTCCTCAAGCTGCTGTCTCATCCCGTACTACCTGTCAAGATGGAAACATACGAATGTTCTTTGAACCTGGTCAAGGTCAGACAAGCCATCTTATACAGAGAGTGTGCAGGTTCATGGCTAAAATTATGGCTACTAAAGCCATAACGTGGGTCTGTTTGGTGGGGCACCCGTATGTAAATAAGTGGGATGAAGACGGATGAATCACACATCTTTGACAGTGTGCTATTAAAAGCCCACTTGACATTTGGAATCAGTCTTCCTTTTCATTTTTACTAACCACCGTCTAGAGTGCATGGCTACATTTAAAGTGAATTGGAACTCTTGTGAGAGGAGGGCGATAATTTATGATGTGCTTCGGTGTGATTACATGCACCCCTAGGACTGCCTTGGCATCCAGAATGTGTCACGACAGGAACCAGGAGCCTGTGGTGGAGTCAACTTCCTTCTTCACCACAGGGTGCTCTATGAAATAAGCGCTTTTGGACTCCAGGATTCTGCAGAGAAGGTAGGCAAACACATGTGTGTGCCTTCTATATTTATAGTAGAACTAATTTGGACCTTTAGAGCAAGGTCGTTCTGGACACTTTTTTTTTAATTACACAGTAGGTCAGGGATGAGAGGAATAAGTGTAATCAACACTGGTGCTCATGAGAGCACAAGCACAGGGATTTGTGATGTTTTTAAAGTTATTGCACATTGCTTTAAATGGATAATTTGGTTCATTTGATGTTAAGATTTATAACTACATGTATGTATATAAACAGTGTATTAACTACAGTAGATGGCAGTCGGCATGCCCCCAGTATGGAGAATACCAGCACAAAGCTATGCAATGAACTGCTATAGACGGGGGGGGCAACAAAATGTAATCTAGCCATTTAAAAAAGATCCACCTGAAAAAAATTTCACTTGAAGTATATACACTATATCATAATATTTTCATCTTTGCCATCAGACAGCCTTTTTCAATGGGAAACTGCTGTTATATAAGTCAAATATTGCTCTTTCCAAACCAACCAAACTATTTTCTTTTTCTTAGGTGGACCTTATTTTAGTGGCAAATATACCCTTTATTGCTCAACCTTTCCACATCAGTTCCTTGCTTAGCTTCCATGCTGTTACTCCTCTCTGCTTCTCCAAACGGGGGCACGCCGACCGGCCTCTGCTGTAGTAGATACACTGACTATTGAGAAGTACCTCATACAACCTCACTTAAAATAATCCAGACTATCCTTTTAAGCTCATGCTAAGTTGTCAGGCTTTGCCGCTGTCATTAAATTTATACTTTTAAAGTCTGTCACTTACAGTACCTGCTTGTAAATGTTTTATCAGCGGTGCCTTTGTGAACTCAGCAGTTTACCTGTGATCTATAGGTGAACACTGCTGCCAAGGATATTCTGCTATTCCTGCTCAAAGGACGATTGATGATGACAGCATCAACCTGGGACAAATTCAATGAGGCACTTTACCCGGTCATGCCCATATTACAGGTGGTGTACTCTCTGTAGAGGCTGTGTTGTATTTGTACTACAGAGCTCATAAAGTGGCATCATGTGTGGAACTTATTACATTATATTTATGGAGCAGTGGGGAAGTGGTCTATGTTCTTGCCACAGTCAAAACAACTATGATCAAAAGTTCAATTTTAGCGCTCTTGGACCACAAAAGACTGCATATTGAGCTGCCAGTGAGAAAAATTTAGTTATTCTCTCATTTACATATTCTGTGCTATATTGTTTCCTTTTTGGATGGAAAAAACAAGCTTTTATTAATTGTTCAGTTTCAGGCAACAGAAAGCCTGGAAATTCTTCATGAATATACATGAGATTTTGACTAGGCTGTCAAGTGTGATTTAATTCAAGGAGGCCATTCAGAGATGGGCCCGCCATGTCAACAAGAGATGAAATGAAACCACCCGTAATCAAAGCGATGCATATTTTATTTACTGTTGTTGTTGCTTAGCTGGAATTCCCCATTGTTTCCTCCATTGTCTGCTAAGGCAGTCTGAGAATTGTGTGTGCGCGTGTGTGTTTCTTTGTGTGTGTGGCAGGGTTACACCAGCACTGAAGAGTCACTGGGAAACTGTGTCCTGCTGATAAGTGACATGTCGGATGTGGCGAGAGACATCGTGTTTGTAAGCACAGCCAAGCTAAAAGGAGCGCTCAGACTCCTTTTCACCAAACAGCCCACGTGAGTCTCAGCTCTGGGTCTTTCTTTTGTCTGTGTTTGTATTTGTGTCTCGTGTGCCTGCCCAGATGTGTGTGTGTGTGTGTTCATGTATGTGTGTGCTGGTACATTTGTTCTGTGTCTCTGCTCGTGTGAAGTTATGTGATGTCTGGGGTTTTTTTTCCTATGAACCAGACAAACTCCTGGGAGTCTAAAATATTCTGCTCTAAGACACGTGGCATGATGGACATATTACCACTGTCTGTTTCAGTCAGCTGATGTGCTCATCAAGTCATCTAAATGCTCTGTGAGGCCTGTGTAAAACAGCTATCTAGTCCCAGTCTATGAATATTGATGGAGATGGAAATTAACACCAGACACTGGCCAGGAGACAAGCCCTGGTAAAATTTGGCAACAGCTAATAGATTTGTCTGCCACTTTTTGACAACCAATCACTATTTGAATGTCCTGTTCAAATGTTCAGCCCTGTGTTATTACTCATACTGACAGGGCTTGCTTTATCACCCGAATAGAAATATTTAAATCCAAGTTTTGCATAAATTCTATTCATTATGAATTAACAGAGTGAGAATAGCAGCAGTGCAGCAAATCCTGCCCCACCTAACCAGCGATGGTGATGCCAACACAGCCAGACCAGACCTGGATCAACAAGTGATATCTTCACTCCCCAACCTCTACTGCCTCAGAAACCTTTTAGACATCACACTGGACACCAGCAACAAGTCTGTCCTTAAGGTATAAATCCACAAACACAGAGAGAACAACTCACTTAGGCAGACTTATGAGATATTAGTGCTTACTTGATATGTTTAATGCTGACTAGGTGGAGTCGGTGGAGAAGTTGTTTTGTATCCTGTCCTCAGACAGTGTCGACATCTCCTTAAGAAGATCGGCAGCAGAGCAACTGTCTGTAGTGCTACAAGGTGAGTTGATGCCTGTAAAAGATTGCAAATGGTAATATATTGTATTGCTTAATGGGGATTGAGGTACTTATCGGTTGTCAGTGTATTAGTTATTGTAGAGGGCACTCAGCACGCCCCCATTTTGGAGAAGCAGAGAAGAGCACCAGCATAAAAGCTAAGCAGTGAATTGCTGTGGATGTGGTCAGCAACCGAAGGTTAGGTAGCCACTGCTTTATTTTGCAACCAGAAGCCTTTTCTAATAGGACACCACTGTTATATAAATCAAATATTGCTCTCTCAAAATCAACCAAACAACATTAGCAAAATTAGTCATTTTACCTCATAGAACACAGGAGCTGTTGGTGTATCTCTGCCTTTATCTGTTAATTTTTGGTGTTATTGTGTGACTTTGAAGGGATAGTTCCATTTCACCAAAATCGCACAATAAACTAACAGATCAAAGCAGGAACTCTGATGTTCTGCAAGATAATGGTGTCTGATGGCAAGGTAAAGCAGTGAGAATAGTCTCAATACAGTGTACACTTTAAGTGATATTGATTTTTTTTCTTGTTGCTGTTTGTTTTGTTTTAGTCAGACCTTTTTTTAGTGTCCAAAATACCTTTTGTTGATGAGGCTGTCCACATCAGTACATTGCTTAGCTTCTGCAGTGGAGCTGCCCTCTGCTTCTCCTAAGTGGCAGCAGTGCACTGATTATCAATACGTACAGTACTTCATACAACCTCATACCAAATAATCTGAACTATCCCTTTAAATTGTCCCAACAAAACATTCTCTCTATTTTTCATTGCACATCTGTAAAGGGAATAGCATTAATGCAAAGTGTAAAACAGAATGGAGTTGCAAACAGTTCACATCCCTCTTATAGCTGATTTGAGAATAATACTGAGTTTAATATTCCATAATGGTGCAAAGTGTCTGAATTATCATTCCCATAAAAACAGCCTTGAAAGGCCTTAGCAGAGTTTGAGATAAAATTTTCTGCACTTGATAAAAATTAAAAAACACAAAACTTTATGTGATAAGTGAGAGCTCTCCCCTTGTGAGAACTACAAATTTAAAATGAACACAGCAGCAGAGACGGTGCCTTCCCACCACCATATGTTTTAGACAAGCACGAAAAGCAAATAGTTGAAGATTATGCAAATGTTTATTGTCAGTATATTGAATTGTTCTCTTACTTCCCTGCAGACACAACAATGCACCCGGTGCTGAAGAATCTCGGAATAACAGACAAAGTCATTTCTTTCATTACGGAAAGTGTAAACGGCAGCAAGGTAAAAACAAACCTGCTTTGGCACAGTGATAAATAGATGTGTACTCAACAAAAGCCAAATAAAACAAGCTCTGTGTCTCATAAATGCAGCTCCATGTGCTCGTGTTTGTCTGCATGTCCTTGTTTATATGTGCTCATATGAGTACATGTTCTGCCAGCGGATGTGGAGGGAACCCACTGAGGCGTGCATGATAGAAGGATGAAATGGCCTGTGTTAATAGTGTCAGACAGGCCCTGGTCAGCAGTGATTTTCGCCCTCTGGTTACTGCAGTCTGCTGATCATTCCCAGGCCTTGAATCAGAAGCTGCTAACAGGGGTAATCGTCCAGCATGTCTGGCTACACAGAGGTGGAGGAACACGACCACAGAGAATAACTTGTCTGCGTTAACAAGTGTGTCTAAGAGGGGAACCTACAGGTTGTATTTGTCCCAACTCTGCATTGACTGCAACCTGTGCAATCACAGCATTTGTGTTCAGCTTATGTGAAGTAACGGTGAAGAGACCCTTTGCATTTGCATGTGAGAGACACAGAGGCAGAGAGGCGACAGAAAGAGAATATGTGCGTTTGTGTTTTGCCTGCAATTAAACACTGAGTGCGTGTGTTGTCGTTCTCCCCAGAGCTTAGATTGCCTGCTGGAGCCGTGTGTGTGTATCCTGAGGAAGCTGGTGTATGCAGATCCATCTCTGAGGCACAGCCTGGCACAGCGCAACCTCCTGCTCCTCACACTGCTCAGGGGTACGTTCACAAGACAACTCATTAAGTAACAGCTCTACGTGTTGTGTTTTGTAACCCGGGGGCATTTTCTCCAAAAAAAGAAGAAAAAAAAAGATGACAAGTCATCTGTTGATGCATAGCTTTTAACAATGATGTCACACTGCAGTCAGTGGCATATTAGTATGTTGCAACTTGTTGCTGTGGAGCTCACATCAACACCAGTATATTGTTCAGAGTTTTATCTGCAGTGCTTTTGTGTTTTTGTTGCATAATGTGTAGCTAAATTGTCAGTCATTCATTTTAAATTGGGAGACAATTATAGGGTGGCTGTGATCCTTAAAGTTTTAAGATGTCTTAAATTCACATCTACTATTAAGTGCCTTAAAAGTATTAAATAGTCTTAAATTTTATATGGGAATGTCTTTATGTATTGACTGCTCTTAACATGGTCTATAATTCACTCCATTTAAATTAGTGATTCGTAAAATTGTGCATCCAGGAATGAGAAGTCCAGATACTGTGTTGGAGCTGTAGACGGTTTATTAAATAGGCTGGAATTCTATTCAGTGTACAATCTATGGTTGAAGCCAGTTGTTTCCCCCCACCCCCTTCTTGACATCAAGTCTTCCACTGTAAGATGATCAGTTGTTTATAACTGTCAATTGTCTGAGGTATAACTAAGCCTGTTGTCCTGAAAACAAGTCTGGAGATTGAGTTCAGCGACTACCTGCCTTCAAAAGATTATGAATGGTTTCTTACAACTCATAAACGGACACAGACACAAATGCTTCTGTTGTCATGTTACAGTCTTTTAGATTTGTGCTATTGGTGTTCGCAAGCTTTGTCCTCTGGTGACCACCGTATGGATTGTATGGGGCTAGCTAGTTAGCTAACCTGCAAACACTCCAGTGTTACTTTCTATCGTATATTAACCCTTTCTGTAGTATTTCCATTTAGACTTTAATGTCCAGTATTTCAAAACAGTTTTCATTCATGTCATTGCACCCGTCAATTTGAAGTAGTGTTTTGCATTGTGCAGTGCCTTGTACATTCCCTCTTGTGGAACATGAGGAACAATATTGGCTAAATAATGTGTGTGGGAACTCCTGATATAGCCTCATTTCAGAATTAGGCTGTAACACAATTTTTGTGTTTGATACCATTAAGGAAAAACACTAATAAATGTATTTTGACAAATGTTTTAACTCAAAGTTATCTGTATTTTGTCTTACTCATAATTTTGAACTGACAATATATGTATTTACTCAGAAGAATGTGGTTATTTTTTTCAGTTTGATCTTTGATTTCTAAAATTGGCCCTAAATTTAATTAAACAGTGGCATTAAAAAGCCTTTCATTTTACTTGCTGGTACGTGTTGACACCCTGAAAAAATGTAACTGATAACATCTTGATTGTGACTATCTGTATTTTTGTAGATTGGTATTGCACTTGTCTGATTTAGACAGAAATATACTTAAATAATAGTTATTGGGAGGTGTACAACATATGTGCCAGGTTTTCATACAATACAAATGTAATGTTTGCACAACTCAGTTTAAAGTACCTCGTACACCAAATATCATAATGTAAGTAAAGCCTGATGTGGGGTGGCAATTTCATTAGGGGTTTCAAAACTTCAACTTTGAAATGAGTCATTAAGCTTTTGTTGCTCTACTGAAATTTAAAATTCTAACTTCTTATAAATTTATTCATGAGGTCAGGGGATACAGTTAAGGGTGCGGTTCTTATGTTAATTGTGCATGTTGTGTCTTCATTATAGCATCCTTGATATTGAAGGAGAACAAAGGCAATGGAAGTGAGATTGCTGTCCTGATGAGCTTACTGCTGTTTGATGAGATTGCCAGCATTGAAATATGGTGAGTTTATTTTTTCTGTCTTTTAGTTTTCCATTCCTCTAGAGTAAATGTGCATACATTCAGTGCTTTGTTTTGCTATCTGTTTTTGGGTCATATCAGGTCGGACAAATCCAACACAGATATGACTCTCGCACCATTCTCTCTACCGCTGACAGTAATACGCAGGTAAACTGATGTGTGAACGCTAAACCTTCTCACTTGTGTCATGGTATTGTTTTAAAGATCCCTTTTTCTCACCAGCAGCACTTCAGAGAGCAATATTTCCCAAATTGTCTCCCAGGTACAACATCCCATTCAAGGCAGCTACCCATCATGCTGTCAGCCCATACTGCTGTGTCCTGCCACCGTCTGCTGACCTCCTGACCCTGGCACCGGCCCGGCAAGCCATACAGGTGGCCTGGAACACTGCGTGGCATTCTGGGATAGACAACCTCCTTGAAAAGCTGAATGGAAACTCTAGTGATGTTACAGAGTAAGAACCTTTATGTTTCTAACTTTTATGCATGCAGTGGGGTGTTAGCAGGCCCAGCCCAAGACAACAGGGGACCTTAAGCAATATTTTCTTTGGGGGTCCTCTTACTTTGCCTGGAACAGAGACCTATGGCATAAAATTATATAATTAAATATGATGGAAAAAAGATTTGGGACAAACGTTTTTGGATCAAGAGAATGTAAGCAGTCCTTCACAGATGAAGAAGATAGGGTAACTGTTTGTAATTATTTTTTTATATACATATTTATCTATTAAATTTTCAGGTTTTTGCAAGAACTTACATTGTTTTTCGATATTTGTTTGATATTGTGCTTTGATTTGAGGAGTGAAATGTTGGGTGTTAGAGAAACTGACCAGAACAGTAATTCCATGACAGGATATTTTAATCAAGAAAAGTCCTGCTCCATATCACTTTTATGCAATGTTCTCTCTAGTGGAGAATTGCAGTAAAGAATTAGATTCAGAGGCTTGGCATCTTGTGTTTCATCTGTCTTCATTTCCTTCTAATGTGACCTAATTTAAACAGATGAGAATGTCTCTCACAAAGTTTTAACCAGCTTGATTACAGCAAAGACATTTAAAGCACACCATGGACTAAATTCCATACAGTGTTGTGATTGTGAGAAGAGTACGTGTTTAAGATGGACCCCTGATGTCTTATGACAAGGTTCCATAGTGTTTTAAGGGAATTTTGTCAGTTTTCTAGAGTATTGCTGGTTTAATGCCTGCCTCTGCTTCTGCTTGATTCATTTGGAAGTAAATCTCCAAAAAGCATCTCTCTTTGGATGACTCATAAATGTCTCATCCCTCCAGATTGGTGATCAAATATGTTTGTTAATGCAGTCATTAGTATGCTTCTGAGGATGCCACTTATGCAACACACTTGTCAGCACATCAATAGTCATGTAATCTGATTTCAAATGTATTTTTTTGAACCATCTTTGCATTTTCCTCCCCGCAGATTTCATCCAGACTTAAAGCTGTCAGAAGCGCAGGTTCTGTCACTGCGGGCAGTGCACCTTCCCACCGCACTGCAGGACTGCATCCAGGCCATCGTCACGGCAGCAGGACACAGTTCGGTGACCTCTGCCCTCTCCAGACTCAGTCTCTATTTACTGATAGACAGACTGGCCCTCCCTCACTTCCCTACCCACAGCTGCAGAGACACCTTTCACTCCCTCAGTTGGCAGACAGCAGTGACCAGGTACACTGCATACAAATTCAATTAAAGAGTCATGTACACATGCTAATAACCAAGGAAATATGTCTTGTCACGAATTAAGCAAATTATTAAAGGGTTTTATGAGATTTTCATACAATATGCCATAAGTATTACTGTTGCTGTTGAACAAAACAGAACTTTCTCTGCACCAAATGTTTTCCTGTGACTGTGTGAGGATAGTATGGCTTCATCTTTTGTCTTATTTTGAAGAATCGACACAAATTAATAATGGTGAATGCTTTTTCTCTGTCGTATGACAGAGCTTTTTCTCTGTCGTATTAAGCTTCCCTTATGTAGTATGACAAACTTGACACTTATTGACAAAGAGTTTAAGGGAGCTTGTTTTGTTTTTCTGTTTGACATCAATCATCTTTATTTAAGTTTTTTATTTGCTGAAAGGTGATTTCTTTTAAAACACCTCCACCCCATCACTGGAAGACAAATATCTTACTTCAGATTATTATTTTTAAAATTCTCTTTGCTTCCTCTAATTATTCTAATCCTAAAGCTAAATTTAAAACATTAAAATGATTCAAATCTGATGCTTCAGTAATACCAAAGAGTGAAAGAGCAAGACTTAAGCAAAGTACACTCAGTTATTTCAGTTCAATTCCATCGCTTTGCCAGTGCCTCTGCCAAAATCAAAGTGTTTCCCATCTACTGTATGTATAATACCTGCCATTGGTTTGTGCAATTAATATTTCCACTGTAAATAATGTCAAATAACAAGTATTAGGTTATCGCTGAGTATTTTTCTTTCAACCACATTCTCTTGCTCTTGCCTCTGTCTCTTCCTCCCTGCAGGTTTCTCCAGGTGTGTCCAGCCTGTGTGGAGGATGAGAGGTTGCTAGTGGGCATTGTTGCATTTTTGAATGCCTACTTCAAACAGTCACACACTGACTCTGTGTTCGACCCAGAGGACAAGGACCTGCGCTGGATACTGGAGCTGCTGCTCAACCAGGTACAAATAATTTACACTTTCTGGACAAGCAGCGAAGTAAAACCTCATGACGATGGTGCTGTAAGGTTTCAGCTTGAAGGGATAGTTGGAAATTTTTCAACACAAATAGATTTAAAAGCAGAGTGAGGATTTACAGGGATTTATTTGCAAAATATGACAGAAATAACCTGCAAATAAGAACTGTTGTGTTTTGTCACCTTAAAATTCCAACTCCACCGTGGGTCCTACACACTTGGAAGGGGAGGGTGAGGCAGTGAGGCAAGGTGTTCCACTAAACCACGACAAGCTCACCACTAGATGCTGCTGAATCCTAGAAACTGGTCCTTGATGTTACAGTATGGTTGTAATATAGGTACTTGGACCACTGCGTTGTACTATACCGCTTGCCTTTCGTTTGTGTGTGTGTGTTTGTGTGTGTGCATCTCTGTTAGCTAGTAATCTGGTTAAGCTCTCCTCTCCAACACAGAGGGTTATATACCTGTAATCAAAACTTGAATAAATCTCATGCTGTCGGACAAGCCAAGCATATTACTCGCTCATAACGACAGAAAAATAGTATCACAGCGCACCACCTCAGACCTCTGGCACAGATTATTTCCTGAGCTCTTAACACAAAGTTGGAGTCATATTTTTGCCCGAGGAGAAGAATAACCACACTGTTTTAGCAGGGAGAGCTACTTTTAGGATTTAATCAGTCTCACCTTGGCTTTCTCATTAATGTGTGTGTAAACAATAAGCCCTCCCCTGGCAGCTAAAGCAGACTCAGATTGAATGCCTGGTAGGGGTGAGCAGCTCTGCTCTGCTCCGACTTTTCTGTAATTACTGAGCTGTTTCAGGAACATCTGGCGTTTTCCACACTTGCATTAACTATCTTCTCTGAGTGCACTGCTCAATAAGAAAGTCAGCATGTTTTGCAATTTGAGATCTGAGTTTTGCAGGGAAAGATGGGAGGTGTTTAGAAGGAGGTGCACCTCTCAACCTATTCTACATCATCCCTACATGGGTCAGTTTGTTTGAATTTAGAAAGGTTGGCAGATAAGTCTTGTTTTTCTGTTAATTCTACATAATCCACCATCCAAGTTCAGAATTTCTCCTAACAAGCGGATGTACAAGGAGGCATAAAAAGAACAAAAACTGATGAAGACATTCAAAAGCTGTCAAAAAATTTAAACAAAACTAAATTAAATAAAAAGAGATGAGTTAAGGTTCATTATAACATTAAGAGGGTATAAATATATTTTCATAAAATCAAAACACAAACAAATAAAAAAATGCTGGTGTCCATTCATCCGTCAATTATCCAGCAGACTGAGTCCCTTCTTAATTTGCTGCTCGGTGTCGAGACCCAGACCTCGACTCAGAGCCCAGGGGAGCCGGAGGAGCTGAAGAACCATGTCAGCCAGAGACTGCAGAGAGAGCTCACCAGCTTCTTTAACCTTTTACTCCAACGACTGACACACACCACTGACAGGTAGGTGATTTCACAAGACAAGCAATATAAACCAGCCCTTCATTTTCAAGTCTCCATGTCTTTTATTACAGTTAAAATGTTAGTGTTAAAGTTTTCAATCAAATGGTTTTATCATAAGTTGTTTATTATTTTGATTTGTTGCTGTATTTAAATATTTTTTAGAGACATTCATTGAACAAATTTCCATTAAGTGTTTCACATATTCTGTACATCATCCATTTATGTTTGTCTGAAATGCCCTTTTTTGAGATTTCAACAGTAACAAGGGAAAATAACAAACAAAAACAGTGACAGAGTCTGCATAGTGAGCAAGTGATCTTTTCCTTTCCATACAGTAAAATCATAGATTTATAAAAATAAGTCTGTCCTATGGGGCGTTACATAGTTAACCCAGTTTCCAGGTGTGAAATAAATAATTAGAATTTATAGTTAATGTTAGAACTGCAAAGATTAATCCAGTGTTAATCAGTTATTAAATTAATGGTCAACTCGTTTGATAATTGATTAATCAGTTGGAGTAAGTTTAAGAAAAAAAGTAAAAATTCTCTGATTTGAGTTTCCTGAATGTGAATATTTTCAATTTTCTTTACTAAACAAGATACTTGATGTTGCCACATTGGGCGATCAACATTTTTTCACCATGTCCATCCATGTGTTAAAATTTAACGTGATAAACATTTCCTCATAAGGGCCTTTTCAGTAGCTTACAGCAAAATATTTAATGAAATTCAAAAAATATGGTCTTACTCTCGATGGGTACGTGACATCTGAAAATATCATGTGAGGTGTCATTTATCCCTCTCCAAAAGTCTTGCATTTTTATAATAATGAAAAATAATTAAATTTAATATATTATGAAACTACAGTAGATGGCAATTTGGTTATCAAACATACAGTAGAGAACTCAATTCTGCATTAACTGTGGGTATAGCTCAGGGCCACAAAGGCACAGTTGAAAAATAAATGAAAGAACTTAATTATTACTGTTAGTGTATAGGAAAGGTGAGTAATGTTATTCAGCCTTCCTGTGGGGTTAGAAAATTGAATAATACCTTCAGGAGAAAAATAAGATACTGAAGTGTTCTTCGACTGTAGGGGAGGTGTTTATTTCAGTTAATTTGTGATGGAAATCCTGCTAGCTCAGTCATTTAGAACCTGAAAATGAATGCCAAACACATGAAAAGCCACAGGCTTATGATAAAGAATTGGTATGCTAATTGTCAACATCATCTTTTCTTTGTTTCTGCCTCTTGTCTATCCTCTCCTGTCTGTCTGGTTTGCTTGTTTCTTGCTCTTCCTCACTCTGTCCTTTCCTGTCTGTCTAGGCTATGTCTGGCATTAGCAGGCCCCTTCAAGAGCCAGCTGGCAGTCCGTTTGCTTCAGAGCCTGCGGGTGTCTGACGCCCCGCGTTTCTATGGCCTTCCCAGCCTGGAGAGGACACTACAGGGCATGGTCAGCCTGACTGCTCAGCCTGGCTGGAGCTCCCACTGCCCTGACCTGGAGCCCATCACCCTCTGCTCCAAGTATCTCAGTGGGCTGTTAGAGGTGGGAGCATTTGTGTGTGTGTGGCATGTGTGTGTCGTTCTGTGCCTGCATCAGAGGTGGCAAAAGTACGCACATTCATTGCTCAGTTACAATACAGATATTTGTCAGGAAAAAAAAAATGAAAAAGGTGAACCTCATTCCTCAAGTAAAAGTGAAAAACTACTGAAATGTACTCGAAGTATAAAAGTAAAAAATTAACCTCTGAGAGGCTTTTCGACTGTTGATTTCTGTCCAAAGCTAACTGAACCTCTCAGTTAGGTTCCCTCTCTGTTTCTTTTGTCTTCTTTCTTCTTTGTCTCGTGACGCCATTTTGTCTTTTAACATCTGTTTAATCTTCTTACGTCCTTTATGTGCTTTTTGCCTTATTACATCTTGCTACATTGTTTTTGTCCTGTAAGGTCACTTTGTCTTGTTGCACCGCTGTGTCTTAGTCATTTTTGTCTTGTAATGGCGTACAATCTTTTCATCTTGTTGCATCTTTTATGTAGTTTTGTCTTTCACAGTGTTTTTGTCTTGCTAGGTCACTTTTTGTCTTGTTACATCATATATTTCATTTTCTTGTTACATCTTTTACATTGTTTTCATCATTTTTCGTCTGTTGTGTGTGATATGCACTGATGGATACACCGAGGAATTGTCTTTTCCATGTGTTATTGTTCCATCCATTTAGGTTGAAATCAGTCTTGATGTTGGGAAGGCAAGGGAATCAGTAATTGCCCCCTATTGCATTATACCTAAAGCAACAAGCCTGTTTTGAAAGTGTAAGGAGTAGAATGTACAGATTTGTGTTCAAATGCAGGGGGAAAAGTAAAATAAAACATCAGACAAAATAAATACTCAAGTAAAGTACGGATACCTGAAAACTCTACTTAAGTACAGTAAAAAGTATTTGTACTTAGTTACTTCTCACCTCTGGCTTACATGTGTGCATGTGTTCTTGTAGTGTATGAGCATATCTCATCAGAGCTCAGACTGCCTACAGAAATTAATAAAGGAAAAGAAAAGCACCGTACTTTCTGAGGAATTAATTAAAATTAAGCAGAATATGGTTACGGGACATGAATTGCAATAGGTAAAAATCTCATTGATTAGATATGCCACACTGTGAAGATGCTGATGAGATTAATCAACCTTGCCTATTCCATCTGTTCAGCTGTTCAACAGTCCATAAAAACAATAGTGTAACACAGTGTGGACCAGCTTGCGCAGCAGTCCTCAGCACAGAGGTGTCCAAACTTTTATTTTTGATTTGCGAGGGAAGACCCCTGTGGAATTCACCATCCTGTTTACATAATACCTATCTTTGTTCATTTGGTTTGTTTTAATACGCAGCTTTCATGGACATGAATTAAGATTAGATGAAGACTGAAGGTTAATTTCCTTTTTCAGTCAAGATCTCTGGTGGCTACTTCTTTCTCACTGGTACCAGTCAGATACTGAACTCTTTCACCTCCGTCTCCTCAACCCGTCTGACCCACCTCTCACCTGATGCTCCCGGCACTGTAGGGCCCTAAAGCTCAGCAGGCTTCGGGCTCCGCTCTCTTTGTCTGCTCTTCAGTGCAGTCCCACATCCTGATGGCACATCAAAGCAAAATAATTAGTCTCAGCTGTTTTTAGCTTAGGACACAGTGAGTTGCATGATGAGCATATAGTCATCACCAACGCAGAAACAAGTAATGTTTCCTCAGGATTCTTTGCTTTTGGTGTTAAAATGTTAAACGAACAGAAATCGACAGCAATATGTGATAATATCAGCTATTTAATAACCTGCAGTTCTATCGGCTGTGTCTTTGCAGGGTGAGAAATTCTGGATGGGAAACAATAAAACACAAGATTGAACCACAGTGCTCTTAACAGGGTTTCTGTGGGTCCATAAATGGTTTTTTAAATTCTAAAATCCAATAATCTGAATTTTAGGGCTTAAAATGTCTTAAATATGACTTTGATAGGTATTGAAAGTTGATTGTTTTATGAGGTTTATATTACTCTTATAAAGTTTTATTGATTTCAGTCTCTTTTTTACTTGTGTTTTGGGGAATTTTGGTGTTTACTTTTTAAGATTTTATTTAGATTTCTCGTTATATATGATGAACAGTTTCCACATTGATAAAACAAGGACCCACAATCTTGACAACATAACACAAGTTGACAAAATAAGACATACAATAACACCAGCACACATCTGCTCCACATAAAGCACAATTACAACAATTTAACTTGTTAAAACCTTCAGAAACACAATTTTTAATTCAATTATTTAATTCCCAATGTAATCTGTGTTCTCTTTACAGGTGATCTCCTCTTTTTATGTGGAATGGGGAGGCAACTCCCTGTCTTTCATGGGGAAAGGTGTGACCAAGAATGCCATCATCTCTTTGCTTCACCTGTCCCATGAGATGATGGAAGAGAACAAAGACAAGGCAGGTGTCAGCAGTTTTTCTACTGCTGTGAGGGTGCCATCTTAAAACATTTAGGAATGCAACCAAAAACATGTTTTCATTTCTATTTTGTTCGCATCAGGACTTCATATCACAGTGGTCTTTGGGGAACGAGACGGTTGCTGAGGAGGCCAGTGCCTCACAGCTTGGTTTGGCTTGGCTCATCCCTCTCTGGGTCGACAGAGATCAGGAGGTATGGACAGTCTGAAGTTTCACATTTTCTTAAATTCCTGATAATTCAAAGACATTCCAATATAAACAACAGACAGTATATGATACACCAGTCTTCGATATTGAGCTGTTCACTATTCATTCTTCAGCTCACACTTTCAACTCTTTCTGTCATAAAATGAAGTTTCTAGATACTTGACTTTGGGGACAAAATGAACCCATAAGAGTTGCACAAGAACTCACAGACAAAAAGAAGCACATGACAGCTCGTCGCACCAAATTCTCTGTCTGTCTCCAAAAATAAATTCTCACACAAGTCAGTCTAAGAGGCTCCCTCGACAAGATAGACTCTGTCTTTGTCATCATCAATTTAAATGCTAGTCAGCAGTAGCATTATTCACATTTAATATGACTATACTTAAAGGTAGAGGCTGTATTATTTGAAGTGAGTTCATATGAGGTACTAATCGATAGTGTATCAGCTACAATTGGCGGAGATGGGACACCAGCAGAACCAGCACAGAAACTAAGCAATGAATTGCTGTGGACATGTTCAACTCCAAAATGTATTATATGCTATTTTTAAATATTTTCAACACTTAATTTGCTGTCAGATAGCATTTTCTGCCTGGAAATCGCTGTTATGTCAGCCAAATATTACCCTATCCAAGGCAACCAGACTCCTTAAGGAAAGATTTTACCTCACAGACAGGAATTGCTGTTTTACTGCCTCTTTCACTGACTGTCAATAAGTACCTCATGCTACTCCACTTCTAATAATCCAAACTATCCCTTTAACATTACCACCACCAAGTTTTTGGAGATTTCCCACTTATAGGCTGTGGATGTTTATACAGCTACACCATCATTCTTCTCCTATTTCTCTTTCTTTCCTCAAACATCTGCCTAAATCCATGTCTCCCCTTTCATGTCAGGTGAGGTTTGCCAGTTTGGGTTTAGGCGCCGCTCTGTCCTCAGTGCCCAGCGGATGCCACGCTCTGTGTACCAGCTGTCAGAATATCAGCGGAGGTCTGTGGGGCACATTGCTCAACATCCTCCTAGATCAGCAAGAGAGCAGCATGGTCCGCAGAGAGGTATGACAATTGAACTGCTACTCTGCTCTGCTGACATGAATGTAAATAAATTGAGTCCTAGGTCAACATTATTGAAATAACTGACTGAAAAAACTGCCACATATATCAAAACTAGTAAAACTGAGGCAAATTTCACTTTTATTTCATCTATGGTCAGAAAAGGTGGCTGGATTTTCATGTATTACCAGCCAAACACAGGCAGATGGCACTGTTGCTGATGCATTTTAGCTTGACCCAGTGTGTGCACGTCTTTTTCTTTGGTTTGTGTGTCCAGGCTGCATTTATCCTGCAGAACTTGCTGGTGATGCCCATGCCTGCCAACGCAGAAGAGGCCAAGGACTCCCACTGGCAGGTCAGCAGCTTTGCCAGCCAGTTAAAATGCTTTTATAGACCAAGAACTGTTTTCTCTCTCCCTCTCTTTCAGTCTTTCTTTGTTTCTGTCCCCCTCCCTGTTCCTCCCTCCCATCCCAAATTTGCTCCTCTCCTCTCTTGTTGAGCCCTGCAGGGTTCAGACCAGGGGTGTTGCTAGAATTCAAGCTCTGCTGGGGCGCAGGCCTCCAGCATTCACATCCAAAATAATTAGGTTTAAATCTCTGTCTGAACACCAAAAGCATCTTAATTTGGGATGTCATGACTCACGAAGGGAGCTGCATGTCAGAAGTGGAAAAGATAAATATTATTTATTTTATCTATTTAAAGCAAAGCTTGTTTACAAAATCTGATCTAGTTGTAATTGCCAGAAAACAGTTTAACAAGAAAGACATGCAGAGAACAAAAATTGAAATCTGAGGCTTTTGGAAGAAAAATGTTGTGGCAAAAAAGCTTTCAAGATGTGTCACCCTATAGATGTGTCTTAAATCTGTTATTCAAACTTTTTTCCCCAAATACCACTTCAAAAAATATTACTGCAGGCTCCTCAACAGGGCTGCACTATTAATTGCAGTCAAATTGAAATTACAATATGACCAAGTGCAAAATCCGAAATACATAATCAGCTCCAAATCGCAGTTTTTTTGAAAAAGGAAAATGTGTGACAAAGCAGTATTATAATGAAGTACTGTGCTGCAGAGATGCCCTGGCCTGCAAATCTCGGTCCCTTAGTTGAAAGAAAACATGTTTGTTTGGTACAGACCCCAACAAATGTCACATCATCATGATTTAAACATTTTTTAAGTAAAAATGAAAATCATGTCAAGTCATGCTAAAATGATCATTCTAATTATGTGGCATATCGCAATCACGATTTCAGTCTAATGATTGCAATATGACTTTTTTACCATATCATGCAGCCCTACTCTCCAAATACCACTATTATGACCAACGTTAAAACACAGTAGGGCTTTCTGAATTCAGCTATGGACAGGTCACACAGGAGGAAGATTTATTCCTAATCAGAAGATATTTATTGTTGACTTTTGTCAGCGACACTGCCCTCACAGTAAGGCAGTGGCTTGCTGTCATCACCGTTTAGCATGAAAACATCAAAGTGACTAAATAGCAGGGTCATATTGAAACAAGAATATTACAGAAATATACAAAATATATTTTAAATAAGTTTTGAAATCTTGTAATATTTTGTTTCAGTTTTTAAATTTTAGGAGATTCCTCAGTGTACCACTAGAGGGAGCGCAAGTACCACTAGTGGTACTCGTACCATTGAGAATCTTTAGGATCTGGATGGATTTTGCTTTCAAACACACCTGTATTAAGTAAATTTCTTACCTCTGTTCCTTTCAGTGAAAGTTATCCTAACAGTCAGTTGCAAACGTACCTTAAGCAAGTCTCTCAGTTCAAATCAGCCCTGCAGTTCACTTCAGCTCACTTCAGTTCCAACAACCCAACTGAGAAAAGAACAAAAAGCATCCTGTCACCATCTTCTGGCACTGGAGAAACTGGGCAAACATGTCTGGATATGTTAAGCTGCTAGACCAAGTGTCCATGTTTCTGGGTGGGTGGTTAATAACACATGTTTCTGTGGTGTGACAAACTCAGAACATATTTATTGTTGCTTTACAAGATCTTGAACTGTCTCCTCTTTCAGCACCCGTGTGTCCATGATGAGGTGTCTGGTGTGTCTTTGGTGGGTCTTCCAGCGCTGCAGGCTCTGCTTTACCACTGTCAGTACTTCCAACATGTGGCTCTCTCTGCCTCTAATTGTTACCAAGGCAGGTACACGTTCCACCTGCAACCTTGTACTGACGCCACCAGCAGGCCAAGTCTTCAGGAGAGCAATTCACTGGGTAAGTTTTATTTTTGCGTCGACAATCATGTGGATCTGAGCGGTTGTATTTTAGCACGATTACTCCAGTGTAATTTTGTGTTTCATCATGTGTAAATGTTTGTCTAGATTCTGAGCATTCTTTGTGGTTTTGGAGAAGCGACCCACCGGCACCCACTACCAATTCTAGTAGACCCTCCAGCTCCCTCTCCACGTCCAGCACTGTGGTCAGTAATGCTCTTGAAATATGCACACCGATAAAAATCTGCATTAAGTCAAGTGGATCTTCTCCAGAATTATTATAGTTTTGTTTTGTTTTGTTTTTATTTTTTTTGTGAGGACAACGTGACTCACAATCTGTAATTTAGTTTTAGTTAACCATGCTAACCTTTATCCTCACATCTTTATGTCATACATTACAGATCAGAGGTTCAGGGTTACACACTCCTAAGGGTCCGTCTCCATTGAACATCACAGAAGATACCCCTGCTAGTAGACTGATGGCTCAAGGTACTGCACAGAGAAATAGAAAGTGTGTGTCCATGTGTTCACACGTGCATTCACGGTAATAGTAACGCATCATGGTTTAGTTCTTCATACTGTATAAACCTTCACAGTATTTTCCTGTAGAACCTCATTGTGGTTGGCGATAATTATAAACTAAAACCATTCCCCACATTTGTGTATTTATGTTTCTATCTAACATATACAGTTTAAGAAGTAGAACATTGTTCTCTGGTTTGATGTTTTTGATGATGTGCTCACAGCATCTCTAGTCCCAGACAACGGTGTTTCACACAGTGTGTGAACCGTTGGGGAGGTGTGTCTATTAGCTGTGTATTGATGTGTCTCGCAGGCCAGAGTGACACAGACACCAGCGACTCAGTTACCTCCCAAGACTCCCGACAGGGCGAGCCCTCAGCAGTGGAACCCGTTGTCATGGTAACTCCCGACCTCATGACGGCCCACTGTGGCCTGCTGACTAACCTGCTGGCCATCCTGCCAGATTTCACCCTCACTGCCATCCGACACAACCAGCTCCTCCAAGCACTGGCCGGGTAAGAGGTCACATGGTGCATTAGCACACCTTCCCCTCTAATGTGTTAATCATGAATTAAGTTTATTCTAATATTCCTTTTGAAAATATTAAAATGTGCATACAGTGTAACAATGTAAAGGGATAGTTCGGATTATTTGTATAGTGAATGCTGGTCAAGAAGCCCCTTAAAGTTAAAGAGATTAAATATTTTAAATATAGTGCTCACTTAAACGGATATTGATTTTTTTTTTTAGATGGTCCTTTTTAGGCGACTTAAATGCATTTTGTTGCTGACCCTGTTCACAGCACTTCATTGCTTAGCTCCCATGCTGGTACTGGTGTCCTTCTCTAAACTGACTATTGATACGTACATCATACAACCCCACTTTAAGTTATCTGAACTATCCCTTTAACACTAAAAATTCCTGATTTGGATTTGGTATTGAAATGTTTAGTATTTAATTATGCAAATAGTCAATTGATGGAAAAATCATGATTAACAATGATCTAAATAAATATGTATGTATTTTACTCAGCAGAGAATTAATGTTAATTGTAGCCCTAATCCCCTCTAGCTAGTTTCTAGTAAAAGAAAGAAAACACACATTCCCCATCATCTTTCTTTTCCTCCTCAGTCTGGTGAATATTGGGCCCATTGAGAAATGTCTGACTGAGCTGAAGACACCCAACGTTCTACCAGGAGAGAGAGAAGACATCAAGGGCCAGGTGAGGAACACTGTGATCGACAGTTCTGAAGAGTTTTTCAACTTTTTCTTTTTTTTTTTTGTTATTATGACTTACCACAAAAAACTGTGGGTTGGCACAGTACACCGCAAGCTTCAGTGCAGCATTAGGTTGTCTGAGGGCACCTCCAGATTTTTAGTGTGGGTGGAATACTCAACAAGCTATAAGTCAAAGCACACCATTGTTTTGCAGCTTGGAAAATTAGCTTTTAAAAAGAATAACTTTTTCTTATTATACATCCATTTACATCTTTTCTCCAGCCTTAGCTGATCAGTACCTTTGTGCGATGTGTTTGCATGTATGTGTGGTTAATCTGTTTTCTGGTGTGAATATCTGTGCATATTCCTAGTGTGTCACCCTGCTTGAGTTCCTGTCCAGCTTCTCCAAACTGCTACAGTCATGTGTCACGGTGAGCCAGGAGCTGATTGGCCAGATGGACTTCTTGAAACAGCTGTTGCCTACTCTGGTGGCAGCAGTCACACTGGACACTAAAGGATTAGGTCAGAAGAACTTTATGTTAAAGAGATTGGATTTGGAGTGAGGTTGTGTGAGGTACTTACCTATTAGTCAGTGTCTGAAGTATAGTAGATGGAGGTTGGTAGGCCCCTAGTTTGGTGAGGCAGAGAGGAGTACCAGGACAGAAGCTAAGCAATTGTCTGTTGTGGAAGCTGTATTAAGAATATTTTCGACCTTGCTGTCAGACAGCCTTTTCTGGCAGGAAGCAGCTGTTATATAAGCCAAATATCACACTCTCCATGCCAACTGCATTGGTAAAAACAGTAATTTTATCTCTCAGGACACGAGAGTTGCTGATCTAGTGCTGCCTCGACTAGTTAGTCTGTTTGTGTTATTGTGTGACTTTAATTAATTCAAACTAACAATTTAAAACACAGAAATCACACAATAACATAAACCAACAGATAGTGGCAACGGTAGACGAGTAACTCCTGTGTAAATTCCTGTTTTTGCCAGTGGAGACTGGTGGCTTGGAGTGTTGAGCGATATTTCACATCGGAAGAGGAAGTTTGACTGCAAGTAAGTCTTTATTTTCCTCAATAACTTTGCTGTTGACCTGTCAGTGACTGAAATACGTTTTTCTGCTGACCATGTCCACAGCAGTACATTGATTAGTGTACAGCTGTGCTGCTGCTCCTCTCTGCTTCTCCTCTGGGGGTGTGTTGATGCAAAAGTTTTTGACAGATATTTTGATTGTGGTATAATTTGGAATTTGTAATCATTTTTGTGTCACAATTTAAATTTTCACAAAAAAAAAAATCATCCATGATGACGTGACATTTATTTGAGTTTGTACCAAACAAACATGTTTTCCTACATCTGGTGAACAAGATTTGTAGTCCAGGGCGTTTGCAGCACTGCAGTACTTCACTGTAATGCTGTTTTGTCACATGTTTCACTCACATTGTGGTTTATATATTGTGTGGGGCATTTTGTGATTTTGATCATATTTTGATTAATTGTGCAGCCCCACTCAATACACTGACTGTCAATTAGTACCTCATACAACATTCAAATAACCACACCACTTCAAATAATCCAAACTTTACCTTTAAATGCAAATTGAAATGATCATTTTTAGCAAATAAAGTTGGTAATGATAGTCTGAAAAACTTTTCAAAATGTTTTCCCATATTCCATATATACTATATACTCTATATTACCATATCGTGTTCGTACATTTACCCAGTTCTCCCTGTTGTATGTTCTACAGTGTGATGTGTGTGTGTGACTTTGTGGCTGTCTCGTGTCATAAAATTTGTGACTCACTCTTTCCCTCTTCAGATGCAGGTACCCGGGATGCGGTTTGTGTGTGCTGGGCAGACGTGTTTATGCTCCTGGCTACTCTGGTGAGGAGGGACAGCTCAGCAGCGTACCCATCTGTCTCTGCTGCGCTGGGGAGACGCTGGCGGACATTTGCAGGTACACAGATACTCTGCTGTGTTTGTGTGTGTGCGTGTGTGTGCATGTGTTAAAGTGGGTAAAAGTGACAAAATTAATTATTCTGGTTTAGGCTGCAGAATTAGCTCTATAATCATCTATTATGGATCATTTCTCACAATTTATATTAGATTATTGTCTTTTTTGGAAACATTTGTTTCATTTAATTGAAGTACCCTCTGTGGTTTAAGAGTCAGCCACTTCATACATGATGACAGGCTGTAAAATCATTATATTCAAAATCATAAAAACTGATAATCATGATTAGGGTAATTATTCTGATTGCAGTAACTCACTAAATAATCAGGATTAGCATTTTAGGTGTAATTGTGCAGCTTTAATTCTGGTTCAGTAAAGGAAATTTTATCATATTAACCATTCATTGCATCATTACTGTGTGTATAAACTTTCCTGAACAGATGCTAGGATAGGATAATTACATCCTGTCCTCATACTACCTCTACTCCTCCTACTCATCTTCCTCTGTGATTAATGGCACAGCAGGGAAATCTGATGAGTCCAGTAAAAGATGAATGCTGAGCCTTTGTGTGTGTATTTATGTCTGTGTGTATATGTTTATGGTATCTAGGTGTCTGCATACACATTCAAATGATTAGTGTGTCCTCCTCCGGTGCATATTGCCTCAGTCATGGACAAATATTTTGCTGTCACAGGATTTGAACAATGGATTTGGCTTTTTGTTTCGCCATGATTCAGTGTGTATCGCTGCGTCATTTGTTAAAAGAAAGCTATTCTCCTATCAACTCTTTTTATTTTCCCCGTGTGTCTGCAGGAACATTATCAGTGTGCGTGAACGAGAAGCATGCGGACGCTCTTCTTCACACAGCGGCTCTGCAGTTTCTCTGTACAGTTTTCTCAGAAGAGACAAAGAGTCTGGATGTAGAGGTCACAGCCTTAGACTCTAAACACGCTACTGCTTTGTCTGACGTTGTGAATGGTCCGTCAGCCAACCAGCTGTGTGAACTGTTGCTGCAGGTATGTGGAGGTGGTGGGGGAGCATGTTTTTAACCAGGGTCTAGACAGACAACCACAGTTTAAAAGCTCATGGTAAAGTTTCGAGAAACTTCTCTTTCACTTTCTACCAAGAGCGGCATATTATGTGTTCTTCTTTGACTGTTGATGTCAGAGTTTTGAGAAGAGGACCGTCCAGGATCCTTTAAAGAAGCTGACAGCCAGAACTCTGATGACACTGCTGGCCTGCAGTCCCACAGCTCAAAACCATGCAGCTAAAGGTAATTCCCAAACCTCAGGCTGGAGTTACAGTCACCTGTTATAAGGGTCGCTTACTTTTTATGTTTAAATAGATTAATCCAATGATTATTTTTAATCAATTAATTTGATGACTAGTTTATTGATTATTCTAAAGATTACTTTTTTGTTACCCAATTAATATAACAAATAATTTATCCACAACAAAATCAAAAATAATATTTCAACATTTTACTCAATCATCATTCTGAAAAAGATATGCCTAAAACACTTTTTAAAATGAGTCTAATTTTCATCCTATTTAATAGACCCTATTTATCAGATGCCTGATCAGTAAAATAATGGACCTGAAATTTGAAAGGATTATTATTAATTTAAGCCATTTTCTCACTAATGTGGCCATTAAAGTCAATAGAAAATGTAAAACAAGCGAACAACATTACATCAGAGTAGCAGTGAAGATATTACTTTTAACATGGAGGCAATAAAGAAATAGCACCCAAGCATATCATGCTTGGGTGCTGACAAAAACGCTCTAGTGCTTTCATTCCAATTTTTCATGCATAGAAGCTTTAGCCTACTGCTGAAGTAATGTCATGTCCACTTTACAGAGCTTACAGAGCATCACAAAGTTCAGTCTCTGTGTAAAATACTCCTACACTTGAAATTAAGCTGCCTTTTGCTCTTTGGGGAAATCCATGCCTTTACAGGGAACAGCAACTGCAACATGCTGATGCACGTTATGCAAATGATTGTCTATTCGTAATCAATTATGTTGAAATAATTGAAATCTCCCAGGTCCTGCCTGTTGCATACTCATTGAACCTTTAACATGGGTCACTAGGTTGCTGTATGTTCGTCCGCCATAAGGGATGTGTAAGGGTTTCTTTACATTAACTTAAAATTTTGAGCTTCTTCTTTGACTGGAAAAGTCAAATAAGTTCGTGCTCAATTTATAACTTCATTGGGAGTTATTTCATGTCAGTTACAGTGGATATCTTACTATAACTGTTCATTTCCATTCTGAACTCTGTTTTTTTCCAGCTGGTCTGATTGACAGTTGTGTGGAGCAAATGAAGCAAACTCACTCCCAGCTCCACCTGGAGTCGGTCCGACCCGGCAAGGCTTCTTACCGCAAAAAGGTGAGCAGAGGCTGGCTGGAAATTTCCAGTCTCCAAGTTTCTGTGCTGCCTCTGTGTTTTTCATTGGATATAATAACAATCCGAGTCCAACATGAAGGAGTTTTTGGATAAATATTATGAATATCTGTTCTTGTTCTCAGCAGTTGGTGCTCTTTGCTGTTATGGAGCAATAAGGATGCAGTGTTTTTTCAGCTCGAACATGTAAACATATTGGTCTTTGTTTTGTTTTGTTTTTTTATCAGGAAGAGGGCTATTTAAAGGAAGTCAAGCTGACTGTGGAGATCCTACGGAGTGCTCTTTACCGCAACGATGAATGCAAAGTGAGCCTGTGTGTCTGCCTTTTAATTCCCCACTGCTAATTGGTTTTTAATGGAACCTCAGAGTACCAATGCTGTGCCTGTAAATGAGATTCACCTAAATGTGCATGGTCCTGCTATAACATCTCAGCAAGTTTAGCTTCTTAAACCCTGTAATGGCATTACTTATGGAGCATATTAGCTGGTTTTCATTTTCTAAGTGGCCTTTCTGTCACTGGTGGTTACCTTGGACTAAATAGCCAGGGAGGCTCGACTGCACTGTTTACTCTTCCATTATTCCGCTCCCTCTGTGTTTCTCCTGCACACTTAGGGAAATACTGAAGCATCTTATGTTGATTAGTGCCATCTGTGTTTGTGCTGTTGTACACAGGGCTCATACGGGTGCTGGAAATCCTTGAAAACACTTGAATTTCAATGTCGTGTTTAGAGCTGCAACAATTTAATCAATTAATTTGCAACTATTTTAATAAGTAAGTAAGTTTTTAGTCATTTCTTTAGAAATATGTCTATGATTTCAGCTTCTCAAATGTAAATATTTTCTCTATTCTTTAGTCATTTTCACAGAAGACATTTGAGGAGGCCGCCTTGGGTGTTGGGAAACACTGCTTGCCATTTTTCACCATTTTCTGACATTTCATGGACCAAACAATTGAGACTTCATTAACATATTGTGCAGTGTAATAGTTAGAAACATCTACTCCTTCTAAAAGATTCACAATAATTTTGTATGACTCATGAACACACACTTATTCATTCAGCAAATGTTTAGATTTTAACACAATACAATTTTAACTCTATTTAACATGAAACAGTCAAACAAAAACAGTTGTTCCATCCCACAAAAGAAATTTCAAAGGACGACACCATGGCTGCATGGCCATACCTGCTGCTAAGGATTTTTCAACTTAGCATGTTTCCTCAATTTCTGATGACATGTCATGGTCATTTTATGATTTATTACAGTAAATATATTATACATTTTTCCTTTAATGTGATGAAGAAATTAAATATTCAATTTGAGCATATAAAAATGTAATTTACCACAGCTGTACAGTGCTGGAAAAGCTTAAAAGTGTATCTGGAAAATGCTTAAAAAGTGCTTGAATTTGACTGAAAATGTGTAGGAGCCCTGTGTATAAGTACTGAACATGCCTGTATGTGGGTCTTCTCCTATGTAAGTGTGTGTGTGTAATCCTTTTGTATTTGTGTGTGTAGGTGGTGGCCACAGATGCTCGCCTAACACTGGCACTCTATGCTCTTTGGCCTTGGCTCCTATTGGATGACCCCACCATGGAGGCAGTGCTGGAGCTTCTTTGTGTCTATACGGCCAACTGCACTACAGGTCCGTGTGCGTCTGTCTGTGTGTCATATGTGTTTGTGCAGGCACTGTGCCTGGCCCGTGCCTGCCCATCGCCTCTGTCTGCGGTTAGCAATCTGACTGAGTCACACACAGTTCACACTGAGGGGCCCATTGTCCTCTCCAGTGACCACTGAACAACATTGTGTCTCACTGTATAAGACTAGCGCCTGCTCGCCTGGCAGCCACAATGGGCACAGTGTCAGCATACAGGGATCGGGCTGCATGGCTGTCGAACTGTATGCATGGCAACGGGTTTCAGACCAGTAGGAGATGATGTGGGGAAGCACAGAGCATCTCTGTGTTAGAGATGGGACTGATCAGATTCGATATTAGTATTGGAGCCTGAAATTGACATAAGGCATTCATCAACCCTTGACCCCTCACACAGCACTGCATTAAAAACCCACAAAATCGTATAAAAGATACAACATGGGCTCGGGAATACTTGGGGAACCATTGTCAGTAAACACAGTTTGTCGCTGCATCAACAAATGCAAGTTAAGACTATCATGCAAAGAGAAAGCCATATATCAGTGTGGAAAAGTGTGCTACAGTCTGATGAATCCACCTGCAGTGCCACAGTCGTTGAAGGATGTCATTACACAAGCTACATTGCGCAAACTACACAAGCTTTCCAGACTAAAATTCAGTTTCAGCCTCATGTAATAATACTACTACTACTACTGCTGCTGCTGCTGCTGCTGCTACTTGTACCACTACTACTACTAATAATAATAATTACAATAAAAATAATAATAATTATAATGATAAATATAAAGAAAAAATAGTGCTGGTATCATTATAGTTTCAGTATCCACAGATACCCAAATTCAGATATCTGAATCAGAACTGAAAAAAAAAGTGGATCGGTACGTCTCTACCCTGTGATGCCTGAGTTATTGGTATTCCATCATGCAAATGTAAGAATTGTGTCTGTGGAAATAAGAAGAGCAAAAGCTTTTGAGTAGAAAAAAGGCAAGATTCACAGCGAGGAAACAGCAGGGAAATTTAACTTTGATAAACGGCTCGTGGTCCCTTTGATGTGTTTGTGTTGTGTGCATGCACGTGTGTGTAGCTGTGCAGTGGAAATCAGTTTCATCAGTTAAGGAAAGGAAGTTTCATGTGCAACACTTATGAACGTTTCTGTGTGTGTGTGTGTCTTTCTGTTTGATTGGCACCTGCTCCTCAGTGGGTGCGTCTGCTCTGATCTAAACTCACTCGCTTTAGACCCCTCATATGCTCGAGCTGTGAAGCAGCAGAAATCAGTGAAGTCGGGCACAGTATTTCCCTAAAGGTTAACCGAACAGCAGGTTGTGTTCAGGCTGCATGCAGCCAGGCTTAGTATTACACCATCCAGCCTCGGGCTACCATTTTGTCTCCTGAGACTGCTACATTTCTACTGAATGTTTCATCTCCAGTCTTCCTCCTTCATCCAAGGCTTTGTTTGCACTGCTAGTTCAAGTCAGATTGTTGTTTTCATCTGTGCCACACATATTTCCACAGATATTTTTGTAGCAGCCCTAAAACTTGCTCCCACAGACAGATAAACAGAAAGTTAAAAAACATTTTTCTGCACTTCTATGGAGTGATCAGTCCTATATGGTTGCAAAAAATTAATGAGATTTGTAGCAGCAGTGGGAATGCCTTTGACTCATATCATCAGTGAAGTAGATCCATTATAAAGCAGAGTTCCCTTGTCAATTCTGTGATAGAGCAGCTTTCTTGACAGGTATTGAGATAACCTCAGGCTAACATCAGCATACGCCCGTTGCTGTATGTTACCATTCCAGGATTAGTATAACCAACAAGCTGTCATGTTCTCCAATAAGCAACATCAATCAGTGTCAGACTACGTCTCATCAATGCTCTCTGTCTTTAGCTTGTTAAATTCTGTATTTTGTATGTAATCTTCAGCCGCAGCAATTAGTCATGTCAGTTATACTGATGTGAATGTGGCACTAGAAGAGAGAAGTTTTAATTTGCATCACTTGTTTGTATGTTATCTATTTCTGTTTATGTTTCTGAATAGCCTTGTAGTAGAAAAGATTGTAGTCATAGCCTAAGGCTTAATAATTTCCCTCCCTCTCAGAGTCAGAAGATGGTGCTTTTCATCGTAAGTCAGAGTGCATTCATGGAGAATGAAGATTAAAAGCCAGTTAAAAGAGTAAAAAAAAACTTGCAGTGATGTTTTCTGATTCTACATGAGCCCACACTGCTTCAAAACTCTGCATTCATTGTGAACAGCAGCTATGTCTTTATCATCCTCACTAAGATGAAGTTTATTCTGTCTTTGCACAAGTGGTCCACTCTTCTTTATCATTCCTGACTTTTGGCTAGACAGCTTTTACAGCAAAACAAGCTGTGCATGCAGTCGTACGGAGATGTTTTGGTATAGTGGGCAGACAGCCGTGCAGCTCGGCGGGTCAGTCTTTATTTTTGCGGCTTCTGGTGCCTCTGGCCCTTACAGCTAGCTAGCTTTAAGATAAACAGAAAGAAGCAACCAGTCCAACAAGAAGAAAAAGAGAGCATTTTGCTGAGTGTTATACTGTATTTGTATTGGACTTTTCTTGGTGATAAAAGTGGCTACCACAGGTGCTAATGGTAAACAAAATTGCAGTCCAATATACCTTTTTCACAGCAGCCATTTTGACATGAAACAGTCGCGTAAACACAGGTGTTAGCAATAATACAAATTAAGGTTCCCCTCCATTCAGGTCAAACTATATATTCTGGAGCTAATCCTCTACGAGCCATAAAAGTGATTGTTAAAATTTTAAAACCTATCCTGAACCTAACCTGAAGTTTGTTGATGCTTTGTTATGTGAGGCAAGAGAAGAGTGTATTGCAGTAATCTGTTTTTAAGTACTTAGTAGACAAAAATTACCAGATTTTTGAGATTTTTCTGAGCTGGAAAAAGTATGATTGAACAACAGAATTGATATGCTGGTCGAAACTGAAGTAGTTATCAAAAGTAATGCTGTGGTTTCTGCAGGAGCAAGTGATGTTCGGTCTTTCTAACTAAATGCTTTCTTTCTAACTAAATAGATTGAACCCACTGTTTGGTTGTTGGATATTCCACCTGTAATATTGTTTTTGTTCAGGAGGAAATATTTGCCCAATGCAAATGCTAGAATGTCATATTATTAGGTTGAGATTCATATCAGCTGCTCCCACAGTCCACTGCTCTGAGTATGACCATGATCCTTTGTGGAAGAGAATGGAGTAGTTGTTTTGGTGTCATTACAACCATGTCAGCCAGTGTTACTCTTGACTGGCTGCCGCAGGGCCTTGTCCCTGAGCTTGTGGACTCTGCATCATGCATCGATTATTGCTCCCACCATTAAAGACACTGGGGTTGAGGTTGGAAAATAATTTTCCTTTAAAATAGACCTCCAGCCTGGTCTGTTGTGCTTTGTAATTACTGTGCATAATGTGCTTCTGCCTACACACATTCCACAGTGCAACATGACATGATGACAGTTAACAGAAGCTCTGTTAACTGTTCCAGTCTCATAAATATGTGATTTCTAACATGTCAAAAGTCTTTAGAAATCCAAGCTATGCTAATATTGTGATGTTGGTTTAAAACATTATTTTAGGAAGCAAAAAAAATGTACCAGGGTATGAGTACCAGGGTGCGCTTTTAACCTTCACTTGGATCTCTTCAGTCGTCAGTTGTGGCTGCATTAGGTTATGAATGCGCCTCGGTAGTCAGAGCTGATCGCAGCCATTCGACACAATGCTTGTGATCCCACCAGCTGCAACTTGGTGTTTCCCAGAAGCTCTGCTCTATTCCAATATGTGCAAGTCTATTTTCACAAAAAAAAAAAAGACATAGAGAATCTGGTCAGTTTTCAAAATAAAAGACCTTGTGCTACTACGTGACCTACGTATCCAAAAAGCAAGGAAAAAGGACCAAATCAACAAAATATGAGCAAGTAAACATAATCAGATGGGCAAAATGCTGAAATACATCTGTAAACAAATCGTCTCCGGCATGTCTTTCCACAACTGTTGAGCCAGAACAGCAAGGGCGCGGTCACCTTTAGTTTTAAGGTTTGCCTGAGGAATTTCCAGGGATGACCGACCAGAGGATCTCAGGTTGCACTTCGGCTCATAGGGGGTCAAGAGGTCAGCTATAAATTCTGGACCTAACCCTCCATGAGCCTTAATAGTGATCATTAACATTTTTTAAAAAAATTCTGAGATTGAGTGGGAGCCAGTGAAGTGATTTTAAAAACTGGTTAAAATGGTCTGCGGCTGAAACACTTTTGAAACACTGCTGGTGGGGGCATGCAGCTGTGTGCAGGATGGATCAAAATCATGGCACAGACATGCCATGCTGAGTGGAATCAACAGGTTAGAGCTTTTTAGATGTTATAGAGGAAACTTAATTGAGTAATATATATTTGTCAAATCTTCTGTTCTGATCTGTTAGAGGGTCACCCCTTTTTTCTCTCACATTTTTGGTAGGATCATATTTAATTGATTTTCAAAACTGTCCCCTCATATGATTCCTTAAGACTTTTTTCTTTAGTGGTTATTGTGTTTTTTTTTCCTTTCAGCATGCAGTTCTCTTTGCGGCAGTGGCCCTGGTGTTGCGGCAGGATCTAAAGGCACTCTCAGCAACTCTCTGATGCACTCTGTCATGAAGCTGGCCTCAGGGGTCGCCCCGGATAACAGCCCCATCCAGAGGCTCGCTTTGTCTCTCCTGGCTAACCTTGCCATGTCACGCGACTGCCGAGGCCTCCTGCAAAAGGTACAAGTCTGGTACTACAGCTGCAAAGATTACTATTACTACAGCTATTTTCAATTTATTAGTCGTTTTGTGTTTTTTTAGGAAAGAATTTCCAAATTCTCTGATTTAAGCTTCTCAAATATGAACATTTTCTGTTTCTTTAGTCCTGTATGTCACTAAACTGAATATCGTCTGGTTGTGAACAAAACAAGACATCTGAGGATGTTACCTTGGGCTTTTGGACAGTGATAAACATTTTTCACCATTTTCTGACTTTTTATGGACCAAATAATGGCCGAAAACGGATTCATCAATAAGATGATCATCAGTTGCAGCCCTACCTGGTACACAGTGTACAACATTGTGGACAAAATATAGTCTACATAAAGTACATTAATACATGACTTAGAGATTATTTGATTTTTTTTTCCTAAATGGAAATGTTTTAGAATAAACCAGTTTAGATGAGCCATATCAACGGTTTTCTTTAGTTCCTGTGAAGTGGCTGTGTAAAACAATTTACAAATTAAATATATTTAACCTAAGTGTGATATGCAATGTTTAAAGTCTCTCCTTTACACTTACACCATGCTGCCTGGGGAAATGTTTTCTAAACTGGCGAGCAGCTATTAATTATCTGACTCACATGACTCTAAAACTCTTGTATGAAATGTCTCTCTTCTGCTTCGTTTTGCTGTCATTCTCAGAACAATTTCCTGCAGGCTTTCCTGTCAGTGCCAATGCCCAAAGCAGGTGGTGCGAAGGCAACATCTGCAGGTTGTGGCGGCGGGAGCCTTCTGGGCCTGTGGCTGAAACTGCTGGTCAATCTCTCGTTCGCAGAGGACGGCCAGCAGAGTATCCTTAGGGTGACCGGAGCCCTGGAACTGCTGGCAGACCTGGCACAGCACCGGCGCCACGCACTGCTCACCCTTCACAACCTCTGCTTCTGCCCGGCCAACAAGCCACACGTCATTGCCAATGGTATGGAGGGGAAACGAGGGTTAAATGTCTTGATCTCACACAGCACAGTATAAAAGTATATCAGCAGCATGATGCATCTGCTCTGTGATCACTCACATTAGAGACAGAACAAGAAAATAATAGCATTTGATATTAAACAAATAGTTTGACATTTTGGGAAATGTTTTTGGTGTCTTGCTGTGAGTTAGATAAGATGATCGATATTGCTCTCATGTCTGTGCTTTAATATGGAGCTGGAGCAACTATGCAGGATCTTCCCAAAAAAAACAATGCATAGACTCATCCTAAAAAAGAATCCCTGTCAATCATCCATGACCCACCAGAAGTGTGTGACCCCGCCCTCTACCTGCACATTTCTCATTATTTTGCTCTGCTCAGGACACTTTACCAGCCTGAAATGTCCGTATTTGACATCCTGAAAATGAGATTTTACAATCAACTGTTTTTTGGGGTGCATTTACAAACAGCAACTAACAAATCCTACTTATTCTATTACTAACACACTGACATGAAAGTAGTATGTCCTTGTTTTAATCTCGATAAGCAAGCACAAAAGAGTGTTCCTTAAACATAAAGGGTTCACAGTACTGCTAGAACCACAGAAAATGAAGAGCTAAATCTGCTGCTTTCCATTACTGATTCATTTTGGTCTCAGAAGTAGATTATTGGTTTCTTTCCAATTAGGGATATGCCAATACCACTTTTTTCAGACCATGTAGAAGTACTAACATTTAGGTTATTGCAATACCGAATACCAGTATGAGTACATGCCATTACAATTCCTGTAAAGACTTTAAAAACATGTTTTATTTTTACTTTCTAAATGGAACAAATTGTTGTTGCCATTTCCCACCGCTAGTATCAGCGAACTCCTTGAACTCTGCATCGTGTTGGTTCTTTAGATGTTTAATCAAATAGCTTGTGTTGAAGGAGCTAGTTTTTGTACAGTGGTATCGCGTGAGGTGATATTAGAGTAGTTTTATGAGTGCAAGTACCAGGAAATGAACACAGTGTCAGACCGATACTCAGTACTGGCATCCCCACTGCCAGTACTTTACTACTCCGTAAAAGTAAAGTAAACAAGTGGCTGGTGAAGAAAGTCAAACATCTAGCAGCTAAAAGATATGATTTTATTAGGAGCACTGAACTAGAGCCAAATAGCGAGTGAATCCTGGACTTAAATTCATTACCATGTGCCAGTGTTTGCTAACGCAATTTTAAAATATTAATAATAGAAATTCTGAGGACAGTTCAAGTTTCGTATCTACTGTTACATTTAGATTTTGGAAAGTAGGAAGACTGTAGCAGGTTTATGAAGATCAATGATTCTAAGGTACAAAGGTGAGAAAGGGAGAGGAAGTTGCACACATACACACACACACACACACACACACACACACACACACACACACACACACACACACACACCCCTCATGCACTGCAGGCTGTAGGTGGGAGTTGTAGGACCAGGTGGGTGCAAACTGTCACGTCTGTATTTTTGTTTCCTGTGGAAAGATCACATTTCCTGTGTGTGTTGTACGTACAATATGGCTTCAATCAGTGTTGATGAGTGATAGGACCACACCTCTACATTATAATGTCTGCAAGAATAGGTAAAAGTGCAAAATGAATGATGTTATGAGGAAATGACCCAGATAATGACAGTTGAGTGAAGCTGTCAAACTTGTTTTTCTCCGTTTAGTTCATCAGTAATTTGCACCTAAAAATATCACTGTTGTGTAATCCAGGTCAAAATTTTCATATATTATCTGTGTTAGAATAAATGGCACTGTTCTTGTCATTTTGAATTAAAAGAATATATTAGTTTTTTTTTTTTTCTTTAGCAAATTCATACAGTTGAGGGACGCCTCTGATTATCTGTGTATCTTTCTTCCAGACAAAGCCATGAAGGTATTGCTGTGCTGTCTGGACAGTAAAGACATGGAAACCCGCTGTATGGGAGCTTCTGCGCTTTGGGCTTTGCTCCATAACAACCAGAGGGTACACACACACACACTCACACGCAAACATAAACACATGCACCCAAGCGTTAAAACTTTATTTTAGTGACAGTGCATTCACTGGCTCGTGTTGAGAGTTTACTGGTGGTATATGTCACATAAAATCCTGGAGAGTCTTCTCTCTGTCTGGTATGAATGTGCCTGAAAGCTTCATTGTCCTCTCACATACAGAAGAGATGATCAACCTTTTTATCTCCTGAATATAAATTGAAAAAAATAAAAGAACTCTTCTGGTTTCCAGCTCATCAAAAACAACTCTTCCTAATCTGTCGGTCTGATTTCTCCTCAAAGGCCAAGACTACTTTGAAGTGTCCATCTGTTCGATTAAGAATTGAGGAGGCACATACCGTCTCTAAGAAGGGTATGCATTTATTCGCTTTGATGACGATTACGTATCAGCACCTGTCATTGCATCCAACATCTGAACATTAGGTTTTTACATGTCCCATTGTTTACAATTGTGTCTTTTTCCCTGTGAACCACAGATGCAGAGAACAAGCAGGAGCCTCTGAGTACCTACCTGTTGAAGTGCCTTGAAAACCTTTCCCAGCTGCTAAATAACTGATTATATTTATATTGTCTGTTTTGTATCATGTTTTAGACCTATCAAATATGAATTAATTTTGATAATAAAGTACTGGGTGATTAAACTGTCTTGTGTGGTTTGATTTTATTCAAACAAATTGTACCAACTATAATCATACTTTGTGGTGTTTTTTTTGTTTGTTTGTTTGTTTTGTTTTGTTTTTTAAATGTAATTTCTGTGGATGTGACCCAGTTGTGGCTTTAAACATCGCTCATGTGGTTGTGGTGGTGTGAGGCTGCTGTTCCCCACAAGATGCTACCTTTGGTTAGTTGATGATAACCAGCAGAAACTTTTCTCAGACACTGAAACCCGAGGGTTTCCGGTCATGCCAGCAGCTGTCAGGCTGTACTTAAAGGTATAACATGCAGGATTTTCCTAAAATACAATATGTAGACTCCTACAAAAATAATCCTTCTCAACATAACTTATGACTCACAAGAAGTGTCTGGTGGTGTCTCTATCTGCAGAGACCCTGCCTTCTGCCTGTATTTTCTTTTTTTCCCCTTAGTATTTTACTGTGCGTGTGATTTTTTGTGGGTTTTAGCTTTTTTGAAGTGGTGTGTGAGGTCGGGACTGTGTAAAAACATAGCAGCCAAACCAATGGAACAGCCATCAGTGACAGTTTGGGGTTCACTATCTTGCCTATAGACCAGTGGTGCCCAACCCTGGTCCTCAGGATCCTCTGTCCTGCATGTTTTAGACGTTTCCCTGCTCCAACACACCTGATTCAAATGATCAGGTTGTTGTCAGGCTTCTGCAGAGGCTTGATGATGAGCTGATCATTTGAATCAGGTGTGTTGGAGCAGAGAAACATGTAAAACATGCAGGACAGTGGTCCTTGAGGACCAGGGTTGTGCACCACTGCTATAGACACTTTGACATACTGGAGGAGCTGGAGATCCAGACACCAATCCTCTGATTAGTGGACGACCTGTTCTTCCTCCTGAGCTGAAAGTCAGCGTGTCTGAGGGCAGGGCTGAGTTACATGCATGCTAACCGCTACCAAACAATCAGTAAATGTTTTATTTCTGATTCACTGCTTTGTTCTTGCTAACCCTTTTCCCTCTTTTCATTTATTCTCTAACTTGCTTGACTATCACTGCTTTCTCTTTCAATTGTTTGTTGAGCTACCTACAAATCCAGCATAGTATGGCTTTAAGCACAGCAGTACTTTAAACTAATCACTAATATTAGCATGCTCATGCTCATGCTCAATAAAAATGCAAGTTGTGTAGCAGGTAAAATATTAACCATGTTCATCTTAATTCAGTCATTTTTGTTGCTAACACTTAACTAATTTGCACTAAACTCGCTTGTCTTCTGCAGTTTGTAGGGATATCATTAGTTTTTCAGGTCATGATAGATGAACAGAAATTTTGACCCAGTGATGGTGCTAGATAACCTGAAAACCAGACAAATCTGCCAAGCTCATGTTTACATTTGCTCCGGCAGATACGTCTGGCCCCGCTTCCATTTAGACAGAATTCAACCAGCCTTGGATCCGGTCGGGCCAATTGACAGGAGCGTCGTGTGTCTCACTGTTGTGATTGGTTGTTGGTTTATCCAGTTGCGTATATTCAGCAGGTCTGTCCAGTGCAACACCACAGACTCACAAAACTCAAACTGAAACTAGGTGGTTTTGAATCGAGATTTGGTTACTACATGACCTATTTCTCATCTAAAATGTTTTAGGGACATATTTTAGTGTTCCATTTAGCTGTAATGCAAGAAAGACCACAAACAGAGGGCCACCATCGGGTGTCCTGAAATGGATCGACACATTTCGTTGCTCTGATCTGATTGGTTGTTGGTCTAAGCAGCTGCCTCCAGAGGCATTTTGGTCTGTGTGTGTTGATAACACTACTGCAAATCCAAACGGTTAGTTAGTCTGAAACTGAGTTAGTCAAGTATGTACCATATTTCATGTCAATCTATTTGATATATATAAATAAAACACACCTATGTCGCCCTCATGATGGCACTAATGGAAAAGTCAGGGGATCTCCAGATTCTTAAGAATAGAGGGTGAAGTCCCTCCACCTTTGGTAGAACCATAATCAGTGGAGAGAGAAAAATAATTTATTGATCCTGTTTTTGTGCAACACGATACATGTAGTTCACTGAGATTTAAAAGAAAACAAATATAAGTCTCTCATCGCAGGCTACCATTCATCATTTTCCAGAAGTTAGGTCCCATGAGGCACATCAGAAGAGTCATAAGTTCATTTCTATTTGTCTTCAGGGGACCTTAAATATCATAGCCAATTTCTATAATCCAAGTGCTCTCAAGATATTTCCTTCTAATCTGCAAAAGTCAACCTCATGGTGGTGCCAGAGGAAAAGTCAGGCGATCACTGAAGTCAGTAGGATCCATCCTCTGGGCACCATGAATATCTGTACTGAATTTCATGAAAATCCCTCCAGAGTTAAGAGCTATCTGGACTAAAAGTGGTGGACCAATGACTTCTCTTGAACCAAATTTTATTTAAATTCAGGATTTGCATCTTGTAATCATATATTGATGTTTTGAAATGGCAAAATAAATCCTCAAACTTCTTAAGTCCTTAAAGATCATTTTTACCTTGTAGAATTCCAGGTAGATGATGGCAGCATTAGTACTAATTGCCCCTCTATGTGGACTGAACTAACAGTGGGCTACCATGAAGTGTGCCCCAGTAGTTCAAGTGTGTCTGTGTAGCCAGAGAGCTAGCAGGAAGTGCAGCTCGGGTGCCTCTCCACTCGTCTCATCAATGCAGCTTTCATTCTCCCTCGGTGGGGCAAGATGGAAGCTGTACAAAAGGACCACTGGTACTTCGTGGTACTCATCTTTCTTCCTTTTCTTAAAGGTATGGTGTTTATATTTATTTTTAAAGCTTTTAGAGGAGTTTTATTTGTCATGACTGACAATGTGTCAATTGACAACATTTTTCTTGACAGTGTTAAAAGTGGTATTCATTGTTTGAGTCTGATTTACCTTTTTTGATGTAGTTTCATCTGTTTATAATCTTGAATTCAGTAATTAAAACTAAACATAGCTTTATTCCATATTTTTTGTCAAATTGGCTGGGAAAATGGTAGGAAAGCTTGTTATTGTTAGTTTTTGCGAGACATTATTATTCTAAACCTGCCAGAGCTCTCCCAAGGGCATCACTGGACTTGAAATCAGTTGTCATTCAGCTCGGATAAAAGGCTTTGAAAACTTGGAAGCTTGATCACCAACTATTGTCAGTGGTGTATATGTGTACTGGCTCAAATTAGCCTAATTACCATTACCCTAGGGATGGCCTCAAAGCTGTGAATAGCTGTGGTAATTTTCAAGTGGAGGAGATTTAGGGGAGGAAAACATGGGTCTTTTTTTTTTTTTTTGCTATGTCGCATAGGTGTAAACAGCCTGGAAGTTTATGATTCTGAAATGATACATGTAAAATATTAAAATATAATCAGTTATAATCCTACAAACAAGTGGTTATTCTTGTATACAATATAGATTTGCGACATATTAATTCACACCTGTTAAAGAAGTTATGATTTCTGTATTTTGTCAACTTTCAAGGTGAGTTGATTAAACAGAAAAATGTCCTCTATCCAGTTGCTGTCCAGCAGAAAGAAGCTGTCACAGTTCGTCTTGAAGAAGGGATGATTCTCGAATGTTTGTGCCCCTGGAACGGCAATCTCAGCATGGTGTCCTGGACCAAAATACCAGACAAGGATCCAGTAGCCGTTTTCCATCCAGAGTTTGGAGTGGCCTTTTCTCACCAGTACAGGAAAAGGATAGAGTTCCTGAGGACCACGCATATGGATGGAAGTATTTCCATGTGGAACGTCACCCACCAGGATATTGGGCTTTACCACTGCTCTGTTCAGACCTTCCCTCAAGGCCCCTGGACGAGGAACGTCAGGGTGGAAGATTTAGGTAAAAGATATGGTGGAAATTTTCATCTCCGTGCCCCCGCAGACTGACTAAAAATGATTTGATTTGTTGGAAATGAAACTTGATAGACTACTTTCATTTCCATCATACATTTCAATTTCTTTCTTTCTTTGATGAGTTATTTCCTGTGTGTCCTCCACAGATGAGCCCCCAGAAGAAGACGACAGCGCAGAGCCCCCCACCCCAGAGGCGATCGAGACAGACGCAGAGCTGGTAGCAGAGGAGAACAACAACCTGAACATCAGCTGTAACCATGAGCACAACGGCACCGTTTACCAGGTCATTCTGGAGAAGATGCCCCATGACCACCCCTGGCGCATTATTGGAGTGTGTAAGAAGGTGGAAGGGAACCTGGTGAGCGAAGACTACAGTGACAGGGGGGCTGTCAGCTGTACAGACAGCCTGGATATCAGCCTGCGCCTGACAGGTGTAGTGCCGGAAGATGGTGGTTTCTACCGCTGTACTTTCAGCACAGATGCAGGCGTGCAGACCACCACAGTGCTGCTCACTGTGCCGCCTCCAGGTACAAAGACGGACATCATACAGTCACACACATATAGAGACTGGGAAGCACCAACAATGATTCATTTTTAAACCCTGCTACAACATGGTTTAACTTTATGTTTCACCAAACTTTTAAACTAGCTCAAAATAAAGTTTCGTTTTAGTTTATTACTTTATTTGAGAGAGAGAGCGCAAATTTTAAATGGTTAACCAAAAAGGCTCATTTCCATCTATAGCTCCAGGACAGGAACAAAGATTTAATTTAAAGTTTTTTACTAGAAACCTAAATTAAATTTAATTCTGTTGGCTAGCAAACAATAGAACATTGTTTTTATTTTACTTTTTTACTAACTAGCAAACGTTATGGGTTTTTTCTGTTTTTACATTTCAAATGTCCAGTAAACAATGTTAACTTGGTTAAAAAACAAACAGTATAATGTTTTGTTTTACTTCTCAGCTAGCTGGCAACAACAATGTCATATTTTGTTAACCTTTCAGTGAGCTAGAAAACAATATATATATGTTTTTGTTTTCGTTGTTTTTTTAGTTTTTTTTTTTAAGCAAACAATACAACTTTAATTTTTAAATAGCTAGCAAACAACATTTTTTACTAAACTGAGCTTAGTTTTTAAAGGTGCAACAGAGGTCTGCTTAATTTTGAATCTGGATTTATATTATTATTATTATTATTTTAAACCTAGTTTTTGCTAAACTCTGATCACAACAAATCTTAGGTTAAATTCGTCTTGTTGGTGCAACCTAGTCATACCGTATAGATGGTCTTATGACTGGATGATAAATTGTTTCTCAATCTTAAAATAATTTATGAATGCAAATATGTCTCAGTGCTTGATGAGACGTAATGAATACAATAAAACGGTACCTGTGCTGATTATCTCAAACAGTCCAGCAGACTGACTCACTTCTGCTGAAACCACAGCATCCTGTCTCAGAATACTGTGTTTAAAGATGCACATTTGCTTTAACATGATGTTGTACCTGTGAGTCATGAGAACACAATGAGTCTGTAACACGTCAGTAACCACAAACAAGTAAAACCGCAGTGTTCCGCTGAAGTGAAAACCTTTCATTATTGTCTCTTATTTTATATCCAGGTGGATTCAGCCTATCAACGTACATGATGTATATTTACATCGGGGCTGGAACTGCTGGCTTTATTCTACTTACTGTCATCATTGTCATACTAGCAGTGAGGCACAGGTAAGACCACACCGTGTGTTTTCATATATGTTTAGTAAACAAAATTATAAAGCTAATCTTGATTGTGAAATATGGGTCTGTCTGTTCATTGACATAAAGTGCTGGTATCATTGCAGTTTAAAACAAAGGGCTAAGCGACATTATCAAATATAATTGAGTGAGTAACTAAATATCAACAAGAATCTACAGCCACTTTAGCTACTCTGCTTTAAACTAAATGGTAACATCAGCATGCTAACATGCTCGCTGCGACAGTACTTACAGGCTGATGTTTAGCAGTAAATTTTTACTATGTTCACCATCTTAATTTTGCATGTTAATATTTGCTACTTAGCACCAAACACAAAGTACAATGAGGCTGATATGAATGTCATTATCTTTGCAAATACTACCAAAGTCTTTACATTTCATCCTAAAGGGAATATTTCAAACAGGCTTTGACGGCCATCCATCCATCCAATACTTGTCAAGACATTTCATTAAAGAGGGAGGAGGGAAAGCAGTGTAATATCTGGGACCCATAAATGTCTGCACCAAATTTTGTCCCATTCTATCAAGTAGATGTTGAGACATTTCAGTGGATAAGTCAAAACTTTGACTTGGTGCTGGAGGATAGATTGTTACCCCTTAAAACAAAGCATTGCCCAGCAGAAATGTCTTTTTTTCTATCTTCCTTTATTTTGCAACCATATGTAGCATTTATTTCTTAACCATCATGCTAAATGGATGTAGGATACACGAGGCAGCCATGGTGCATGTGGATGCATATGCAAACATCTAGTTAAAAGCAAGTATATCTATCTGAGAGCAGCTACCGCTAGCATGGCTAAAAATGGGACTCTATAAATATTGCTGCTTTCAGAGATAAAACATCACAATAGTGCTCGGATGCATCTGAAATTGCCCGCTGATGAAAAACTGAATTTCTTTTGTTGTTTTGTTTATTTCTGTCCAACAATCGCCACAGGAAGAAGAGCAAGAGAGAGGAGTACAGAGTCAAACTGCACCCATCTCAGAGACAGGTGAGCCTCCCTCTATTCATCATATCTACTTTTGTCTTCACACTGGACACTTTTACAGCGCTCCCTTACCTTCTCATCAGACACGCACTTCATTATAAAACTGTCCCACTTTACTATTAATCCTGTTTGACTGAGCACATCCTTTCATCATGCACCCTGATACATTTTAACTAATTACTAACTTAACTAATTTTACTTACAGTAAATGATAGAGTTATGGCTTTGGGATACTTTCTAGAGTAAGTGACATTTACTTGCATTCTCATTTCTTTATAGGCCACTTTGTTATTAAATGAGAATTAAATGAAAACTATTTTAAAGGGATAGTTCAGATTTTGTAAGTGGGATTCTATGAGGTACTTAATGAAATTTATATCATTATAAAAAGCATATTTCATATTGAGTCCATTCAGCAGGACGTTTTATCACTTTTTGCCAAGCTGTTATCAGTCATCATCTGTCACATGTCGTTTTCTAATACCTCATATACTAATAAAATCTACCACATATTCACAGCCAAACTTCTATGAGAACATCTCCATGTGTCCCAGGAAGAAGTCCAGGCAGATAAGAAACTGCCCGGTCTATGCCAACCTACAGACTGTCCGATCGCACAAAACCAAACGTCAGCTTCACCGTAAATGAGCAGATGTGAATATGATGTACTGCATTGCGAACCCGTATTTTCTATCTGTCACAGCTGTCAGAGCGTCCTCAGCTTCTCTCAAATATGAGCAAAAATATATCGACGAGCACAGATCATGATTATTTATTTGAGTTTTTTTTAATAGGATGCAGGGATCACACTGATGCTGATTAAAATTCATACTGTGGTTTGACATGACTTGACAAGCTGGTGCTCGTGTACGTCTCGAGAAGTTGTTTGAGACAACCCTGCTCCCGCTAATTAAATGTAGTATGTACTTCATAATTACTGTTGAGGAAATATTTGTTTTGCGGCAAAACGATATTTGACAGTAACCGTCATGCACAAAGAGCAGACAAAAGCCTGTATAATCATTCTTTTCACTTCCCTAACCCCCAAGTAAAACGATTGACAAAAGCCTGTGTAATTGCTCTCCTTTTACTTTCATCCCTCCTGGTTTCCATTCAGAGCTTGACAATGCTGTCTAATCATCTAACGGAAAAGAAAAGCAGTCACTCAGCACTGTACCATCACTTGAGACTGTTGCTCTCCCCCCAAAGGGCTCTCCGTCTAGGCTGGCTGCATTCTAGTTATAGCACGCTCTTATTATGAAAGCTAAACTCTAATTAGCTAATCCTGTGCTTTACTTTTCAGCTGCTCATACTTTGTCTGTCTACTGTTCATTGATGAATGTTTTGTTTATTTTTTCACAAGTTTTCCAAGTTGTATTGATTCACTTTTTAGCCTTTGTAGATCAGTATTTCAGCTTTATGTGAAGATGTGTGTTTTTTATGTGTAATCTGATTCATTTATCTCCATAGAAGTGGAGGCAGTGGCAGAGGCAGTAATGGATTTGCAGGCTATCCTGCTAGGAAACAAGACAAATGTGGACAAGCTAGAAATGTGGAACATGAAGGGACAATATATAGTTTGGAATCACGAGTTTCTGCCTTCACTCTCCCATCTTGCTGTTTCCCAGCAAAACAGTAGAAGCTGCAACTGTACATTTGACTGTGATACTGTGTGGGTGACCAGCAATACTGAAACTGATGTGCGTGTGATTGCAAATCACTCTGTGTGGTATAAATAAAACAAGTGTCATAACCACTACCTCACTGATTTCCTGTGATGTGGGTGTGTCATCAGAGGAAAAGAACAGAGAATTACTGACTCAAACTTTTCTAGGAAACTACATAATTTCCTGTGAAATTGAAGCTCCTGAGTTTGTACTTTAAATCCTATAAGCAATTTGCATACTTGCTGTCTGTCCAAGAGGTAGATGTAAAGATTGATACCGCTTTTGTGTCTGTGTGACAAATACGATGCTGCTGCTAGCCAGAGGGAAATCGAGTCAGAAATTTGATGACGTTAGACCTGATAAAATAAAGGATACGACTTGAACTTTTAACTTTTAACACCAACGACTTGTGACTTCACTTGGACTTAAACCATTTCACTATAAAATACTAGATACCCTCCCCTAAGCCCAAAGATTAAAAAGTGGGCTATGTTATTTACAACATGTGCCATGGATCAATTCATTTCCTGTACCAACTAATGTAAATGCTTAATTTCCTTGATCTAATTTGTGTTAACCCAGTGTTTCCCAATCCTGGTCCTCAGGGCCCACTGTCCTGCATGTTCTAGATGTTTCTCTGCTCCAACACACCTGATTCACATGATCAGCTCATCATCAAGCCTCTGCAGAAGCCTGATAACAACCTGATCATTTGAATCAGGTGTGTTGGAGCAGGGAAACGTCTAAAACATGCAGGACAGTGTGCCTTGAGGACCAGGGTTGGGAAACACTGTGTTAACCAATGCAACAGCATCCAGTCGAGTTGCAGGAGAGATCCATGATATTATGTAAATGAGCTCCAGATGATACGAAAGATGATTACATTTGTCTACAAAAACTATACAGTGGTCAACAACAAGCACATGTGGATTGAAAATTACACAAATTAGTTTCCTTCAACATTCGAAGCTGCACAAAAAACAGAGAGTTGGGGCTCTGTTGTTTAAATAGCATTATATTCATTGAAGAGCACATTATAAGCTATTTACGTTGGACATTTAGGACTTGGGACTTGATTTAGGATTGTGACCACAGTCAGAAAACAGCTTGCCTGCCTCTGTCCAATTGTAAACCAATAAAGCTCACTAATAAACGTTATATCTTATTTGTTTAATCTGTACAAAAATCAACTTTTTGGTGTTATGGAGGAGTTTGTGCCAGGACTGTTTTGGCTGAAAGCAGTAAGTACCTGGAATTTTGTCATCACTGTGAAGTTAGTGCAACCAGCCAAAGAAATAATCCGTCCTCTATAACTACCACTGCTAGCTCTAGCTTCATGAGAGTGGTATCAATCTTCTTAGGTAACTCTTTGCATGAACATGAATAAGCTGTTTCACAAAATGTTTAACAATGGAGCTTCTTCATTGCACCGTTTTATATTGACAAAAAACAAACAAAAAGAAAACAGGTGTAACAAATGACACTAATTAAGGTCCACTTTAGTGAGGTGGAGCCTCTCCAGTGAGCCAACATGACTGTTTGACCAATGCAACAGAACCTTGATTAGTATCATTGTTAACACCTGTGTTCAGCCTGTTATTTCGTGTCAAAATGTTTGCTGTGATGCTACTTTACCTGAGTGTTACTCACCTTACATGCAGCGTTCCTGTTGGCATACAAAAATATCCTGGTGCATGATAGAACATTCAATTTATTATCTTTTTATCATCAAAAACATTACATATGTACATTTAGTGAAAACTGTAGTCCTACACTCAATGTGTTCAAAGTGCTATTAACGTATAATCTGACAGTAAACAGAACACAAAACATGGCGGACACAAACACAATCATATAGTAACAATAACGGAAATCATGACGACACAGAGGTCATACCTACAAACAGGTGAATGGCTACGAAAAACAACAAAAACTGTAAATGATAAACACAATCAACTAGAACTTTCTCCAGTCTTCTCAGTTAGTACAGCTCGAATGGTCCAGATGTAGTGGAGCTATTATACATACATTTATTAACCACACTTGAGCGAAGACTCAAGACATCTAGGGCAGAAATGTGGCCAGATATGTCAACAACTGTCTTTCTACACACCGTTACAATCGGCTCTGTGATGCAGACACATCTGTAATGGGCACTTTGTTTGAGGCTTGAATTAATATAAAGATTGAGCTCTTGTAAATACAAAATAAGGTGTCAGACAGCAAAATTCAACACAAAATAAGTGCTTGTTCTTGCATCTTCGCTTCTACAGGATATCTAGACAAAATAAGTGATCAAGTTTGACATAAAAACTGCTTTGCCGCCTCAAACTGATTGTCGTTGGATTGCCCGATTTTGACGTCAAAGTTGTTGCTGGAATTTCTGGATTCGAGAGAGTCGTGTCTTTTCTTAACATGTAACAAAAATACGACCGCTTTGATTTTCCGCGGATATTGAAACATGAATATGTGTCTGCTGACAGCCACCAACAGGTAACAGGTGTTGTTCTCAGCTTTCTAAAGGAGCACTGGTTCAGGTGTGACATGGCGTTTCACAGCTGGGTCTGCTGTATATAAGAGAAACTTAAGACCTTTCTGAATGTTTTGAAGGTACAGAGCTAAATTCAATCCACAATAGTAAACTCAAAGCCCAAAGATGATGCTTTGGTTAGGTCTCACACTCTGCGGTCTGTGTCGGAAGGCACTTCTTACTCGAGGAGGACAACGCAAAGACAGCAGTCATGTACTCAGGGACAAATTTCAATACTCACATACTGCAGAAAGAATTTACTGACATACTTAAAGTTTCCTTCTAATTGTGGCTATTCTAGTGAAAATGACAATTAATATTTTGTCTTTCTAGGTCATAATGTTGCTAATGGATAGAAAATAAAACTGTCTAAGGGATCAGACACTAAAAATAAGATAGTAGTCGGGCTATTGGGTCAGAAATTGTGTATTCTTATGATAAGCAGTTTCTTTAGTTTATGAAGGAAGAGTTTGATATTTGTGAAAATATATTTTTTTTCTCCCATGCCTGTATGCTAAATATGAAGTTAACACCAACAGTTATTTGGCTTAATTAGTTTAAGACAAAGACTTGAAAAGAAGGAGATGTCTATCCCTGCTATAGCAACAACATCTGCCTACCAGCAGCTCTAAAGCTCACTAATTAACATAATATATCTAATTTGTTTATTCCCTACAAAACCCAAAGGGTTAAAAAACAACTTGTGGTTTTACAGGTGCAGGTAGGAAGATTTTGTTAGCTTTGGACAGAACCAAACTAGCTCTTTCCATGGTTTGTGTCAAGCTAAGCTAAAGGGTGACTGTATTTATCAAGTGGTATCGATCATAGACACAGAAACGTAGATACTGTGTTCACAATTTTACATGTGTCTACACGTCCGCTATTTTGGGGACATCATATCACTAGTAGCCTCATTACAATGTGCATAGTGAGATTTCACTACAGAATTGACTGTAATTCAATTAATTCTGAACCAATTTTCATAAATTTAGTTTGTAATAAATGTGAGAAATTGAACTTTTGAACTGAGGTTGTTGGAATTGAATTCAGTGACTGGAGGTGATCTGATCAGCAAAACATTAACCTTCTGAACAGACACCATTTCCACTGGGACATACAGGTGTGACCAGCCAAACATCAGCTGTTAATTATTCAGATTTTCAGCTTTTGTGAGTTTTAGTATTAAAAATATCATTATTATCGAACTTATTAATTTACCACCAGTAACTGCATTTCATCCAAACAAGAAACCATTATCATGTTCAATTTCTCATGTTTATAACAAATAAAGTTTATGAAAATCAGGTCAGAATTAGGTGAGTTACAGCAGATTTTGTAGTGATATCTGCGTCTCTCAATGTGAGCTGTATTGTTTGCAAAAAGACCTTGAGCTCCCCAATATGGCGACTGCACAGACACATCACAGACTTACAGCAGGAACAAATGAGGCATCTACCTTTCAATATCCACGGTATCAATCATCAAGGAAGTAAGTGTACTTCCCAAAATGTTGAACTATTCCTTCAATCACTTTTGCCTGCTTTTACAGATTTTCTCAGTGAAATACACTGAAGCTAATATTTTTTTTCCTCAATTTTAATATCCTATGAACATAACACTTTACTTACGTTAGATCTGCCTTACACGACTCGCCCCATCAGGTCACCAACATGTCGCTTCTCTCCTTTAGCTAATGAACCAGTCATCATACGGCGTATATGGGGCAGGAGAAGAGCGAGGAAGCTATTAAAACCAAATTGCTCTGCTAGTGTAATGTAGGGTTGGCAGTTTTAAAGCAGAAGCTGTGAGAAGGTTGCATTCTATCATTTCTGACACGACGGTCCACTCCTATATCCTTGAAGCACATTTCCGAATGACTTTTTCCCTTTTTCCGGTTGTAACCGATTAAGGGCTTTAGCTGATTCATCACTGCCATCAAAGTCAAGCGGTTTTTGTGTAAGGCATTGATCAATTTCACGTTCTTCAGAAGGAGCGAAGTACAGTAAGAATGGGAGGATTATGTGTCAGAAATGGTGGAGTTTCCCTGGAAATGGTTGCTGAGGCGGCACATTGTCGGAATGAGCTGGTGTGATTTCATCAATTTCAGAACAAAAGCCTTTTTTTTTCGTTGTTTTACAGTGGAACTTGGGGTTTAAATACCTTATACTTCTTGTAAGGTGTAGTGCAGTGATTTAAAATAAAAAAGGGGGTTCCTGCTCGATTTAACAGCATAATGACAACTAGAGCTGCAATGATTAGTCGATTAATCGGTTAGTCGAATGAAAGACAATTAATTGCCAACATTAGCTGGTTCTCGCTTCTTAAAAAGTAAAGATCTGCTGTTTTTATTTTATTTATGTGACATTAATGAAGAGTCTTTGGGTTTTGGACAGTTGGTTTGACAAAAGACGCAATCTGAAGACGTCACTTGAGGCTCTGGGAAATTTTGCTGAGCAATTTTTACAAGTTCTGGACATTTTATAGACTGAACGATTAATCGATAATGAAAAGAATCATTAGTTGCAGCCTTAATGACAACATAAATCACTCTAAAATTACACTTACAGGATTTTTGGTGCAATATTTGAAGCTACTGCTGCTGTCACACAACATACAAACAAAAATCCTCCTTTTCATGGACCACTCGCTCTACAGTTGACACTATTGTTCACCAGGAAATGATATATTACACATGTCACTATACATATTTCTACAGCCTTTCTACAGTGGTGGGTAAAGTGTCCAGTTTTGGTGGAACAATTCTCTGTCATTGAAGGGGTCTCAGGCTGCAACTGGATTCACAGCCACTAGAGGGCGATGGTGCCTCTTCCTGGCGCTGGCTCTCCTCCCGCTCTGGCTCATCAGACAGAAAGCTGGGGAACGTCTGTGCTCGAGGGATGAAAGTCATTGTCAGGCCGCTTCCTGTGGAAAAAAAAAGACAGAATCTACTGAGCTTCTTTGTAGCTGAATTAAATACACTTATCTGTTTCATTTAACTGGACTTTACATCAAAGACAAGATGTCCTGTGTTCTTAGACAGTATATTCATGGCACAACTGTTGCTTAGCTACTGATATCTTTATATACAAATGAAGACTACAGGAATAAACCTGGCATTAAAGCCCTCTGGTGTAGGTGGTTCTCACATGATACAAAAATATAAACCCAACAAGATGTGACAGAAAATCGACCTTTCACCTCAAATAAGCAACTTCATTTCAGATTGATCGACTCCGTCTCATCTTTTTTGGGGCTGTCTGCTGTCTCCTCTCGCTCCCTCTCCACCTTAATTTAAATTAATTGGGCCAATTTGTTCTGCAGTTCATATTGGTTAACTGCACCGAGAGGGAGTAATGGATACTTGTGGGTGGAGGGCTGTTCTGTGCAACTGCGAGACCATTAATAATATATTAGAGGGCTGTTTTGGAGATGTGCACGGCGAGGTAGGTTGAGGATAAAGTGGCTGGCATCATGCTGATCATGCACTGAACAAGGAGGAAGTGGCCACTGATGAATACTGCAACACTGTAATCAGCTCTAACCTATAGCATGTATGGTGCCTGTTAATACAGACAAGAGGAAGTAGTTGCATGTCAATACATTTCATACATTTCAAATCAATTTAGCTGCAGAGGTTAATTGAAATGTGATTAAAAAAAAATTAAATCTGAATTTGTTTTCTATAAGCTTCCACGGTCACATTGACAAAATCGACAAAGAGATAATTTTCTCTTCTGCTGGTCGTGCTGAAGTTCTCATTAGTTGTGCAAATCATTCAAAACAAACACACACACACACACACCTACACACACATACAGAGGGCTGTAAATAACTATGGCTGAATTATTAAAAATATATATATCCTGACTGCAGTTAATTACAATTGTGATATGACTGATATGACATTTCTTAATTAAGCATGGAATTTTTACTTGTATTTTGCCATCGTCTTCTTCAGAATTTTGATTTTTTTTGTCTTAAAAAATGACTTAAAACATTAATCAGTTATTGAAATAGTTGGTGATTAATTTAATAGTTGGCAACTAAACAATTAATCAATGCATTTTTACACATGTAGGAAAACAAGATCCTACAGTAATTTTGGTGGAATTAACTAATCTTTTTTTTTCCTTTAACTTCACATAAATATTTTCAGCTTATTTGTTTGTTTATTTATTCTAAGTTTTATTTATTCAAGTTCATTAAACTTAAAATTTCTAGTACTTATTTTCAGAACCCTTTAGAACTTATATCTTTCTTCTAACTTGAAGTCTTTTGAAATGATGAGTTAAATGAATAAAGAGTTCAGGCACCTCATTAAATTAAGTTCCTCGAGAAACATGATTAGCACATAATTGAATTTCCCAGCATGCATTAAGTGTACAGGGAAATGAAATTCGTAATATTTGTCAGCGTGACATTTATAAGATTCTTGAACATGTTTTCTCAAGTACTGAATTAATATCAAGGGTTTTTTGATGAGAAAAGTTTATTTGTTTTGAATCATTACAAATTCTATCAACTTGTCTTTTCAAATTCAGTCAACTTAAAATTGAAAGGCAGCCTGGACACTAACTTTTTTTTTTAATTAAAACAAATAGTTTATTTTTGCTGTGTAGCCACCAGCAAAAGTCACGCTGCCACCAAAGGAAATCAAGCTCAGACGTGCTGCTAACTCACCACGACGTGCAACATAAAACATGACCCAGTCAGCCTGGCAATCAATGTCAAGTGGCTGAGTGAGTGTCACAGCCACAGAGAGACAGAGATGAACGAGTCTCGTAAAAACAGAAATGTGTGTGAAGAGAAATGATGCACAAGTAAAGGACAATGAGAAGGAAAAAACACAAGAAAAAGCACTTTCCTGTGTGAGTTGAGGGAACAGCTTGCAGGAGGAAGCGCAGAGGGGCTGGTGTGGGTGTGAGGATGAGACCAAAACAGTACCAGCCATAACAGGTGAGTCATACACACACACACACAGACACACACACACCTCTGTCCACTAGTCTTTCCCTTCCACCACTCCCTGAAATAAAGAAGAATGAGATAAGGCTCCAGCTTAAGGTTTTAAATGCAGCTCAGTCCATGTTCTAGAAGAAAATAAAACTGCAGGTTAAAAAAAAGAGGGACACTTTCTCTCCCCTCCCCGTTGTACTTAATAGATTGCTGAAACGAGTGGTGCGCAACCAGGCATATCCTTTTCACATCTTTGCCAAGACAATCCCTCCCCTCAACCAAGGCCAATTTGGGCTGAGAAAAAAAAAAGAGGCAGGGAGCCCAGTGCAGACAGAGAGGGCGAAGCAGATCTCATCATCTCCTCAGTCATAAACAGCAGTGTTTGTCGTGTGATGCCAGACCCCTGACGAGAGACGCGCTTTTTGGACAGGAGACACGAATGTAGACACACTCGCCTGCACAAAATAAAAAAAAATAAAATAAATAAATAGCGATAGGAACACAGAGAAGATGGTGTCAGCATCCCTCCTCCTCTCCAGTCCCTATGAGAAGCAGACAGTGATTTGTCAGTGCCTTTTCATTACCAGGGAAGGTCATGTCATCCTATCTGGCCTGGGGTGGCAGCTGCTGGGCCGGAGCAGACAGGACAGGCAGGGAGGGCACACACACACACACGCAATGACAGATACAATGGCGGACCCAGACACACAAGCAGCTATTCATGCATGCATATACACACACACACCTGTCTGCACCTTCCTCCCTCAGAGTGCGATCACCTAGATGGCACACTAGTAACAGGTGTAACCAGAGAAAGAAAAGGCTGCGTGGAGCACAAACTCTGGATTATGTGAGGCCGCTGACATCCAGCTTTGTGTGTTTTGTGCACACTCTGAGAAATAAAACTGTTAACTAGAACCGTATAGCATTCTTCAGCTTGTCCGCATTGAACCCAACATCGAGGGTTATCCCTAAAATCCACCTGTGAAAGGTTCCACCCACAGTGGTTCTACAGAAAACCCAACTGTGGTGCAATGGTTCCACCTGGAAACCTTTCTATGGGTTCTATCCAGATTCTTTTCACCGTCTAAGGGTGCTAACTAGAAATATCCCAAGGGGTTCTCCCAGAACCCATTTATATTCCGAAGGTTTCATATTGAACCCACCCAAGGGGTTGTCTAACAAGAATTCTTTGTCATTTAAAGTTGATTTGGCAAATACAAGGTTTTTACTATCGCTCTTAGAAATAAACCCTTTATCATTTTAAGTTTGAATTTGGCAGATACAGGGTTCTCACTGTTGAAGTAGGCAGATATAAAGGTATAAAGGAGGAGTAATGTATCTGCACTTTGTGATCTTGATGTTGTTGAAGATGAATATCATTTTCTGTTTCATTGTCCTGTATACTGTGATTTAAGGAACCATGTTTCAAAAAAAATTCAGCGGAAAAAAAATCCTGATCTATTTTGGTTGTCTGAAGGTGAGAAGATGCGCTTAATGAGGAGACCTTTGCCTTGGCAGGATTTATAGAAAATGCTTGGCACTTAAGACAGAGAACGTTGTATCAAACATAAGATGTTTCTGTTATGTAATCTGGCTGTCCTGATTTATTTATTTTTTTATTTGTGGACTTGTTGTTATTGATTTGTCATGTGTGCATCCAGGCTGTTGTTCTGTTTAGTGTCTTGTACGCTCATATGGGCTGAGCACCAAGACACTTAAATAAATAAAATCAATCAATCAATCAATCACTCTTCGAAAGAGAAGTGCTAACTAGAACAATAAAGGGTTCTTTCCCTTGTCTCCATAGAACCATTTTTGGTTCCTGGCTTAACCTTTTATAGAGGTTCTATTTAGAACTTTCTTGGGGGACCTGGAACCTGGGAGGTTCCACCCAACCCTTTTATATTCAAAGGGTTTCTTCTAGAACACACAGGGATTCTACAGATAACCCTTTTATACTTAAAGGGGGTTCCTTTGGAACTCATCCAGTATATTTTAGAATGGTTTCACCTATAACCCCTTATGTTCTAAGGCTCTATGACGGATCATATTTTGTTCTACAGATGAGGAAAAAGAAAATTGAATCCCATAGATTGTATATTGTGGTCATCCATCATTTTAAACATCTGACAGTTACTGTTGTTTAAACTGAGAAAACATCTTTGTCAACAAACTTTGAGAGACTCTTTCTTCAAAAAGATGTTCTTTGGATGAAAAGGATTCTTACTGCAACCCATAATTTTATAAAGAACTCTTGATGAACTTCAAAAAGGGGTTCCTCAGAAAGAAATGGTTCCGGTTAGAACCTCAGCCTTACAGAAGGAACTCTTTTGGGACACTTATTTCTGAGAGTGTAGTAAACCAGCCAGGAGCAACAACACAGTGGAGCGAATAAAAGATCAAAGCAACGCAGCCTAAAGATCGGGTCAGTTAATTTAAGTTTGGATTCAGATAACGCACGCTGATGATGTGAGATTAAAAACTTTCCAGGCATCTACCAGGAGGAGACCAAACCAGTTGAACTCAGTTTTACCTGGTTGTAATGAATTTTTCATGGGATTCAGTTTTGCATCTACATCTACTATATTCCTTGTCGCCTGTTGCAGATAAGATAGCGTTATCATCCTGTTCTCCTATCATCTTGTCCCCTTGCCTTTGATACTTGCTCCCTCTCTGTAAAATCCCCTCGTATCACTCCCAGCCGATCAAACTAAGAACAGCGCTCCATCCCATTAGAATTGCTAATGCTACGGCACTAAACTGTGGAGCACAATGAAATGCAGAGAGAAAGAGAGAGTGTGTGTGTGTGTGTGAGAGAGAGAGAGAGAGAGAGAGAAATGGCAACAAAAAATCACATAAAAATGGGTCCAAGAAAAAATACAAGCATTCTTGTCCCTTTTCCATTCCACTATTAGAGTTGGTAATTGAACCATTTCCGACAGGCATGGCGCCTTGCTTTTTCAACTCGAAAAACTTTAAAGTGCACTTATTTGTATGCATCAGCAAACTCGGAGAACACAGCAGTTTCAGTGAAATGCAAAAGAGCGAATAACATTAGGAGAGGAGAGGTGGGACGCAGTAGAAAGTAGATACATTGTCTTAGCGTATAGTTCCTGGAGATTAAAACATCTATCTTAGGTTTTTCTTAAAAAGGTGAAGACTTCAGAGGCTGAATTTTGTTTCATACTGTACTACAAGACAATCAGGACTGAGTGTTATTCTTTTTTTTTTTCTCCACCACATCCCCCAGTTTCTTTTAAACAAAACACATTTGACAATTATTACTTTCAATTATGGCAAACGAGGCTTTTGGGATGTATTTTCTGAGACATTTCCAGCTAAATGAAAAGCAGATGTGAAATCTATTAAAATAATACAGTTACTGTACTTCACTGCCAGGTCCCCCGTTAACTGAGGCGAAGAAATAAACAAATAGGTGAATAAACCTCAACGGGACAGGAAACTGTGTTCCTTAATTATTCCCCCGGACCCGCAGGGTATTTGAAAGCAACCCGAGCATGACTCAGCAAATTGACTGTGCTGATTGGGTATTCATCATGCACACAGTGATACAGCCAAGGAGCAAATGCAGCCAGGCATCATGGTCCAAATTTCTGATTTCTTACCTCTATCTGCACCCAAATCATCTTTGCTACTGTAATATTGTCCCTATTACAGGGAAATAAACTGATATATCTATAAACTGGAAACATTATATTTTCACATTAGGCTTTTATTTGAGCTGTCTTTCCTTGAACGGATTTGCTAGAACTGTCTGTGGCTTTGGCTATTTTAAACCGTCACCCTGCAGCTCTGACCACTGTACTAAATATGTATGAATGTATTTAAAGACTAAACTGCTATCTGTATCTATTTATTTCACAAAAATATCTGTTTTATGTGTTTATTATGGATTGCTGCCAGAAGTTTAGACTGCTTCATTTTACTGTGTTAGATAAGTTTAAGTGTCCCTGAAATATGCAAAACTACATTTATGACATAATATATTAATCAAGCATCTAAATTAATCAAAGCATGATTTGTATTTTAACCTCAACTCCAAAGACACACAAAAAAACAACTGAGTCTAAATAAAAGCTGTTAATGAATAGTAGAAACACAACAGATGGTTTTAACAGTAGGACATTATAATTAGTCAGAATTACATTGGGCCATATTGCATGATTTCCTTGAAAAAAATGTTTTTAACAGGAGGAAGCGCAGATGAATGTAAATTTGGTGCCTATGAAAACAATGAGGAAAACTGACAATCTGAAAAGCTCCCTTGCCATTTTGCATCGCCAACTTCCACTTCTCAGTTTTTGTCCACCTGTCGAGATACATTTAGTCAAGTCGAATCAAGTCGGTTTCATTAATGTAGCATTAAATCATAACAGAATTCATCTCAGGGCAGTTTTCATACAGAGTAGGTCTAGACTGTACTATTCATTCAATTTACAGAGACCCAAAAGTCCTGACCATGAGCAAGCACTAGACAACAACGGCAAGGAAAAACGTCCTTAGGCTTCGGCTTCAATACTGGAGGTAAAAATGACATCTGTGCAACATCAGTCAGTTCCATCCTGCACTGTGCAACACACACGGTGAAAAGTAGAGAAAAACCGTTTAATTGAAAGCATCAAGACCTTAATATTTTTAGCCTACAGCCTCTTAATTTTTCAATTTGGTATATGTGCTTCATCAAAGTCATGCAGGTTTGTCTACTCCCTGTTCAGACTGGACAGATAACAATCACCTTTGTTATTGATATCGAAGAAAACATCTGAATCTGGTAAGTATGAGCAAAGATCTGAAGTTATATCATTTTGAAATAGATTTATGGATATTTATCTATTGCAGACACTAGAGATCATGACATCACTGTAAAGAGTCAAAGGTATACTATGCAGGATTTTCTGATTAAAATCCCTCTCAATCATCACTTATGGCCCACTAGAAGTGTGTAGTGGTGTCTGTATCTGCAGACAGCCTGCGCTCTGCCTGTGTTTTCATATTTTCTAATATTTTGCTGTGTTCCAGATGCTTCTGACTTAAGCCTTTGGACAGTGGTGTCCCATGCATTTGTCCTATGCATAACACTATGGCGCCCCAAGCTGATAACAGCGCCCAGGATGTGAGGTCAGGACTCTGTAAAAAGGTAGTGACCAAACGTAACATCGCTGTCTCTGTCCCTCTGCTCTGCTCTCTGTCTGTGAGAGCTGCAAAAAGAGATATGGATACACAAGGAGAGCGTCCTGAGGACACAGTGACAAGACGAAGGATAACTGAGGGCGCGTTCACAAAAAATCTGGGCTTTAGAGTGTAACCGCTGTGAAACAATCGTAATAAAATGTTTTATTTTATGAGACTTTTGAGAAAATAATGACGTTTTTGTCAGAGGTCAGTGAGGGGTGGACTGGTGACAAATACTGAAAAATACTGAAAAATCATTGACATCTTTTTTGCAATATATATCAAGTATCAAGGTGATTTATTATCATTGTACAACACATGTCCCTTCATGCTACACACATACATGGGACACATACAAATAACTAAACTATGGATTAATACAAGGTTATTCAAATAGCTCTCTGTTGCAGCACAGAGAGCAGATGATGTAAAAGAGCTCCAGGGAGGTGGAGACCTTCTGCCAATGAGGAATCAATGCAATTACTGTATGTGGCTCTCCTCATCTAAGACAGCTCGCAGCCATGTTAAAAACAGCACCAGCGCCTGACGCGTGTGAGGTTCTCCTGACACGCCTCCCACAGTCCAAACATCCCGTGTCACAACGGGAGTTAAACTCCTGTCACTCCCCAGAATCACCTTGCCGTCCTCCTTGTCTGACGAGACCTTTTTTCGCCGCGTCCTCAAACACACTGATGCATTCAATTTATTCATGGGGGAAAGGAGGGGAGATAATGCTGAATGTGTATGAGCGGGAGAAGGTGGAGGCTCGTTCTGGGTCGGACAGACACACGGACGAAAGTGTGGGAGGACCAGTGGAGATGCCAGGGTGATGGATGAGAGAGGAGCTCCTTTGCTCACCAGAGTTTGGAGAGGAAGAGTTTAAGAAGGAGAGTTTACAGAGACTGGGCCTATAAATAATGACCCCGAGCTGGAGGCTTCTCTGTTTACTGTATGTGCTGGTGTTTGGAACTGAAGACTCATATTTTGCTTTTAAGCTTATCAGGCCACAATTAAATGATAATGAAAAAAAAAAAACACAACAAAATCCAGCCTCAGCTTTTCAAAAGAAAGTGATGACGTCAGAGCGACTTTCATCTTCGCCTGGCTTTCTGTTTCGCTCTATCAGTGAAAGCCAAAAGGCCCATAATCCTCCGATAAGTCTACTAATCAACTAATACCATAGACAGAACGTAATCTCATCAGCTCACTAATCACCTTTCTGCCTCTGGTCTACATCAGGACATTAACACAAACACACACACACACACACACACACACACACACACAGACACAGACACACACATCCTCTCTATGTGTACATTAAGTGGGAACATCACCTGCACCTGCTGCAGTATGAGTGTATTTTGGGTGACATTTATCTCTCTCTGCCTCACACACACAGACACACACACACACACACACACACACACATATGGACAGGAACTCAATTTGAAGAACGCACACAAATGCTTTTTGTCTCTCATAATCTAATTTAGATTATGGGTTTGTCTGTCAGCGTCTATTTGTTTCATCATAGAAAAAAAAGGTTAAAGACAGAAAAAACAAACTCTGACTCAGTTCTGAACAATTTTACAGCAACTTATTTTATGATTGAAATTAAGACTGAAACTAAGAATCTGTACTGCTCTTTAATGGGCTGAGTCTAGACTTCAGAACACAGTTAAAGGAGAAATCTGTAATATATTTAGTGTAATAAATTAGAAAATGACCATGCTATACCATCAGAATTTAAGGAAACGTCCTAAGATGAAATACTTGCTACTCTCAAAACACCACAACTAGTGTTTTTGTTTGCTTGTTTCATGTTAATTAGAGTTCAAATTAATTCTGAATGTTCACTGAACGAGTTAGCGTCTGTTTATGAGTCGTAACAAATCATTAATTATCTTTTAGAAGGAGTAGATGCGTATAATGGCTACGCTGAGCAATATGTCAATGGAGTCTAGCAGGCAGTGAGACTGAACTCCAACCCCGGAGTGTGTATTTTTGGATCAGTGGACTTTTGTTTTCAGGATAACAGGCTGAAATTACACTGTAGAACTCCTTGTCACTTGTTATTGTTAAATTATAACATTGCACTCGTCTTGCAATTCTGCAGCCTTCCTGCAGCCTGCCTGAGCTTCCTCAAGTTTAGTAAAGAGGGGGCGGGGGGAAACAACTCGCTTCAACCCTTGATTGTATATTAAAAAGGATTTCAACATATTTAATACACCGTCTGTGGCTCAAACTCACTATTTGGACTGGTGTACTTATTTTTTAACTCACAATTGTTACATATTGATCCTTTAAGTTGGAATTCAGATGTTATCATATTATGTGTATGAATAACATGACATACATGACAGTAAGTTCAACTGCCTTTTAATTGGTTATTTAAGAACATGCTTTATCATAATGGAACTATAAGTTTGAGCCTTTTGCAGGCCACACATAAAAATAAAGAGTTGAATTTCTGCACACTGTAGTTTACTCAATTTATTATCACTTCAATGTTTCCATCATGGATCTGTCAGGCACCAAACTCACAGAATAAAACATCTTTATTCTAGAGCCACAGGCTGTCGAAAATGAATAATGAATAATAATATAAATATAAAAAAGTTAAAAAGGTTAAATAGCTTATGCAAAATAAGTGATTCTTATCAAAAAATAGTTGTAATTAGGTATAAGTGGAGGCTGGAAAAACAGTCTCGTATCAATTACCAAGATTTTTCCACCTTCTTGATTGGTTGTTGCAGCCTGGAGCTCTAGTATTAAGATGTTTCAAATTGTGAATCAGATGCTTGATGAAGGTCAATGGTTCAAAGCTTTATAAGGTATATTTGTTATATACACAAGTAATATGTGGAATTATTCCTAAGTATAGAGTGAAAAATAAGGATTAGTATAAAGTCCAATTTTAAGAATACGTAAATAATTCCAATATAAAATATTACAAATTATTAATTAATTAAATTATTTGAATGTATAAGCAAATATTTGTTATTTGAGTAATTATTAATGGGCAATAAGTCCTTGACATTGAAATAATTTTTGGTGTTAAATTGTCCACAGCTCTGTAATAACATATGTGTGACATGTTTATTCCATCTAGCAATATATCTATTAATACAATAAGAATTATTTGTAACTATTAATACAAATAGCCCTGACTTTTACTGATTATAGTAAAAGTATGTTTTATGTTCAGTTTAATATTGTATATAGTTTGCCTATCAGATCATTTTCACTTCAATCTCATAGCAAGCAAGCTTGAATGTTTCCTGTTCTAAGTTATAAAGTGCAATCATTCATTTTAGTCAGAAAAAAATACATCTTCTATGAGTCCAACAAAGTTACAAAAAAATTTACTGGTCTTATGGGGATGTAATATGGTCAAGCACATATAAACGCCGTCCCTGTTCCATCTTATTATTACAGAACACATTTGCTGGAACCGTCACTAACTCTACAGTAGCAGGAATGTTAATACTGAACCATTATTTTAAACATTACAGTGGTCAGACAAATTCAACATTAATAAACTTCAGACAGGCATTTTTATGTTTCAGTTCCTTAATAATTCACTTCCCACTTCCTTTTAAATTTTCTTTGTAACAAGGTGTCAGATGCACCGTTATCATGCCAGATTTGTTGATATTTTATATAAGCAGTTTTCAATCAGGTACTGAGGTCCAGTTATATAAAACAGTATTTCTGCTGCACTTCACAGTCACTCCTCATTCATTCAGGAATACAGTCCAAAGATATTGTTAATATAAAATACTGTAATCCTTGTTTTAATTTATCTTTTTCTTCCTTGGTTCTTTTTATTGCCAGTATTTTTTGTGAAGATTTTATTCTCTCCTCTCTTTGAATTCTTTTTTAATACTTGTTTCTTAATGTGTAGCTGTCTTTAATTTGAATGTTAGGTGGGTTTCTTTTACAAGCCCAGGTTTTTTCATCCTGCTTGTGCATTTATTCACAAATAGAGAACTAGAGCTAGATTTTATTAGATGATATAATAAATGTAGTGATATTTGCAGGTACGTAAAGTGACAATTCTTGCATTGCTGGATACAATATTCAGTCTTTCACAATCTTCCCGTTTCTCCACCTGTCTTTCCATCACCTCATCTCGAGTGCTCTCCACGTTACCACTGACACGAGCAGGTAAAGAAATAGCAACACCGTGCGCATATGATAATTAGTATCTTCATGCCTGTACCTTGGTAACTGTAGAGATCTCCCACGCTGTTCTGACGCGTGATGTGCTGCCAGTAGGCGCTGCGTGGCAGGGAGATGGACTTGGTTAGCGTCTCTCTGGAGTGGATCTGAAACAGACAGAGAAAGCTTACAGTGTCTCTCACTTCCTGTCACTCGCAGTCACTCACTCACAGCGGGGGAAATTGCTCTGAGCATGTCAGTAAACAAAAAGCGTGCATAGTAGTACGCTATATTGCTGTTGGAATGGCATGTTCCCACTCTGAATGGCTGTTTGGCGAGCAGGATGAGGATTTATTTGGGATTATGGTGTTGTTGTGCAACTAGATGATGTGTTTTAGATTTTATTTGCAGCATGAAACTAAAGGCCTCATCTTGGATCCAGACTATGGCTTGAAATATATGAAATATTTAGCATTAATATGGTGGAAAACATGCATTTTCACCCATTGTGCATTTGCAAGTGGTCAGTTTTGTGTAGCAATTTGTGTGATTTATAGAGCTGAGGGTAAACGCCGCATTTGGAAATGTTCCCAAATAGTGGGGTCCAAGAGCATGGCCATATGGTCAAGGCTCATCAAACACTAGGCAGGCCTACATAAATAAAGAATACAGATGATAGCGGGGAGGAGGGGAGGAAGGATGGAGGGAGGAAGGAAGGAAGGGATGGACGGGTGTTGTGATGGAAGGAGGGAGTGGAGGCCAAGACCGTGGGGTGTCAGAGGGCTCCTGGTCCAAGCAAGGCTGCACTTTGGGGAGTGACCAGGCAGCAATACCTCAAGAGGCATGTGTACTCTTGTGTGTGTGTGTGTGTGTGTGTGTGTGTGTGTGTGTGTGTGTGTGTGTGTGTGTGTGTGTGTGTAAGCATCTTGTGTGAAAATCTTGATTTATTGCTTTTGTGTTCACTGGTTTCTAAAAATAAGTCTTTGAACAGCCTCAATTGATCAGCCTAAATCAAGGAGACAGCGAAGAAAACACTGAAACAATAGAGAAACAGGGCACTTTTTAAACTTAAAGGGTAACTTTGGTATTTTTCTACCTGGACTCCATTTTCCCATGTTATTGTGTCTAAGTGACTAATGAGGACAACACTTTCTGAAATTGGTCCAGTGTTGAGGGAGAGCGCTGCAGCCAGCAGAGGCTAAACTAACGTAAATCCTACGTCCTCTAAAAGTGCTTGTTTTTGCGACTGACAAACTCAGATTATTATTCTAGGTGTCTGAAAACATTATGGAAAGGATCCCTACAAACATAGACCTTTTTTATTACAGTGTAATACATGTTTTGTTTAACCAGACACAGTTGTTGACAAAAACATGGTAAAATGGGTTCTGGGTTGAAAAATACCAAAGTTGCCCTTTAAAATACATATTTAAATAAATGTGTTGATGTGCATGTGTATTAATAATAATATAAATGATTCTTGTTCAGTGTTTTCATTTCGCAGTATGTGCTACCGGATATATTAGCAACTGTATGAAAGCGACACCCACTATGCATACATTTAATAAGTATTCCTGACACTTGCTCTCATTATTAGCTGTTTGTAATGTTGGCAGTACTAGAATAAAACTGTTGGCCTTGTGTTGAGCTGCTGTGGGTTATCAGATAAATGTAAAAAAACGTACCTGGGAGCTCTTCTCCATCTCCTCCATCATCCTCTCATGCTGCTGGGCAATGGCCAGCGTGGCCGAGTGGACCCGCTGGTAGATCATCTCCCCCTCCCGCGTCTGGAACGTGAACAAACCCTCTCCTGTGTCACACATCCTGCGCCAGGAACACACACACAGAGACAGAGAGAAGTGCACACACTTTGATCGTGCTCACTCTTGGGTTGCTGATTTACAAATATGCATGGTTGAATGTGCACTTACAGAGTGGCGCATTGATATAACAACCCACTGAAGTCAAACACACTCTACATGTGAGTCGATACAGTACACAAACAAAGACACACATTCACAGAGGCACCTGTCACATCAATGCCTGAAGGGCTCTGCAGCAAATGTTGATATCCTGGGATGTTTTGGATATCCGAACTTGCTTTGTTGAAGTTTTTATGACACTTCCAAAAGTTGTTTTTCCCCTTCCTCACTGCCAACATTTCAATCAAACACGTACGCACAAGGCAACACAAGCACTTATTTTCATGCACACACACACACCTTCCCGACTCAAAAGTGAACCAGGTGGAGTCTCGTCCGTATCTGCGCAGGGAGCTGAGAGGCCACATGACGAGTTTGAGGCGAGCGTTGTGAATATCCCACAGGTAGATGTTTTCATGGGTGATCTGCATGGTGCACTCCCCGTAGATGTCCAGGTTAGGGGTGGGCATCAGGTACACGTTGAAACGTTCTGGAAAGATTAACAAAAACTTATTTAAAATTATTGATGCATGATCCACTTTTTTCAGTTGCAGTTTCCAGACTATAATATCTCCAAACTAAAGCCTTTTTGAGTTAACAAACTGATATTCGATGGTAAACTGTCTCATGTTATGTTACAGTGGGTGGGTTTATGGTCCAGTGCAAACTCCACCTGTATGTCTAACTCAAAGAATTCTGGGAGACAAAAAATATAAGAATTAATGGACATTTTATGATTAAATAAATAATTAATGAATTAATTTGTGCTCTGCATTTCCGCTATGGGAGAGCCATGTATAAAGAAAATCTAAAGCTATGTGCATGTTTATATCTGCATGCTAAATATGCAGCTACAGCCAACAGCCAGTTAGCTTAGCTTTGCACTGATGCTGGAAACATCTGGCTAGTGTGGCTCTGTCAGAAGGTAACCTGCACCTTTAAAGCTCACAAATTAACTCATTAACTTATCTTTCCATGGTGCCTTAACGCTGTGCTGCTGTGTGGCTGTGTGCAGAGCTGGACGCAGAGGAATGGTGACGCAGGGGGAGAACTTAAATTAACTTATCTCATTTGTTTAAATTGAGTTTTAGAAGTGCTGGTAGGAAGATTTTTTTTTTACCTTTTGACAAAGCCATGCTTGCTGTTTACGCCTGTTTACCTCCTGGCAGAAGCCTCATATTTATTGTACAAACATGAAAGTGGCATCAATCTTCTCATCTAACTCTCAGCAAGAAAGCAAACAAGTGCATTCCTCAAAATGTCAAGCTATTTTTTTTTATCTTAAATACACAGAATTACAGTTTTGAAGGCCACGAAATATCCATATTTGTAAGAATATGTGTGAAAATCTACTGCTCTCTAGATGAAACACAGGTTTGAGATTATTCTTCCTTAACGATTTCTTATTTTAGTGACTATGTAATTCATCCAAAATTATCTACTGAAACAGTAATCAAATCAAATCAAATAATAAAGTATTCATGACAGCTTGCAGAAGCAAAGATTTTCACAGGTTCAGTCATATTTGTGAAAGCAGATAAAAATGGATTAAAGTTAATCTTAATTGAATAGTTTGGGATGTAGCTTTGTTCAAATCTTAAAAAGGGGTTGAAGAAGAGCCCGATTAAGATAAAGGATCAGTTCTTATCAAGTGATGGATTATTCTTCACTCTCTGCTGTGTCAATCTAAGATATGGAGTATTAGAGGGATGGGATGGTTAGTTTATCATTAGATTCTGAGCCTGATGGGAGCATGAAACATGGCTGCTAAAACATTGTGCATGCAGAGACAAACAAATGTTGTCTGCCTCACAATTTTGGATGGAATTGGCTATTTTCTTTGCAAGTATCTGGTCAGTATGGCATAGTAGCAATACACTATATTAACTTTTATCTACTGTAATCACTTTTAATTTGTGTTTTTTCTCCAACGTGTACAACAAAATAAAATGGTATTTTAAATAGTTCTTTACCTGACTTCACCTGCCATCCAGTGAGCTGGACTGAGATCAAGCAGCCAAATCTGCCCTATCACATTACACTAAGTCTCTGAGGCAGACAGAGGGAGGACGGGGGACAGAGAAGGAGAGAGTTCTCCATAATCTAAATTAGTTCTCACTAATTACGCTTAATGATTCAAAATAAGCCATGTGTCTTCAGTGGATAGAAAATGGCAATGTCATCGTGCGGCATATTTTTAGGGACAGTGAAAATGAACTCTGATCTAATTATCAGTCCCTGCTGTTTGGGGAGGGCTACTAATTGAAACATGGTTGCAGGCCCAGGCCTCTTGTTTCGTTCACTCGTACAGGCAGCGGGGAGACGCTGGCTCAGCTTGTCTCTATAACACACTGCTGCAAAGTTTTATATGAAAACCAAACAGCAGGACTTCAGCCACAAGAGAAGGGAGAGGAATTGTGTTGTTACACTTGAGCTGGTTCATCGCAGCACGGTCAAAAACTTGTGTATTGATATCTTAAATAAATCGGGCCAAGTTACGTTGGAGAATACAATTTTTCTTTACGGCTGCAGAGAAATGAAATGGGCTGAAATGACGGCAGATTCTTTTCAATTACTCGCCCTTTTACAACTTTAAACTGCTCTTCTTTGCCTGTTGCCTTTTCAATTTCCTCCGCGAGTTTACAAATTACACAGAGAATGAGCTCCACTGTGATAGCAGCGCCCTGTTGTCTCCTCTCTTTTCCATTTCCATTTCCTGTGAGTGGAATATGTGGGGAAGCACATTTATTTCACATGGCTTTAGGAGCCATAATCTCATCCATCTCTGTGACAAGCTTCATTATGAGGGAAGCCAGTGATGCACAGCACTTCTCATTAGGCCTGGAACAGAGCCCCGACCACAGCCTGTGACCTGTGCGCTAACACACACACACACACACCCACACACACACACACACACACACACACACACACACACACACACACACAGGTTTACTTCAACCCACACACAACCACAACGTACTTCTGAAGTTGAACCAACATGTGTTAATCTACAAGCCCAATTCCAAAATAGTTGTGTTGTTGTTTAAAACGCAAATTTAAACATAACGCAATGATTTGCAAATAATTTTAAACCTATATTTAATTGAATACAGCGCAAACACAAGGTATTTAATGTTCAAACTGATTAACTTTATTGTTTTTTTTGAAATTTACACCCATCCTGAAGTTGATGCCTGCAGCATGTTCCAGAAAAGTCAGGGGCATGTTTATCACCATGTTACATCAACTTTTCTGCTTACAACACTCAGTGAGCATGTGGGAACTGAGGACACTAATTGTTGAAGTTTTGAAAGCGAAATTCTTTCCCATTCTTGCTTGATATACTTGTGCAACAGTCTGGGGGCTCTGTGGTGGTATTTTTTGCTTCATAATGCACCACATGTTTTCAGTAGGAGACAGATCTGGACTGCAGGCAGGCCAGCTAGAACCTGAACTGTTTTGCCATGTAGACACACTGTTGTAACACATGCAGAATGTGTTTTGGCATCGTCTCGCTGAAATCAGCAAAGATGTCGTCTAGATGGCAGCATATGCTGCTCCAAAACCTACTATATGTACTTTTCAGAATTAATGGAGCCTTCACAGATGTGACAGTTAGCCATGATGCCATGGGCACTGATACCATCACAGATGCTGCCCTTCAAATTTGCACTGAAAAGAATCTGGATGGTATTTTTCCTCTTTAGTCCAGAGGACACAACATCCATGATTCCACCGCAAAAAAAATTTAAATGACCACAGCACACTTTAACGCTTTGAGTCGGTCCATCTCAGATGACCTTAGTCCAGAAAAGTCATCAGCATTCCAGGATGGTGTTGATGTATGACTTTCACTTTGCATGCTAAAGTCTTAACTTGCATTTGTGGATGCAGCAACAAACTGTGTTTATGGTAACTGTTTCAGAAGTGTTTCTGAGCCCATATACTATCCTTTATATGATCATATCCATTTTTAATGCAAGGGTCAAAGGTCACAGGCATTCAATGCTGGTTTTCAGCCTCGCCTCCTGCATGCAGAGATTTCTCTGGATTCTCAGAATCTTTTAATGATGTTATGGATTGTAGATGGTGAATTTTGTGTGTGTGTGTTGAGAAACATTGTGCTTAAACTGTTGGGCTATTTGAACATGCAGGTTTTCACAAAGTAGTAAACCTCATCCCATCTATGCCTGAGAACAACTGAGCCTTTCGAGGATACCCCTTTCTTACCCAATCACGACACACTCACGTTTACTTGTGGAAAGTTTCTTATCTTTCAGGGTCTTTTGTTGCCCACACCACAATTCAAAACTTTTCTGAATTGTGGTGTAAACATCAAATACAGAATGAGCGCATATTTACAAAAAACAATCAGTTTGAACATTAAATATCTTGTCTTTGTGCTGTATTCAATTGGAAAAAAAGAATTTGCAAATCACTGCATTCTGATTTCATTGACATTTTATACAGTGTCCCAATTTTTTGGAATTGGGATTTGTAACTAAAGACTGTTACAGGAGACTTTGAATTGTATTGACAAAAATTGTCCCTTATTAGCCAGGCCTAATTGGACAGTTGCTGTTCAGCTCCCCTAACCCTCCGAGGGCTCGGTTGCATTAACACATAAGGGCCCAGACTGCATCCGGTAACTGCTTGGTGGCGGGCGAGCTGAGAGAGATTGACCCTGAATGGCTGTCTGTGTTAGCAGGGACTAATTGGGCACTCACCGTTCTGCTCCCGCTGCACCCCCGCTGCTAACAGGTCTGGCTCTCCCAGGCTGATGTCGTTGAGACGGCTGCCCAGGCACTCTACGCACAGCAGCTTACACCATTCCTCTGCGTCCAGCTCTGCACACAGCCACACAGCAGCACAGCGTTAAGGCACCATCAAACACACACATACACACACACACCTCCAAATCCAACACTGCAGACATAATAAAACATACTGTCCACGTAATTCTACCACTGCCTGTAGCGTGTTTACACATGCACATACACATAAATCAAGAGAGGAATTTCAGAATAAAATGCTGCATGTAGAGGACACGAGTACAGCTAACAGAAAGCAGGGGGAGAAAAATCCATGTGATCGATTCGGGGGAGATTAAAAGAGGAGGCCAATGACAGATGAATGCTAGGTTTCTCCTCCCTCCTTTGCCAATACTCAGTTCCAAGTCTGTACAACATAAGTAGCTCTGCTAGAACAATATGGCCACAACTGAAACTGGTGATTAGCTTTCTATTCAGGCAATCAATAAGCTATTTTCCAAATTGAAGGGGGGCTTTGAGCTCGAGCTTGTTAATTGGAAAGGAAATGTATGCATAAAACAATACAAAGAATATTTCAACATTTCAACATGAGTACATTTATTTTAAAAAGTTAGATGAGAAAAATGATGCAGCTCTCATGTCTGTGCGTTCAGTGTTTTGGGTTCAGGGTTTGGGCTACTTCATCATGAGTTGGACTGGTTTTAAATATATTAAAAATGACAGTATTTAAAAATCTATTCATAAATGATAATCCTTAGTTATCATCCCACCTACTCGCAGCTTACTCTGGAAACAAACACAAACTGTAGTTTTTTTTTATAAATCTGTATTTTCATTGTAACAGAAACCTTTGTGCTTGCAACACTGCAACATCATTTGTTTGTTTTTTTTTGATAGCATTGGATTGCATGTGCTTCTCTCTCTCCCTCTTCATCCCTGTGTGTGTGGGCTGCTGTCATGGCTTGTTGCAGTTTACCAAGTTAGATAAAAACCTATTATTTTTTTGTTGTTTGAGCTGTCCCTTTATTTTTTCTTTATTTTTAAGGCTGAGGACAGAAATGAAAAATGGTTTTATCGTTGTATTGTACATTGTAGCCTCCTATCTGCATTCTAGTCGACTTATCAGTTCTTGAATTGTTGTTTTATTATTATGTCATTTTGAAAAATTGTGATAAACCACCACACTGTTGCAGTTGTTTATGAATTGTATGGTTTATTATAGACAATACAGGGTATTTTTTTTTATCAGTTTTGGGCAGATTTTGAGCAGTTATTGGGCTGGAAAACATCAAACCAATTCAGCAACACTGTGCACATTAAATATGGAGCTAGCACCACCAGCCACCTGCTCACTATTGAACATGTTATATTGTGTCTATCATGTTTGTTTTAGCTAAGCTAACAGGCTGTTTATGTTTGTTACATATTTAGTATGCAGACATGAGAATGGTGTCAATTAAAAAGTCTACATTAAGATAATATGATACATGACACAATACGATATGGTACGATACAACCATTTTGTATCCTTGGGTTGCTCTATATTTTACACACAAAATACACATGCAGTTCACATATAACTCATTTCACAAATGCACAATACACATTGTGACAAGTATGCACATCATATAATATCCTCTGGATTCAGATCTCATTTCTGATTTTGGTTCAGTCAGTTCAGACTTTGGTTTTAGGAGCTGAGCTCTGAATGGGGAGTTGTATCTACAACATGTGACAGCTGGCACTTAAAGGGGGGAGGGCATTCATTGTAAGACTGATTTTCTTTAATTGGAGGTTAAGTGGAGACAAATGATTTCACGAATCAAATCTGGAAGTCTGCGTGGCGGTCTGTTGTTTGTGAATACCAATTTTCCTTCCTGTTAAGTCAGAGAAAAAATAGTGTTTACAATGCTGAAGATTTCCAATTGTCTTATGTAAGCTTTCGGTGAGAGTTACTGAAGTATGAAATGAGGCAAATGCCGGAGTTGGTTATCTTTCTGAAGCTCCTTAACTCCAGGCTCAGTGGAATTCTGGGATATGTAACTATGACCAGTGATGTGTTCAGGACAGCGCAATGTTTCTGTGTCTGTTAATCAAAAGTGGACCCATGCTCGTTGTAATATGTGTGCGGAGGTGATTTCACTTCATTCACTTCAAACTAGCTTGTGTAACAGTTGACAGCCTGTTTGTCAGATCAACCCTGGTGTCCAATGGCACACATCTACACAACTTCGCAGGGTGAAGGAAAGGTCTGCCGCTGCCTGAAGCACTTCATTCACACACAACAGAAGGCAGATACTGTTGCACAACACACAAACACAAACACACACACACACACACACACAAACACTCACAGGCAGCAGCTCTGCACTTCAGCTCATGCCTCCCCAGATTCAGCTGTTCTCATTCAGAGTTACTATGGCCTTTAAGTGCCTCTAAACTCCCACACTTTTAAGGCCACTGAGTGGAAAATCGGCTAAACAAACACTTCATCAGCACAGAGGCAGCCTCGCTAGTCCATGTGCCATGCATGAAGAAATATGGTGGGAGGATGTCTGTGCGTGTGTGGAGGTGTAGGTGTGTGATGGAATAGGAGGATGGAGAAGTGTTTTGTGTTAACAAAGAGTGTGTGAAGGGGAAAGAAAAAAAAACAGGATGAGGCTGGAGTGAGAGAATATGTCAGGAGCCTTTGTCTTGCCAAATATCAGCAGTGTGCTGTGGCCATAAAGATGAACAGATTTGCAACAATTAGTCAATTAATCAATTGCTTGAAAATAAGGTACCACTTTACAGTATTCTACCCTTATAAATGACTATGGTTTATAATTAAGTTACTAATTGGGTTGTACATAATTATATCATCAGTTTACTAATGTTTTTAATTAGTTACTAGCATTAATAATTGGCAAAAAGGATCCTTAGTGTAAAACAGAGCCCGATCAAGACATTGGTTAATTGATATTATTGGGTTATCTTTTTTTTTAAACATAACATAATGCAGATATTTTTATTTGTTAGCCTTACAGACATCTTTCTATGTATATTTGATCCATCTTATTAATTTAGGTATAATACATACATATATTTTGCTCCATTTGTGTTTTTTCTATAATCATTTATAATGTTTAGAAACACCTGTAAAAGTTTCTTGTTTCAGTGCCCTGATATAATTTTCGACAATAAAGTTAAAGCCGTAAAATATTCTGTTTCCATCACATATGGTCACCACAAGCGTTAACCACTTTTGAGGGATCGTTGCAAAAAATGTGTTTATGCATATTCTATATTCTGTTTATCATATTCTGTATAAAGATTATCAGCCAATACATTCATTTTTTTTTTTTTGCTCCATTATATCGGTATCAGCTTCGGCCCCAAAAACTCTGCATCAGTTGAGTCCTGTTGTAAAGTGCAAATACATCACCATTTTATTAATGAGTTATATCATATCAGCACTAATGAAATAATGAGGAAGGCTGCTCATAGCATGCTAAGAATGTCAAGGTAAACAATACTGCCAAAGCCTTACTCTGTGAATCTGGTACTTTTATATGTTATTTTAATGCCAAATGAAACTTTGACTATTAAGATATGCTGATAGTGGTTAAATGTTAGTAACTTATTAACAAATATCTGATGAAGCTGACAGGTATAAATGCTGCTGTCTGAAAAGACAAAGTAAGTTCAGTAAGCAATGAGATCTGAAGCTTAACAGTGTAGATAAATACAGACTCTCTATTTTGCAAGCAACTGGTCACTGCTGCCGTTCTTATTTGATGTGTTTTAACAGCTTATTAATATTTTAAAAGTCTCAACAGCTTAATTAATAGCCTAATTATAAATCATTTCTAAATCATTCATAATGGTAGTCTTGAAATTCCCAGCTATTTTGAAAATCAATTATCATTTCAGTCATTTTTTAAGCAAAACGTCACACATTTCACAACATCATCATAAAACTACATCTTGTGTTATTGTTTTAATGTGAGAGACCTTTAGCAGCAGAACTTACATGTCGTGCATTACTCGATTAATAGCAAAGACGATCAGCAGATTAATCATCGATAAGAATAATTTTTACTTGCAGCCTTCCAGAAGAATACAGTAGATAATTTTCTATGCACTGTTTCTTTGGACCTGACTCCACCGTGCAATATCAGGAATTTGACACATTATCCAATCTGCAGGTCACACTCTGTCTGTATCTCTTTATGGTGCATTTTTGACAGATGCACTCAAAGCACACAACTGTCAAAACATGCAAGGTCTGTTACCATCTTTTGTTCCGCTCCTTGTTTCACTGACAGCACACAAAACAACACGCCACTGCTTGGCTAGAGACATCACAAGGTTATTTCTAAAAAAAAAATAAAATATCAGGCAATCATCATGAGGCCTAATTACTTTGTTTTTATTTGTCCTTTTAAAAAAACAGTCAGCTCTTCAGTCAACTCTTCAAAATGATTTGGCTTCTTTGGATGGCAGCCCCTCAAATAAGTCTGATGCTTGCTTTCGAACTGCCAGGTTCAGTTTTTAGATCCAAACTCCCAGTGACATCGCACTGTAGTGGAGAGGCTGCATGCCAAATTAGCAATGTAGCTAAGTTCTCATGTAACCTGGCCCAGCTAGGACCTGGAATAGTTTTTTTTCTAGCATACAACAACCTAAAAATAAAGAAATTACATATTGTACAACTAAAACCGTCAGTTTCCCTTAAGTAACTCACACAAAAAGTCATTAAAGGGATAGTTTGTATTATTTGAAGTGGAGTTATGTGAGGTACTTATCCATAGTCAGTGTATCACCTGCATTAGATGCCTGTTTATGTTATTGGGTGACTTTGGTGAATCTAAATGATCATTTTAAAACACCAAAGTCACACCACAACAACAACTACAAAATAACCAATCAAGGAATCTGTAGAGACGCTTGTTCAGTGAGGTAAAACTACTGATTTCACCAATGGAGTCTGGTTGAGCAAGAGAAATATGACATATTTTGTTATATAAAGGTGTTTTCCTGTCAGAAAAGGCTGTCAGACTGCAAGGTAAAGCTTAAAATTATATTGATTCTTTTTTAAGTGAGATTTTTTGTTTTGTATTTTGCTGCTGACCCCGTCCACAGCAGTTCTTGTTTAGCTTCCTGCACCCGCACTCTCGGCTTTACCAAAATGGGGTGTGCCAACCACTATCTCATGGGTAATACACTGACTATCAATAAGTACCCATACAATCCCACTTCAAATAATCCAAACTATCATTTTAATCATGTATTTCTTCATTCTGTACATGTGGTCATCATGTGAATGTGGGAGAGGGGTGCAAATCTGAGGGGGTTCCAGGAAATGAAGGACTATGGGAGGTCATGGACACACGGTGATAGAGACATCCATATGGTGGTGTGAGGGGGGGAAGGCTCTGGGCATGGAAATGAGCCAAGAGAGTGGAGGGGAGAAAGAGTGAGTGATCATGGGAAAAGGCAAGAGAGAGTTCACTGCTCTAAGTTCAATAATATTTCCCCTGAGGTTTACCGCTACTCTTCATCGACAGACATTTGATCAGTGCACACATGTGCACACACATCCACAAGGCTGGAGTTAAGATTGAGTTCATCCCTGCCAGTTTAGTGGTAGCACATTAAGGTGCACTCACCTTATCTCCTGTAGCCCCTGGCTTCCTCTTCATCCACCTCCATTTATTTGCAACTAAAGAGCAGACCAGCCATGTGCAGATCATGTGCCTCTTTGGCTTCCTGTCCACGTATTAGAGGCAATCTCTATTGTTACAGTCCATAATTGGGTTGAAACACACTGCAAACGATGCCCAATATCGTTTTTCATACCTGCAGTATGAAAATCAATATTTCGGAACAGAACCTCCCACTTCTTAATATAGCGGCAAATGAGCATCACTTGGCTCAAGTCCAATCCTCCGCTGCTTCTTTCACCTCTCTCTTTCTTTTTTCTGCCTCTCACTTCTGATTCTTCCTCCGCTTCTTGCAAAACTTTTCGCAACCCACCCCTCCGACTTCTCATCCGACATCCTACCAACACACATTCACATTTTTGCATGCAACTAGAACTATCGCCTCGCGCTTATATGCCTCCACCAACCAGTCAAGTTGCAGTTTACATTTATCTCTGTCAAACTCACGTGGGTAGTGACGACTTTGAGGTATTTTAATAAAATGTGTTAGGTGTATCTATTGGCTCTGGTACACAGGTGACAGCTACAAATGTTTTTTGTGATGTCACGTTGAAGCTGAACTTTGACATTTTGGATATAAAATGTGAATCTCATCATTTCATCCTATTAGATATGTTGTTTGAAATGTTGTCCTTGATCTTTGACCTCTGAAATCTAATCACTTCATCCTTAAGTCCAAGTAAACATTTGTACCAAAGTTGAAGAAATTCCATCGATGTGTTCCTGAGATATCTGGTTCACAAAAATGGGACAGATATGAAGTCACAGTGACCTTTGACCATCAAAATCTAATCAGTTCATCCCTGAGTCCAAGTCAGGCGTTCTTTAAATTCATTCACAAGAATGAGACAGACAGATAGACGGACGGATAAAGCAAAAACATAATAAATCTGGCCACAGCTGTTGCCAACACGCAGGCATCGAAACAGAACACCCCTGTAGAAAAAGCTCTTCTCTGTCCCATGATCCACTGTAGCTGAAAAAGGGATAATTTGAATTTTGAATGAGGGTGGAAAAAGCGCTTACCTGATTCGCACGAAAATGTCTTGGATGTGTCGTCGCAGAAGATGATCGCCACAGCGTGCTTTTTTGTCTCCCGCGGCATCCGGGTAATGTTCTTGATGTTATGGAGCTCAGTGATCTAAAGAGGAAGGAGAGAGTGGCAGCAGCACATTACCTTGAATGAACACAGCCAGCAGCAGAAGCAGCAGCAGCAAGGCTTAATTGCAGTCTTGCACTGCTTTGCTGAAAGTGCAATAGTAGTTAGAGGCTTAGCATTTAAAGGATGGCAAAGTAAAATAGAAATGTGGGCGATCTTAAAGGGATAAATAAATAATAGCTGTTTTCCCGCTGATTACGAAAGGCTCTTTTCAAATAGTAAGAAATCATCCACAATGTCAGCTCTCTGCTCTCTGTGGTAGTCGCTGCATTGTACTGTGTATTATGTGATGTATTGCTATTTATTTTAAAAGCACTTTATGAATAAATGCGACCTGATGTTCGTTCTGTACACACTGTGCATCCTCCGTTCAAGTGCCTCTCCTTGAAACTGCTTTTTCAGTCAATAGGGGGGAGGGCGATCAAAAGCATCTAAATCACTTTACCAGGAGATTGATCGCGAACGGAAAAAAAAGAGAAGATTACATTTAATTGAATATCACCCGCATTTACAGGCCATTTTGTTCAACAGTCTTCTGTGTGTTCACTCTGCCTGGGAGATAAGGCCCATTACATTATTGTAGTCCATTGTGTGCTAACTGTGGGCCTTCTGCCAGACTGTTGGGAATGAATTAGCTGGGCTCACTGCCCGTATAGTAAAGCTTGACTATTTAAGGTTAAAAGACCAGACCTAATAGCACACACAACATATGTGGACTAGAGATTTCTTTGCTCGATTACTTTACTTATAATAAATTCCCCCTTCTAATGTCAAACGTGCTGTGCTCGGCAAGTTTCGCAGAGAGATTTAAAAAAGAAATGCTTTCAACAACGAAGCAAGGAAATTTAAAAAAGAGAAAGGATGCTATGGATATTAAAAGATAACATATTTTTCATTTGTTATGTCTTATCCCCCTCAAAGATAGTATCTAAATATTTTATATGAGATGAGGTGATTTTTTTTTTCTTCCCTGTGAAGATACAGTATGTATTTGTCCTCGGGCGGGCTATTCATACATATAACTGCCACAAAGGAAGCATCAACAGCGGGAGTTTCTGAGCCGTGAATTCCACCAGCCTCTCATCTCCTTCTCTGTTTGTGTTTAGTGTGTAACTGTGCATGTTTTAGTGTCCCTTCGTGCGTGTATGTGTGTGAAGCCGGGTTTCTAAGGGAGAGATTTGGGTGCATTCCCAGCCTAAGGCGCTAGAGTCCGAGCAAAGTGAATCATTTGTGATGAGACCTATTCCTCATCTCCCCTCTCTTCCTCCTTCTTCTCGTTTATTCAAAGGTGGAAGTTAAATCACATGTAAAGAAGACTAACAGTCTACAGCCACGCTTGAGGCTCTGCGAGCCTGTGGTTAAGAGTAAGACACTAATGTCAGTTTGCTAACGTGCTCAAAATGACCATGCTGACATGCTGATAATGCAAGTTCTCTCTCTTAGTTTAGTGGTTTGGAACGGCAACATTTGCTGATTAGCATGAAACACATATTACTGAGGCTGGAAATGTCATTATTTTAGTATTAGAAAAAGTGACATTTTGACCTGATGGTTGCACTATCCAACAGCACCCAAAACAAGACAGAGATGCAACAACTCCGAATGTGGTTCAACATTGAAGTTGCACAAAGAACGGTATGTTGCGGACCTGTTAGCATTAATGGCAGTATCTTTGGTGAAGAATGTGATATGATTTGTTTAGGACTTGACTTGGACTTGTCTGTCTGGAGACATATCACTAAGTGTCAAAAATGTTGCAGGGGACCACCAAAGTTATTAAGATTCAATTGCAAGTGTGGCTAAGAATCATAACACCTCTACGCTTTACTGGTTATTTCGACTTTCATATGCACATGTATTGTGTTTAGGCATTTAAATACAGCTCCATCTTTCTTTTAGCTGCCTCTGTCAGGAGCTAAGGAGAGCTCGAGGAATGTAGCACAGAGAAAAACAACTTTTCACAGGGCTAAAAATATTGCTAAAAATATTCAGGGATTGTTCTACTGTGTGGACCAGCGCTTCTCCGACAGAGAAAAAGGCACAGAGAAAGAGGAAGAGTGGGAGTAGGGGGGATATGGAGAAAAAGAGAGAAAGAAAGAAGTGGGAAAGAAAGCCAATCCCCTTTGTGTTGATTCTGTAAATCAGCCACCAGTGCAGCCTATTTCCTCCCAAAGCACTGCAGCGTTGAATGAAGCCCTCAGACGGGACCTTTCTTGATCTTTGTGGCGATGCATTACCAGGTGCACTGGTGCATGTGTGCACTCATCGCTCACTCCAGCGCTGGGGTGTATGAGATGCCTCTGGGAGGGGGGGGTAACAGCCACACAGGACGCCCTGTGTGACAGCATGATGCAGTGTGCAGGGAGACGCTTCATTCACAATACATGGCTGATACTGTAGCAGCAAGGGACGCTAACACAGTGGATCAAAACATCCATCTAGCTTGCGTTTGCATGCTTTGTGGGAAATTAAAGGAGAAATCTGTCATATGTTACCTGTTATTTATGATAAAATGACCATGATATGTCATCAGAGATTAAGGAAACTAAATTAAAATACTCACCCCTCTGTCAACAATGCTACAGCTGTAGTGTCGACCGTCAAAATGTCTATTCTGGGCCAAAATAACTGTTTTAGTTGCCTGTTTCATGTCTGTTAGAGTTCAAATTGAGGAGTTGTAAGAAATCATTAATAATGTTTAATAAGGACTAGATTTGTGACAGTTAAATTAAGCAACATGTTATTGGAGACTGGCAGATAATAGGGCAGGCAGTCACTGAACTTCAACTTCAAGTGTGTATTTTCATAACAATAGACTTTTATTTTCAGAATAACAGGCTTAGTTTTACATCGACAGACTGTTTTAAACAGCTGATCAGCTTAGAGCGTAGAACCTGTCGTTGCTTGTTATTGTCAGATTACAATGTTGTACTTGTCTTGCACTCCTGCAGTGTTCCTGCAGCCTGCCGGAGCTTCCTCGAGTCTGAGGAGGAACGTATTTAATATACAGTCTAAGGATCCAACTCACTATTTGGACTGCAATGCTCATTTTTGGACACACAATTGTCGCGATTGCTCCTTTAATGAAACTCCAAAGATGTGAAATTTCCACCGTGTTTGAGAAATCCACAATTTAATTCGTAATTACAGGGTAGCAGACAAACTGTTACAGACTACTAAATCAGCTCTCAAACTGCAGCCACGTAGGAAATCTGGTGTCAAAGTCCCCTATCAACTGCTCTTATCTCCTCTCATTACAATGAAACACTGTTCACGGTGCTACTCCTTTAACATCATCTCCCCGCACCATGATAATGAGCCATAATTGGAGTATTTCAAAGGGCTTAAGAGGTGGGGAGAGAGATATTATACTTTGGATTATTACTTTAAAAATGGAGGATAGAGGCCCCGAGGGATGAGATAAAGTCGCAAAATGTGTCTTAATGGATCCTTAACTCCATCATCTGTGGCCGATGGACAGAACTTTCTTACATGGAGACTGAACAAGGTTCCTGGAGTGTGTAATACATCTTAATGCTCAATGATGGCATTTGTTCCATAGGTTTAATGTGCTTCCTTTTATTAATACAATGTAAAAACACCCACCTCGAGTAACTGTATCTTTTAAGTGCATTTTAAAAACTGTGTGTTGATTTAAGAGAATACATCTCATGCCTAAATACAATCCCAGTTCCTCATTTTGGTGGGCGATCATTGGCGTCAGATTTTATCAGCTAAAGCTAATTAATTCCACCAGTTGGCCAAATTGCAAAATGAAACCCTTGGCTGTTGTCTGGTGAATGTGCTCTGCATGCCGATGCAGCAGTAGCATTTAGACTCGGCCAGAGACCGTTCCCCAGGGAGTGACACTCCAGGTTTAATCTCCTTTTGGAATTCAAAATGACAAAGACACATTTTAACACTCGTGATCGTCTGGGGACCATGGGTATCTACACAGGAGATCAGACTTTAGCTTTGTCAAACGGGAAGGGTTGTCTGAAGGTGGCAAGAGACAAAAGGTCAGGGTGTTACCAGATCATTAGGATTATACTCCAGAGATTATGAATATTGATTCCTAATTTAATGGAAATCTGCTCACTACATGTGGTTTTATCTTGATCTACCTAATGATCTAATTTAAATACTTTTCTTAATATACATAGTTTGTGCATAAAGATGCATAAAGCTACACACACTACAGCCTCCACCTACTTTGTGTTTTTATTTAGGGATTGACCAATACTGGATTTTTGGGTATTTTGGATACCAATATTAGCGAGTAAAAACAATCCAGTATTAATTTATTGGCTGATATTCTTCATATAAACCCAAAATGGCATCAGTGCAATGAAACAGTTAAGTTTCACTGGTATTTTTTGAAGATTATAAATCAGTATGAATAACAATACACAAACAGAACAACTTCAATTCAGACAAAGGATCAAATACATAAAACATAAAAAAAACAAAACAAAAAACAAAAACAATCTGCATTATATTCAGCAAAAGAATATCAGACGACAAATGCGCCAATACCAGTTTAGCTGTGCTTGGACAGTATTGGTCTGATAATATCAGCCAACCGATATGTCAGTCTGGCTCTATTTCTGTTGGCTTTTATTAGCACTGTGTAACTTTGATGTTTGAAAAGTGCTTCATCATATAATTTATTTACGATGGCAACAACTTTAATGATTCCTAAAACTTTTTTTCCAAAAAAAGCAATGCTTGTTCCAAAACATCAGAAAACAGCTGCAGGAGATTTCTTCAAAAAAATATTTTAAAGTTGTTTGTAAGATTTTCTCCAAACTTTTCTTTTAATTTAAGTTATCTTACACCCTGGGAAACTGTCATTTTGTTATTTTTCATTATTCTAATTATTCTATTATTATTTTAAAGAGAGATAAATCAGGTAATAGAAAAAATAACCAGGATATTCATGGATATTTAATTTTCTTTTGATCAACTAATGCTGCGTTTCCACTGCAGGGACTTTCACTAGGGACTAGGAACCTTTGGAGGAACCATGGTCTTAACTAAGTTCCAGGGACATTATTTTGCCCTGAAACAGTGCTTTCCAAAAGCTTACCACTGAACATTTCTGATTGGTCCAATACTTGCAGAATTGTATTCCAGCCACCATTTTAAAAAAAATTGCAGCCACACACCAGTAGTTACAGAAGATGGACTCACAACAAAGACCGGGACTTATTGTGTTGCACAAATAATAATGACTTTAAATAGCATCATTGTCGTTGTATAGTCGCACGCAAAAATGATGCATAAAAACAGCTTTGTCATACATCAGTGGACTAATTTTCCTGATCTACATGAGCTGGTAGACTGCAGTGAAAATGCTGACAACAACAGGCTGAAGGTAGTTTCTTGGACTAAAGGTTCTGGGTACCTTAGGTGGAAACGTGGCTTAATTGAATATTTAACAAATCCTTTCAGTTCTAATATTCTTGTGACTCTAATGCTGTACAATGTTAAAAAAAAAAAAGTAAATTAATGGATTAAGACAAATTAACTGAAAATCTGATTGATCAGAATGTAATTTATAATGTGTTTCAATTATGTGTGTGTTTACCTTGTGAAAGCTCCTGAAGTACGCTGCCTTCTCGTCTGGGTACTTCTCTAACCGCCGGGGTCCTTTACTGGAGGCCTTCTTGAACACCAGCCAACACCTCCGGAAGATCTGACAACAGAGAATGATGGCAGCCCCTGTTACCAAAACACAACTCACCCCGAGCAAAAGAAATACATTAAGGTGTAACAGGAGATATAGACCACAACAAAACACAAACTGACTGTCCGGAGACAACGATTCCCACTAACGAGAAAACAATAGACCGGGACAACTCAACCTGACATCATATTAACAGGACAGAAAAATCAGCTCCTGCCATCCAAAAGCAGAGAGCAGAGAAATCAATGACAGCTAACGCCCCAGAGTTCAAGCAAACTATTAACCACTAACATCCACCTTGACAAAATCTGATCATCAAAGCAACTGAACACTTTAAAACTGTGAATGTTTTTCCATTGATCAAAGTATTGATTGCCCTTAGAGTTCATTTGTATCATTTACCACTGGAAAGCACTGACATAAAGTACAGAAAACTGATTCTTACCCTGATTAAGCAAGTTGATGTCAAGATGAGAGTAAAGGCACCAAACAGAAGACTTCTGTTATGCCTCATGAATCAAACACCTCTGAAAAACAATTTGCAGTTGTTGTAATCTCACTATTATTGCATTGAGATAATACACTGCCTCTCTATGACAGCTGATTGTGCATTATCAGAGTTTTAGGACTCAGTAAATGTTTTCATTTTGGTCAATGACAACTTCAATTACTCTTCCCTAGAATATATGCACGGGGTTGGTAATGCTCAAGTATTATACGTTTACAGGCCATTCGGACATTCAAGCATTTAATGCAATACATTAATGGTGCTGTGATTCTGAAAAAAGACAATTGATTGATTATTGCATTGGAACAAAACTTAAGCCAGGTTAAGCTGCGATTTATGCATACAGGACTAGCTTTAATTCTCATCTCTGCCTCCCCACTGCCTAAAGTAGAGATTAAGTAAGGGATAGTTTGGCTGCGTCTCTGTTGCTATGGTTACTCATTTTAGATACGGGCTGCACATTCATTTAGAACGGTGAACACACACTTTCACTGGACCTCCATCGTAGGTGTCCATTATCAGGAATTAATGGACACATCAGAATTGAGTATAAGCCTTAATGGTCCACGTGCCATTACTGAGAGTGATCGTGGACTGGAACTATAAGGGAGATTCAATCTGCTGTGTTTGACAGAGGGACAAATGAATGTCCCACATGCAAAGTAAAGCAGCATCAAGCCAGCCAGCATGCCTCACACCGAGTCCAAACAAAGCAGATGTATTCTCTCACCAGTTATTTGATAAAATTATCTTGTATGCAGTCATTACTGGCCGAGAATTTGGTTTGGTTTTCTTAAAGTGTCTGTCAGTGGCAAAATCTTTAAACTTAAAACCACACCCACCAAAACAGCCTTGCAGAAGGAATATAAAAAATACAAAGTGTATGAGGAAAATAGATATTTAATATCTTAAAATATTTTGCTAGCAAGGAATGTAGGTTAGTAAAAAATTAATTTGATTTATTCACAGATTTTTTTGTTAATAATTAATATGCTAAATTCTAGATATTTTATTGATTCTGTGCCTAATTTATTCATTATTTTTTCGCAGTGTATTTACTGGTTTATTTATTACTGATATGGCAGATATGGGCTGCAAGAGCATGCATTAAACTGCATTCGAGAATATGTGCATATAAACAAATATTGTTCCAGGTCTGAGTATTGATCATTTCAAATTCACCAAATAACTTGTGCTCCCAACAGCTTTGAACAAACTGCACTCTGCTGTAGCTTAACAACTTTATAACTTAGTTTCAACCTGGAGTAATGCGCCTCCATTTATGAAAGGCTGCAAAGCATTTCTGTTTCTTGCCACACAATGTAATCTCGCACACACGCACACCGACACACACAGACACACACACACACACACACACACACAAACTCTGTCTCTCTTTCTCTCTGGTGCAGCAGATTACTGTACACTGTATTGATTACTGGACCACATTCCAGGCCTCCCACCAGCTGAGGAACACAAATCGGACTACTTCAAGGTCAAATCATGAAAAGAGAAGCATACAAATACACACTTACATTTACATGAGTTTACAAAACCACAAATAACGTTATTTCTTAGTTTGTATCATAGAAAGACTGCAAACATACATGGATGCACATGTTTGAAAATGTGTATCTGGCATTGTAACACCATATATAATGGCAGTCCTGTGCAAATCATGTGGTAATCATAAGCCAAGAAGAACTGTTCTTTTTGTTGCTTTGATACAATGCAATTTGCTAATTCAGGGTTGCACAGCGCAATAACCATCTCAAAAAATATCACAGCTTCATGCTACAGAGGACTGATGGGAAGCTTTAAGTATTTTTGCAGAACATTCTTATATCACAGTGAAGTTGGCCTTTGATATTTTGGATATAAAATGTCACCACCTCATCATTTTATCCCATTAGATAGTTGAGAGAAATGAGTATGAATTCTTGTGTTAAGGAAAAACATATTTTGTCAGGTAACAGTCTCCTTGACCTTTGACCTCCACATTCTAATCAGTTCAACCTTGAGCCCAAGTGGACATTTATGCCACATTGGAAAAAAATCCACTGAGGCATTCTTGAGATATTCCATTCAGAAGAATGGGACAATCATGGTCACAGTGACTTTTATCACCAAAATTTAATGAGCTCATCTTTGAGTCTAAGTGGATGCTTATACCAAGTTTGAAGAAATTCTATTGAAGCATTATTGATATATTAAGTTCACACATGAATGAACTTGAATTAAAAAAAGAAAAAGCCCTAAACAGGTTTTTAAACAGTTTACTTACCTTAAAATATGCAGTAATTTTATTTTTAACCCATAAAGAAAGACTTCCAAACACCTGCACACCCAAATTTGGGGATACATGATTTCCCTTGGACATAAACGTCTGTAAGGATCAAGAACAAGAGCTATTATTATTGTTCTATCTCAATTACTGCATCACCCCACAACAATCCTTGAAAAGCCTTTGAAAAAGCCAGAATTTCAAATCATAACCTTCCTCTTTACAAAACCAGTTTCATGCTGTAGAAAGCCAGTACAGACAGAACAGTGCAGCTGAGAGGCAGAATAAGTGTGATGGCCAATAGCTTATGAGTCCCGTGTGGTTGCCTATCTTTAATAGTGGGACCCTTCTATTTCCTGGTGGAGACAGCCGCTATCACTCTGCCTGATGTATGATTGCCCTGGGCCGCATGGTTGTGTTGGGGAACCATGGATGTACGATTAATTTGTTTACTCAGCTGGTGTACTTCATAAAAGGCCCACTGAGTTGAACTTGGCACTTTGCAGTAATTGACTAGAGTGGATCCCTAGGTCCTTATCGGTCTGCCTTGATGGGCCTCCATTCTAGTTAAGTGTTGCCCAGGCCCATTATAAACCGCAAACAACACAAAATAGCGCTCTACACACTCTCTAATGCACTGTGGATCATTCTCCACGTCAACCATAAAATGTTTTAAAGAAGTAAAGAAACGAATGGGCGATGAAATCTTTCTCAAAAATGAACATACTGTATTTATTTCCATAATAATGCCTAAAAAACTAAAACAAAAGTGCAGCTTTGACAGAAACACAAGCGTAGATGTGAATCCCTTTTGACAATGGCCATTATCACATTTGCGACTTTTAAGCAGTAAAATTAAAGCTAGCCTCAATTCCCCTTTGGGAGCTTGAATCAAAGCAATGCTGCCTGCTTGCCGCACACAAAGTAATTCACCCTAGGAGTGCTCAGATTAAGTAATTATACCAGCACAAAAGCAAGCTCAGTGAGATAGCTTGTGCATAATAAGAACTAGGGGGTATGAATGGAGAGGGCTTAATTTTGCCTGTTCCACAGTTGTCAATGCTTTGTCAAGGCAGTCCTATTCTCAAGCTGCTGGTGGTTCTTATTCAGAGAGACACTCTTACACTGATTGTAATTACACAGACGTGAATGAGACTCTCTGCTGGTTTGGTGCAACTCATTTAATGCCAGAACAGTGCAGAATACACTGCTTGGCACTGGATGCCAACTCACCAGTTCCAGAAAAAAACAAAGTGACGATGAAGAGGACCATTCTGGTGAAAATGAAATCATTTTTGCTGTGACTTATCCTCCGATTACTTTTTAGTGAAAGCAGTTCTTTCTCTGCCAAATCTGTGTTATACCTTTGGTTCATCACGCAAAGTACGCATAGAAAAGCTTTTACCACACAGTTTGGAAAAGAAACGTCTCATGCATAAAGCAATCTACAAATAAAATTGAATTTGGCTTGTTTACATAGGCAAAAAAAAAGGCAGGCTTGTGACCAAAAAAGGACCAATGCTGCCTTTGGCTTTGATTGCTGCTGTTTGTGGAAGCTGGCCAGCCATCCTTGTTTCAACAGCCTCTGTAATTCTGATTGCCCCTGCAACTGATTGACAGTGTCATGTGATTGGATGCATTTTTTTTATGTTAGGTCCTTGATTTCCTTCCATTAAGTTATATTATTTCTTGTTTGTTTGTTGCTTGTTTTCAGAAGTCACGTGTACTTCAACAATTACTCACAAGCATGTAGATAAGTAAAGTGACTTTGGCGTTGACCCTGTCAATTACATTGACTTTCAGAAGTAGAACTCTGTAAATAGTATCCATTCACAGAACCCCCTGAGGAACTGTAGACCAGGCATCGACTGCGGTGGTGGTGACAGGACAGTGAAAAGATGAAGCAGCAAAGCAGCAAAACAAAAGGCTGCAATGACGGCAGAGAAACAGAAGAGATACAGTGGTTTAAATATTCTTCAGCTAAGATTAAGAATTAAATTACTGGACAATAACTGAGAGGTTTAGATGCAGAGTGATGACAAAATCATAATTATAGTTGTCTTCCTGCTTGAACTTACTCTAACAGCTTTATTTGTGTTTAATTTGTTAGGTAGACCAGATAGGAGAGCATTACAATAGCTCAGTCTGCTAGAACTAAAAGCACAGATTTCTTTCTTTACGTCACTAAGAAAAAGATGGTATGACCCACATATTTTAGGGTTTAGGCTGGCTGCAGTAGTCAGTGTTACATGCGTGACTTGTGCACATGCTTATTACAGACCAGTTACATTATGTCCACTGCCCCCATAGTCATTTGCTTTCTTAAGAAAAGAAATTACATATATTTAGTTCATTTTCACATATGAAACAGTTATCAAATAAAAACTCTAATTTGTAAAATATAAAGTGGGTTAGATCAATATTTAGGCAACAACAGATGAGACTGAAAGTGTCATCTCCACTCAGCAGGCAAAACAAGTGAGAAAGCACAGAGTAACAGGAGTCAGATTTCAATTATCACTTGACAAGAGTTGGGGAAGTTGATCAACAAGGAAATGGCAGAGGATTTGGTATCAAAGTGAAACTAAAAAGCACCTATTTGGCAATATTTCAGATTTAAACCAGAACCTCATTATTAAGGCTGTCCGTATTTATATATATCATTTTGTGTGATAAAGGTGGCAGCATCTGGAGGCAACACCTCTACTCTACACAGACTTAAGGCACACCACAAGAATGAGGCTAACAAAATGGACCTCGCAGCAAAAGTTTGACCAGAGAGGCCAGATCATTAAAATACGCCCCCCACAGATATTGAGCGACACCAACAAAAATCTTTTCTTGTAATAGATCCAAGACACTATGCGTCTTTTCTACCTAAGTTAAGCAGCTTCTCAGCCGGGGTGCTCTAAAAAAAAAAAATACTAACTCTGATTGGCATGTCTCGGTCTCAAAGTGTGATTAATGAGTGAAAGGCTTGTCATTAAAAGTTAGTCAGAGAAGTCTGTATCATCTGCACATACACACCCCTTACTCAACACGTACCTACTTAGAAATGCACACACACATAATTATCACCATCTTAGCACTCCACAATGGCAGGTCAAATATAGCCTCAGTATGTAAGTCTCTTGGAAACAAAATTATTCATTTGATCCACGGTGCTTTCAGTGGACAGCAAAATTTAGCAGGTCACAAGGATCACAAGAAAATGAGAAAACTTACGCTGAGATTTAAAGAAGTAATATAATTGTGTACTCATTTAAATTCTGGGAGGTGGGATGAGCTCACAGGGCCACTGGGATCCAAACGAGATTGGGTCATTAAAATTTAACACTTCATTAACACAATCTTAGAATGATTTATTAAAGAAAATTATTTTTTCAACACAAGTTGCCAACCATGATTGTGGGTGGTGTGTGTGTGTGTGTGTGTGTGTGTGTGCGTGTGTGTCTCTGTCCTCTTCATTAATAAGTAAACAGACCAAAAACAGAAATGAATGTGAGGAAAACAAATAAAACTCTTTTGCTTTTTCTTCGTGGTTTAAAATGGCCTCTATGTTTGTGCGAATGTATATTTGTATTTTAAGTAATGCAGCAAAACAATGCAAAGTTTATTAGCACATATGAACCATCTTATTAACTTTCATAGAAAGTTTTAACAAATTGATTAAATAAAAATAAAATAAAAAAAATCGTTTTTAATAGTAGGATCGTATCAAGGTTTAAAAATCTGGTATTGTGACAGCAGTAAGTGCACAAGACCTTAAATAACTTCAAACAAATGATCTCCAGGTGCCCTTGGGATTTATGATGCTGACCATGTAATCGCAATGTCCCTGATGTGAGTTTGGCCATGGCCCTTGTGTTCTGTCCTTTTGCCTAATAAAGGGGGAAAAAAATCCCCTAAATTATTAATCACCCTATAAAAGAGGTTTTCACAGTGGGAGGCATGCCTCCCCAGGGGGGCTCAAAACAGTTTCATAGGAGGCTCAGTGAATGGATGTGGAAAAAATAGTTATTACATAAGTTATCAAAAAGAATAAATGCCTTTGGACATTTTCTTTTATGTGTTTGGTGTAAGCTGAAGTTATGTACAACAGCAATATTAGGCTATTTTGGCTCTGTCCTAGAACAACTGTGTCACATCCTTATGTTTTCCTTGTTTTCTGTTTTTGTCAGTTTTTCCTGTTTTATTTTGGTACTAACCCTTGTCTCTCGTTTCAGGCCCTTCACTTCCTGCCCCTGTGTGTTTCCCTCCTGTGTGATTGCCTGCCCCACCCTGATTGGTTTCACCTGTCCCTCATTACCCCTCCTCCCTTGTGTATTTAATCCTTGCACCACCCTTTGTCTGTGTCAGTTTGTCTCTTTGTTTGATAGTGTGCTCTAGCTCAACAGTTTTTCTAGAGAATATCCTACTTTTGGACCTGTTCCTGCCTTTTGTGTTCCTGTTTTGCCTGCTCTTGTTTCTTTATTAAAACCCCTTGATTGAGTCCAGCATCTGAGTCCTCTCTTTTTGGCCTGGTGTGACAAACTGTCCTAAACTGAGCAGCTGGGCAATTATGGAATTAAGGAAGCCACTTCTGAAAACGGGACATGCCAAGAGTTTGCAAAAAAGGCAGATGTAAAAGCAAAATATTCCGAGGTCAGATGAAACAAAGGCCGAGCACTTCAGTTCTCATGCAAAACTCTGCATCTAGAAAAACTGAAGCTAAGCTCATAATCCATGTAAGCTCTCTTCCATGAAGAACAGTGGTTGTGGCATCAGTTGTGGAAACTAGAGGTTTTGTAAGGATACAGGAAGGAAATGAGTGGAGTCGAATGCAAACTGTTGATGACAACCTGCTTCAAGATGTTTGATTGCGATGACTCCCCATCAACAAGTGAAATCAACACTGAAATGGCTGTGAAGTGGCCCAGCCGAAGCAAAAATCTGAATTTCACTGAAAATATGTGTAAAGGAATTGCTTTAAAATTGGTTTCCACTGGCACTACCCATTCACTTTGACTGACCTTGAGAAAATGTGTAAATTTGTAAAGGAAAACACCAAAAGTTCCAAGAGCATGTTTTCATTTTGTCATCATGTTGTATTTTCAGTAGACTGTTACTGAAAATATAAGAAATCCATTTTGTATTCAACCTGCAACACTAAAAAAGACTGAAGAAAGTCAACAGGGTGGAATACATTGTGAAAACATTGTGCTAGATATGAAAAAGATACTCTTTCTTCAGCTCTGAAATACATCTCTGTATTATTTAACACTATAAAAAAAACAAAAAAAAAAACAATGAGTACATCACCACACATAGCCAGGCAGTGTTTAAAACAGGCAGTGGCGAAAGCAACGAGCTGGAGAGAACATTTCAAGGGCGATCCCGTCACTTTTCAGGAGGTCTGTCCGTGGCAAGGAAAACACTTCAGGAGGCACTTGGCAAGGTACAGCGAGTTCATCAACACCAGCTCTACTACGACAACCACACTGAGACTGTTGTTTGAGGGGACCGGAAGAGGGACGAGAGCCAAAGTATGATCCCAGACAGACAGATGAAAGCAGACTGTCTGATGGGTTCTTATAAAAAGCTCAAAAAGAAACTGACAACACATCTGTATACTAATAAAATAACCTTGTTTTATGGTGTAGTGACATTTAATGCAACAATAAATGTCTTAAAGGGGTAGTTTGGATTATATGGAGTAGGGCGGTATGAGGCACTTATCAACTGTCAATGTATTACAGCTATACAGCACAAAATATGTAATATATGTACTGTAATTAATCATAAAATGACCATGATATGTCATCAGAGATTAAGCAAACATCCCAAATTTAAATAGTGGCTTCTGCGACAACAACGCTACAGCCAACATGTTCTCATTTGAAACTGAGACTTCACTCTGTTTTTGTTTGCCTGTTTCACATTTATTAGAGTTAAACTTGTACAGAATGTTTTAGTGTCTGTTTAAGAGTTATAAGAAATCATTAATAATCTTTAGTCTGGCAGGCAGTAGGGCAGGATGTCTATTTTCAGAGCAGTTGGCTTTTGTTTTCAGGAAAACGGGTGTGGCTTTACATTGACAGACAAATGACATTATAAATAGCTGATCAGCTTACATTGTAGGACTCATCGTTGGTCATAATGTCATGTCATAATGCCACACAGTCATGTAGGTTGTGTCCCTGCAAGCTGCATTTAACATGCCTGAGCTTAGAGTCTGGGAGGACGGGGGCAGGGGAAACAACTCACTTCAACCATAGATATATTGAATAGGGATTTACACTATTTAATGTACCGTCTATAACTCGCTATTTGGACTGCTGAACTCATTTTGAATGCCAGGCTGTTACATATTTCTCCTTTAAAAAAAAGACCAGTCCAAAAAATCAATATCAGTTTAAGAGTACACTACATTTACAATATTTTCACTGCTTTACTTTGCTGTCAGATAGCCTGTTCTGACAGAAAACTGCTGTAATATGAGCCAAATATATCTCTCCAAACCGCCAAACTCCATAAGCAAAATCAGTTGACCACAGTTCATTGTATTATTGTGTGACTTTGGTGTTTTGACAGGTTCATTTTGATTCAAGGAGTCTGGTTGAGCGAGATTAAGTGATATTTGGCTTATAGGTAGCTGGGAAAGCTGTTAAAATAAAAAAAATAATCCAAACTATCATAACAGAAGAACACATACTTTATTAATGCCTCTCTAGGTTTGATGGCTTGCTCAAAGGCACCAGGAAATGAACTGGCACCTTTGTGTGCTACCAGTCCACACTCTGTGGCACAAACTGAACTTGAAACAGGCCCCCTGTGGTTCCCAAACTAAGTTCTTACAGACTGAGCCACTGCCTTAGTCATGGTATTGTCAGACAAAAGACTGAGAGGTCTGGTAGGGAATTTAGGAAGTCAGACACTTTGTGGACCTCAGTAATGAGCCATCTTTGAAGCCTTAGTCATTTTCTGTAAGTGGCCTCAAACAAGTCCATTCACTTCACGATGCATTATCAAACTTCTGGCATTATTAAAGAACTGTCTCGCCTCTCAATAAAATATGAGCCCTATTTCCCCCACAGGCAAAATCACTTGTCATTTGGATGAACCGAGGAACCGTCTAAAGACATGAAAATGATTTCCAATGACAGCCTGCTTCAGGTAAATGACTAATCACATGGCAGAATAAAAATAGCTACCTGTTAAATTCTCAGGAGCACTAGTGAATATTGAAACACAATCGTAATACCTCAGAGACGTGAATGCATTTATTAGTCCTCAGATATTTCATAAAAAAGGGGACAAATGTGGGATGTGTTTGTACCCTCTTGATGATTCATGTGTCCTACAAACTATGATTTAAAGATGATTACTGCTGCACTTACTGGCAATACAAGACATGAGAGCACTTCAATCAAGGTAGCCCTGCAACACTCAGACATGATGATAACAGGCTGGATTTAGCTGGTACTTAGCATGTAGAATAGTGAGCTGTGTTTTAATAGGATTCTGAACAAAAGAAATGAATTTTTAACCTTGTAATTACAAAGAAAACAAAAAAAGCAACCATCTGATACAGCACAGCTCTATCTGTGTTTGTTTTTTCTATAAAACTCGTCTCAATAGCGCGGATGAAGTCTTCCTCCTCATTCAGCTCTGCATAAGGTTTAGTGTTCCCCTGGTGATAATGACACCTGATGGACTATGACAGACCAGGCCCGGCAATATCAGCTCCTGGTGCTGGCAATCAATTTCAGACGGCGGCGGGGTCCGTGCCACGGTGTCCATCTTTATAATTTGATTTGTTATCAGGTCGGACAGTTGTTACAGCAATCATTGCAGCGATCACTCCGCCAGCCACGACCCCGACCTCCCCTCCCCAAATCCTCCTAGGACTATTCCAGCATCTCAACTATTCTCTGCCAAATGACGACTACAAAGTTTGTCTTAATTGCACCATCGCTCCCTCTGTAGCTTTCTTCCCTGCACTCTTAGAAACTAAGGCCTTAACTAGAACCATAAAGGTCTCTGTAGCTTTCCCCCATAGGACAACACTTTTTGGTTCCCAATTACAACCTTTTCAGAGTTCTGCCTAGAACTAAGCATTAAGAGTTATACCTAGAACCATCACTTTCACTCAGAACTCCCTATGAGAGGTTCTAAAGTAGAACCCTTCTATGGTGTGCCAATGGTTCTACCCAGACCCTTCCCTGAAGGTTCTAACCAGCATCCTTCCAGCTTCTCAGGGTGCTAACAAGAACCCATCCTGGATGTTCTACCAAGGTTCTGCCAAGAAATCATTTATATTTGGGGACAAAGAACCCTTGATGAAAAACTATTTTCAAAAGAGAACTCTTTGGCACAAAAAAAGGTTCTTCAGAAGCAAATGATTCTGGATAGAACTTCAGTCCTTCAGAAAGAACCCTTTTGGAACCCTTATTTCTAAGAGTGTGGCTGCCGGCTGTCACCTTTGACTTGATACATAACTCTCATCCCAGCCAGCTTCCCCCCTCCCCTCCCCGCTTCGAAATATATTTCCCGCCGCATCTAAAATGTTTGGACATCCCATAATTTTATAATTCGCCCCTGACTACAGCTGTTGGCAGGGTGGCGAGCCAGCCGCGCCCCAGTTAATCATAGATTACTTTATCTGGGCCATTCCAAATCCTCATGTGTAATGCAGTGCTACCTCAGCAGCAAGTAATCACTGCCCCCCACTTCATCCCAAACACACACACACACACACACACACACACACACACACACACACACACACACACACACACACACACACACACACACACACTCCCCCTCCTCACTTTCTCTCCGAGCCTGATTCGTCTCTGTCTCTCCTCCTGCCCTTCTGTCGTCACCCTCTCTCTTCTAAATTTCTCCTCTCCCATTCCTCATCTCTTTCTTGTGTCTATGCATGATTGGACATTCTCATCAAACATTCATGAGCCAAACTGGTCCCGAAATGTAATATCATAGTATTAGTAACCCTTATTTTCACTTGTTAAGGCCTTGGCTGTGACTGGGTGGCATTACACACAGAGTATTCATAGCCAAAAACTGGATCCTGGTCACAATGTGGCATGAAATATGAAGGACAACAGGTTCCAGCCAATTCCCGAAAAGCAAAGGGTCCGTCTACCCAATATGACAAAGACTGCAAGGGCAGGTGGTATTAAAATGACCATGAATGAACGGAAATAAAGGACAGCAATCAGGAGATTGAGAGAAAGCCAGGAAGAATGAAAAATAAAAGAGAGCATGAAAGAAAAAAAATGAAATAAGAGGCCAAAAGAAAGAACGTTTGCTCAAGAGAAAGAAAGCTGGCTTCAGAGAAAGGTTGGAGAAGTGAAACTGATCAGGAGGTGGTGAGAGCAGCTGCTGAAAAAGTGGAGTTTCGGAATAGGCTCGAGCTGGGTTTTACTTGTGGTCAGACCAGGAGGGTAGATCATGATGACTTCTTTTTGCTGTATTGTTTATAAGAATACATTGTCCCTTTACCGCAGATTTCAGGCGTAACAACACACCGCTGTTTTTAAACTCTGGAGCCAGAAGTAGGGCCAAGTCATTGTTTTGCAAATCACAGGTATGTCTCAAGTCTGCAGTGAAGTCCAGAGTCAAGTCTAGATGGACAAGTCCTTACTTAATCCCAGTCTTTCAAGTCCTAAACAAGTCATAACAAGCCATTTCAACAACAGAGACATGACTTACCATTCTTTGTGCAAATGTTAAAGTTGAAAGCTGCTGAGTTTGTGTAACAACCTGCACATTTTGCATGCTACAATTGATTTTCTGATGACCACTCAGTAGGCGATTTGAGGAAGGATGAGGAAGAATGCCATCACCCTTGTCAGCAATTATATTATATATATTATAATTATATATATTATTATATAGTTTATATAGCGGGTTACTTAAAAACCATTCATCTCATCACTATAGTATGATATGATATATTTTTGGTATCATTTTTTCAGACTGGAGCGCAGTTATGTAATGTTAGGTCTTCATGGTTCACTCCTGCGCTATGATTGGATGCTGGTGGATTGGTTCAAACATGGATATGTGGAATTTAGTGTCAATTTGCTGAGAATAAATAGTGTTAATGATAGCTGCTTCACAAAATCAGGTGAAATTAATTGATTCGTGGCACAATTTTTAAATCTTTGGGCTTGGGTCATGGTACCAAGTATTGTCAAGTCAGAAGGCTCAAGTCTGCGTGAGTCAGTGGTGTTAAAGTCCAAGTCGAGTTGTGAGTCTTTTTTGATTTTGCCAATGCAAGTCTAAAGTTGTCAAATCTGCTTGGAATGCTACAAGTCTTTTTGTGCCACCCCCAGTAAAGTGTCTCTACTGTTGTTTCTTATTACTGAGGTGGAGACAAGGGAGATTTCTGACCCATGCTGGGCAACGCAGCCTTGAGCAGCAAAACATTAGTTAAAATGTCACAACACACCGTGCAGATCCAGCCATCACGGCTACTGTAGACAAGCAATTTTTTAAAAGCACGGCAGCCAAATTATTGTGAAGGGGATGTAGGTCAATATTGAAGTTTCTCTCTCAGGTGTGAGGGAGCGACGAGGAGCACAGGGGGGATTTTTCATGTTGTAAACAGGGCAGCATATTGCTCGTGTCAGCTTCACCAGTATTAACCTTTGAGGCATGGACAGAGTCAAACTGACAAAGGCTAGGAGAGGAAACGTTTTTACAAGAAAGAAGAGGGCAAAGGATTACACTGCAATCATAATCCCATAATCTACTGATACAGTTTTATAATGTTGCTTACTCCAGTGTGGTGAAGTTATTCCATCGTATATTTTAGCAGCCACTATTGATTCTAGTGCCACGATGGTTGGCGAGCAGTGCTGGCTACAGTACACAAGGCAGCGGTGGCCTCGCATGCATGTGTAAAACATTTTTACGATGGGGCAATTTTGCTTTAAGTCATCATTATGACAATTGCCTGCTCTTTAAACCATCCCTCATCCAAACCTCTTTATGTACTACAGCTTTAGTCAGCAATCCTCTACACACACACACACACACACACACAGCAATTTCCATTTAATCCATGTACAAGGCTGAAGCGTTCACAGACAATAACATGCAGACAAAGACAGATTTGACTATGGCAGAATACCCTCGCCGACAAGCATACTGAGACCACCATAGACAGACAGCAACAATACAGAGCTGTGTTATTTTCTTTACAAGACTGGAATGAGTTGTCCAACACTGTGTATCCTCTAGCTAGGCTCAATGTTAAACTGAACTAAATCCATAAATGAAGAGGAAGATGGCCTGAATGCACAAGAGCGTAAAAAAAAAATTTAGATCTACACTCTTAGAAATAAAGGTGCTGACTAGAAACATAAAGGGTTCTCCAGTTCGTCCTCACAGGAGAAACCTTTTTGGTTCTTGGTATAAAGGTTCAACTTGGAACCCTTCTAAGCTTCTGCTTAGAACCCACAATAAAGGGTTATACCTAGAACCATCTGTGAAAGGTTTCACTCAGAACCCCCTGTGAGAGGTTCTACATAGAGGGTTCTATGTTCTACTGGGGGTTCTATGTAGATTTTTTCCACCATCTAAGGATGCTAACAAAAACCCAGCCAGGGGGGTTCTACCAGGCACCTTTATCATATCCTAGTGGTTTCAGCTAGAACCCACCTGGGGTATATTTTATAAGAGTTTAAACCCACACTGTCAAAACAAAACAATTTACTTATTTAGATCAACCTGAATCTTTGAGTTTTAGAAATCCTCCAAAAATGAATACTTCAAAAACTGTCAAGTAAACTCATTGACGTGAAAGTGAATAATGATTAATAGTTTTCAACTGCAACCATTTAATTTGAAGCAAATAATGAGAAATCGGGCCCAAGGCTGTGAACCCTTTTTTGTGATTTCTAATACTCAAACATTCAAGTTTATCTAAATAAGAAAATTCAATTATCTCAACAAAAAAAATTCTAGGTCAGCACAACATTGTTTAATTTATTTCAAAACCTAACAGTTTAAGTAACTTTTTTTTTTTAGTGTATAAACCTTTTGTCTTCAGAGGGTTCTTTGAAGAATCATAATGAATTCCATAGATTGTATATTGTGGTCATTTATCATTTTGTTCACATTGAGAAAATCTTTTAACACTCATGCTTTCAACAATCCTTAAAGAACTCTTTGATCCAAAAAGGGTTCTTAATCAAGCCCACAGTCTTACAAAGAATCCTTGATGGTTCTAGGTAGAACTACAGCCCTTTAAAAAGAGCCTTTGTGGAATCCTTATTTCTAAGAGTGCAGCTGTAATGTAGGCAAAACCTTATTTTTCACTTTAGTATGTCGGTGCTCGCACCGCCGCCGGCCTCCAGCAAAATTAGCATCTAGGCCAACAGGTGAGGGGCTGTTCATGGAAACCAAATACAGTGGTCTCAGAAGTGACCGACTAGCCTCCGTGGGAAGAGAATATCAAGTAAGAGAGGATGAAAGGAGCTCTGGCCCACAACCATGATGCAAGTCCATCAATTGACTAGCTTAATTACCATTAGCTGACCACTTGATTATCATATCAATAAAGACTGTGAAATCGAATGAGGCACAGACCACTGTGTGGTGTTCCCAGCAAATGTTTGCATGTTTAGCAGGATATTATGAAACGCAGAGTGTTTTCCAGGACACTTTGTGCGAGCGTTTGTTATTTGAATTTCATCAGAAGCCCTAAAAGCAGTAATCCCCATGCATTGGTGCAGTAACCCCCCCCCCCAACAGCCTGAGGATTAATTCTAAAGAGGTACTCGCTCACTGATGTTCGGGCTGCTTCTCTGATACGGTTAGCTGGGAAAGCAGCGCGCTCTGTGTCTGCAACAACTATTCCCTCACAGCCAGAAAGCAGAGATTTGTGCTCGCTGGAACTAACTTGACTCAGCCACATTCGGTCTGCAAATCAAAGAGGACGCTGGGGAATAAACACGTGTGTGTGTGTGCGTGTGTGAATGTGTGTGCAAAGGAAAGGAAAAGTGGAAGTGCACTTTTATGTCAAAGAAGAAGGTCCAATGGAGTTGGTCATATTGTTTTTGTCTCATTTCCCCCCAAAGAACACTCTCCCTTGGAATAAGTGGGCTGTGATTCGGTGTCACTGTGTGTCCCAGCGTGAAATCATTGAGGAATGCAATTATCACTTCGCCCAACAGACATTTTTCTGAATAACTGGGAACATAAGAGGGGAGTGAGAGCGAGGGAGCGGGGCAACACCAGTTATAATTTTGACCCTAATGTGTGCTCTCAACTTCAAACTTCCTTTTGTTAAATCAGTTAAATCGTGATCTGCTGGCATACTTACGATTCACGATGGGTCAAAAGTTTGTCTCTTTCTTCTATTTACTTCTATTATTTCACTGTGTCCAATAACCTCATGTTTTCAATTGTTTTATGACTTTTAAGGGCCATTGTTTTCTCCATTATGACCTTTAAATGATCCACTCAAAGTGCCACTGCCAAGGCTACTACTGTGCGCTCCATTTCCCTTGGCAGATATCCTTTCTCTTATGTTACTGTAATTACTATCATAGTACTTGCATACTGTAATATTTCCTTGTTAATAGCATGTAATTCACGAATTATGGCTTTATACTAAGGTTTCAGACATACATAAAAATATTGCATATTTTTAACAAACTTAATAGCATGTTCATAAAGAATTTTGGATGCAGCCAGTGGCCCAGTGTTGGCTAACGCTAAGCTACCGTCAACCAAGATATCTCCAACAAGTCAAATCCACCCAGCCTATTAATTGCCTGAAGATGTCGATGAAGTTGTCGATGCCTCATTTGTAGTTCTGTTGTCCACGGAGGGTTAAGTTAAACTTCATAGGCGCTCGCTGCAGGTAAGCCAATGTTAGATGCTGCTGCTGGGGTTGTGGCTTTCAGGCTGTCAAACACAGTGCAGCTTTTAGATATATTTTGTGGTTGTTGCCTCACAAGCTTTGCATTTCACATTATAAACACTGCAGCGAGAGTTCACTGCATCAGCTTTTAATAAAGTGTAATCACACTTGTGACCTCTTTTGGCTCACTATTGCATAAGAGGGGCGTTAGAGGGATTGAGTAGCGTAACACCAGTTACAAATGTTGACCCTAATGTGTGCTCTCAACTTCAAACTTCCCTCTGTTAAATTAGTTATATCCTAATCTGCTGGCATACTTACGATTCATGATGGGTCAAAACTGCTCTTTCTTCTATTATAAATTTCACTCCACCACTGTGTCCAATAACCTCATGTTTTCAATTGTTTTATGACTCTTAAGGGCCATTATTTTCCCCATTATGACCTTTAAATGATCCGCTCAAAGTGCCACTGCCAAGGCTACTATTGTGTGCTCCATTTCCCTTGGCAGACCTTATCCAAAATTCATTCCCTGAACAATAATTCTCGGGGAAATATTAAAAGCTGTTTAATAGAAAGGGGATCAGATTGCCTTGGCCTACACTTGAGGTCATTTCAGCTCATTAGAACAGAGTGTGAATTTAAAAAGCAGGCGGCTTTGTTAGCATGCAATGTGAGCGAGTCGGCTGGGGCATCTCATGCTGAGCCGGGCAGGTACTGAAACTGTCACCCTGGTGGCTCAGCGAGAGGTAAACTGTCACCTCCTTACTATTAAAAGAACTCCCAGGAGAAAGAAAGAGGGAGGGAAGGAGAGTGGAGTGTACAAACTCATCTCCAAACAAACAGAAACAAACACACAGACGGCTGACATGAACTGCCTGCTTTTTTTTCTACTTGCACAAGACTGCAAGGTCAAGGTTTTTTTTTAACACCACATTAATAATACAGGCCCAAACAATTAGCGCCACGTTAAACACCCTTGTTTAGCCGTCAGCTTAGACGTATTTACATTATTCAACAAGGCTATTTGCTTGCATTCTAAGCAGATCAGGTGTAATATTTTATTTTTATTTTTTTTTACCAAGACCGTAATAATGTTTATCTATGCACCACATTGAGTAAATTAGGAGCACAGACACAAAGACAAGCCCCTTAACACACATAGACACACAGCTGAGGCTATCTTTGGCTGCACACTGTACTGAATGTGCTTGGCAAGCAGGCTGATGAAAGGTAACAGCAGGAGAGGAACTCATTATAGATCGTGATTCAAATATAAAAGGTAGGTGGGACTTTTTTTTCTAAGAATAACTTCATCTGGTTCTCTTCTGAAATATGAATGATCACATAAGGACTCAATTGAATTTGGAAACAGTCTGAGAGGGACGACTGACTTTTATTATAAGACTATACTGATAATGACATCTGAGGGAATCTCTCTGATAGATTTTCGTTTTTGTCCTTAGATATCATGTCCTAAATTTAATGGCAGAAAAGAAAGGAGAAATCTCATGTGAGCTGATATGGTACTCGTACCTGGAATTCAGTTGTACAAAATAGGTCCAAACTTCTCGATTTCATTGTTACTTATTTAGAATATCTTTAACACCACAAAATAAAATCACCCCATACCTCCTGCTCCCTTCCCAGAATCGTGCTTGTCAGTCTGTCCTTTGGGCATTTAGCCCTGTTGTGTGTCTTGGAGGAAGCACATGTGATATCCTTCCTGTTGTGTTGTTGTCATTACTATCATAGTGTTTGCATACTGTAATATTTCCCCGTTCACCCTTTCATACTAAGGTCTCAGACATACACATAAATCTCACATACTGTTAGTGGACTAAATAGCGTGTTGGTAAAGGAATGTCGGACTGTTAGCTCACGCTAGTAAAAATGCTAAGCCAGGCATGCCAATGTTAGTTGCTGCTACAGTTTCTGTGGACTAGTATTGCCTGCATTAAGTTTTAAAAAGTTTAACCACACTTGTGACCGCTTTCAGCTTGGTATTACTCACTGTGACCTGAACAAGCTGCAGGGGTAACACTGCTCTCTCTCTCACTGTTTCTCTCTCTATTACTCTAAGTTACCCTCTCATCCAGGTGTGCACAGGTATAGGTATCTGTACTTAGTAATACCAGTGTAATTCAGTCAGTTAGGTGACCGAAATCAGTATCCAGCCCGACTGGACATTTTCACATATTTGCACACAGATGCATGAAAACACCCATGCATACACATGAACACCAATGTCAACAAACACACACATATTGAGAGGGAGCTTAGCTGCAGAGTAGAGCCCTGAGGGCCGGTCTGTTGATTAATGAGGGGAGGAAGGCGAGGAGAGGAGGATGAAGCAGAAGTGTTAATGGAGCTATGATAGATTCCTCTAGGCCTGGTGTTTTATAGGTGAGTCTCCAGTGTATCTGCACAATGTAGCAATACAGTACCACAGAGAACTGTAAAGCCCAGAGCTCTGCGTGGGAGGTGAAATATGAGGATCAGATGGACTTGAATATGGAGCAAAATGCATTCACCTTTCAAAATTACACAGCAAGCATTATTAAAGGGATGAACTTAACTGCAAGGGAACATTATTAGAATATTTTAGTTTGTTTTTCCCCACAAGATAAGAGAATCAACTTCAAAATAATTGATTTCACAGAACTTGAAAAAGGAGCAAAGACTTTCTTGTAAAACACTTCTGAGGGACATATCCTGAGCTAACCAACTTTGTGACAACAGTGACAGCACTCAGAGCGATTGTACAGGAACACCCAATTTGTTCATGACTGTCACATCACTGAAATTTAATATATAACAGCTTGAATAAATACTCTGAGTCAACAGTTTGTCCTCGGTTCATTGTCAGGGAAGCAGGTGGAGGAAAATCTCTCAGTGACATCACATTACAGATAGTGCTGAAATACAGAAACAGTCTTTGTTACATAAAAACTCACTGACATGAAAGAAAGTCGTAACACTAAAACAAAATGCACTAATTTTAAATTAATTTATCTGTGAAGAAAAATGTGTTTGATCTTGAACCAGCTTCAACTTCATTTAACTAACTGATTGATTAAACAGAGATTAACCTATAAAACAAAAAAACAGGAAGCTGAATCTTTGATATAACTAGTGTTAATATATTAGCTTTGGTTTTGTCGCGTTTTGTAATGTTTTGGGCCCCTTGGGGGCAGCAGCACTATCCGAAATGGCAAACTTGTTAGCATACGATTGACTCTGTAAAAATGTCAAGGAGCTAAAAAATAAAACTAAAGATTTATAATGTAAGCTACTCTGTTGTTAAAATAGATTTCATAAAATTAATATTAAAAAGTAGCATTCAGGAACTGTAATTGAATATTGAACATTTTTTTAATGATACACAGCCCGACATACAGTTGCTTATTTACACATTCTGTCCTGTGTCTGGCCACCCTACGCCAAATATTAACTCTCCTTTTAGCTCTGTTTTTGGTCTCCACCAACACCTGAAGGAAATATATGACAACTTTTTCTGTCTGTCGAATACGACTGGGCTCGTGGAGTTTAGTCCATTTTTTTAGCTTCTTCGCTGATGAGAACAATGTAAGAAAAATGTGAAGTTGCGAGCTGTAAGACCAAAACAATGAACCGAAAGTCGCTATAAAACTCTGTAAGGTTGAGAGGAACAGTCAGGTGTTAATTCTTTGTGTTTATGGGTGCCAACTTTCACGTACAAATGTCATGTGATTCATTATTATTCTAAAATATACTGATATAGGTGCTTAAATTATACGTTCTACAATGTTCCCTACACTTTATACAAAATACAATGACTGGAAGACAGAAAAACAGAACAAACTGGATTGGATAATGTGGATAATGTGGTCGTTCTCACAATTTTTTGCTTAAATTCATGGTGTTGAATCAAGTGTCTAGTCTGTTGTCAGGGTGCAGGGTCTTCAGGGGATTGAAAAGATTAAATAGCCATGAAGAGAGTCCTCTTCTACTGAGCTGTGACTTCTCCCCCAATGGGATTAGAGAACTTTGCACTTTACAAAGCAGCTCATCAGAAAACATTGGGAACACAAAGCTGTTATGGACAGTGCCAGCTTGCTGTAACATGTGTTTGTGGACGGATTTTAGGCAGCGAGACAGAAGAGAGGGAAAGAGAGAGAAACTGTCTGGGAATGAAAGAAGACTCCTGTCTGGTATTTTGAGAGCATGACATTGAGTGAGGGCAAGAAAAGAGAGTGTTGATACAACGGGACATTATTAGCCACCAGTCTTTTCATCATGCATTACTTAATCAATTGAGTTTTAGACATTACTAACTACTAATAACAACATTTGTCCCTGTTCACAACAAAAAGCTTTTTTGATAATTAGGAACAACAGGAATCGATGATGTCAAATGTTCAAGTGGGGTCCAGGCAGAGATTTATTTATGAAAGCGACTATATAATAGAGGAGCATTTTTCACCGTGAATAACGACTGTTAGGCTGTTGTTTCCATATCCCGCTAGAGATGCAATTCATCAGGGCCAATAAGAGCTGGTAATTTGTCTTCAGGTCTTTGTCTGATGGAGGAAGCTGATGAAAACCAAAGGAAATGACCACACAATGTATAGCCCTGCATATCTGTGAATTAATGCACCGAGTCCAAAAACATCTATCAAGAAGAAGAGCTGAAAGTAGGCTACACGCACCCACAAGGCACAAATAAGATCATAAACAAAACTAGGCATATTAGAATCCCTCTGTCTGTTACGGTTTCAATTTGGCAATCATAAAGATGGAGCGGAGAACACGGCTAATTGTGGCTACTGGATGTACAAATCTAATGATTTGCTAATTGATATAATCTGATTTCTTTGTACAAGAAGCCCAGTCACACTTATCCATGTTGTTTGGAAGTCTCACTTGCTGCAAGTCTAGCTGACTGTGTCTTTTCCACGCTCCACTGACAAGTACAGTTCCTGGGGTGAAAAATCTCCTGACATCCACCATTCTGGACGGCCTGTCATTGTTAATAGTGAGTGCATGGAAGTGGCAAGATCCTATCTTAAATGGCTGTGCCATCTTGGACAATAGACACATTGTTCTCCACTTCTTTGCCTCTGCTTTGGTGGGTGCCTGTGCGCCAGCAAAGGGGAGGGGGACATACCCACACACTATTACAATACACGCCGTCCACGTAAAGGCCACTGGTCACTGAGCACAAATAACCACTTGTAGGTCAAAAACAGCTGAGTGAGACAAAAGAGGGATAAAACAATTAATAACTGTTTTATCTGCAGACAGAGATGGGCGGAGAGCACCACTGCGTCCAGGAAAGTACTTTAAGAGTAATAACTCTTGATTTTGTCCATATTTAATGACTAGAAAGAGCTTTATTTGCACCATTAATGTCTTTATCGGCGTCCGCTGTAAACTGCAAGCTTAGCATCAGACTTATTAGATGAAAAGTTTCTAAACAGTTGGAGACTGTTTGAGAGTCGAGGCACCTTGACTGAAAAGTGAATTTGTGAAATATTGGCATTTGTTCAGTGGTAGATTACCTTTGAATGGAAGCTGAAGTCTTGAAAGTTATTTACTAATGTTGCTCGAAACTGATTTGAAGTGGCCAAGCCTTAAAAAAAGTTTCATGGATATTTTGTGGAGAGGCACATACATCAACAATCTAAAACAAAAAACAAAAGTAAAGAAAACTGTAATGAAATTAGGGCTGGAACTAATTATCATTTTCATTATTATTTATTATTAATCTGCAGATTATTTTATTTTGGAGGGTGAAGGGGGAAACACTACTCCCCACAGGAAGTAAACCTGGAAACTACAAAAAACTTTTTGGCTCATTCAATAGACAAGCAACCCTCACTGGACTGAACGGGTGCCATCTTTGCATACACAATCCAGTTCCTTATAATATATCTATAATTTTGATGGGCACTGCTCTTTGACCAGTCAAACCAGTGCAAACAGCAGTGGTGGGCAGTGTGCAAGGCCAGATCCAGAATTTCTCAATGAAGGAGAAAGAGCAGATGTGCTTCCAGCCCCTTTTCATTTTTTTATATGGAAAAAAACGTGTGAAACAAAATATTAACAATACATCAGAACTGAATATTTAAAAACATATCTGGAGGGGAACTTTATTTATCAAAGTAGTTGCAGATTTTCTGTCAATTGACAAATCGATTAAAATAGACTTCATCTGTAGTATTTACATACTTGATTTCGTCCAAATAGAACACAGATGGGAAGATACAAGAATTTCTCATTCATCTCAGGAGTGGGAATAAACAAGATTATTAGTCATAATTAGCGCCTAGCCAGTGTAGCTGATAGAAGTATTACAACAAGTAATTAGATGTGTTCAGTCATAATAAATTATCAGTATTCCTTATAGTCAGATTCTGCTGTATTGTGTCACGCTCCACTGTAACAAAATCACTGTAGAGTCTAGACTGAACCTTCAGTCCCACATTAAACTTCCCTCGAACCTTCCTACAAGACTAAAGATGGAAAGAATCCAATAAGTACTGAGCTACAGTATTTGTCACTTGTTTTTTCAGTCCTTAAATTACAGAGAGATATCTGCCCCAAAACAAACTGTATGCAGTGAAATGGTTCACTCGTAAAAAAGTAATTTTAAAACCCCGAATCACTTCTGTAAATCTATAAACAGGAGAGTAACCCATCTTTTTGCAAATGATATCCTTGTGTTTGGATGATGAATAACTTAAACTCTCAGTCTGCAGCCACGATTATTGGTTTACTGATTATTTGTTTACATCCATACTTTCGGCTGATTGTATTTTCACTCCTCCTCATTCTGGACCAGACATAATGCATTTTTAATGTGTTTTCTGCTTTGACATTTTCGGGTTTGACCAAGGCGCTTTCATACAGTTACTGTGCTTAGTAGGGGAACATAGTCCCCCTCAATTTTATTTTTGCTACTGTGAAGTACATTAACATTTTATTATATATATTATATGTATACTTTTAAGATCTAAGTTAGTTGTTTTTGTTGTGTGTTTTTTTTCTGTGGGCTTGAGAGGCCAAAGTAAGTAGCCTACCCTACCTGATTTTAAGATGACTAACAGCACCTCTGAATCTCAAAGATGTATTCCAGCTCACTGATGATGTTTTAAAAAAGTCAACACAGCTCACAGTCAAGGATCAAAATATAAACTGTGAGTCGGAAGGGAAATTTGGGGATTTGGTCAACCATTGGGTACCAAAACAAAATCAAGAGGAGTACAAGGTAAGTTGGGCAAACCATAGAAAATGGCTATCATCATATTTTTAAAGGGTTTATGAGTAATATCATTATAATAACAATTAACTAAATGACTGTATGCAGTGTGAAAGGGGTCACATGGTAACCTCAGAGAATAATCAACCAACGCTGCAGTTGCCCTTAGCTCTACAAGAACTTAATAGCATCTTTCAGCTAATTTCCATGTCACAATTTACTTTGCTACAACCTGCCTGCAGCAGGAAGCTAATTTCAGCGAATAAGCTTAATAAAACCAAAGTATGCTCACTGCCCAGCACCAGACAAAGTTAGGGACTAGCTGGTGAGCATAGTGGAGCATTTAGCTACAAAACATAAAAATATTTCACTGGTAAGTTATTGAAAATCCAAAACAGATTTTACAGGGAAGAGGAGTGAATAATGTACTTGCACTAGGTGAACAGAAATATGACTCCGTATTTGCTGGATGTATAAAAAGGCAACTGTTTATGCTAACATGTTCACCATATCAGCAACATTAGTATTCATTTGGATTGATTTTTGTGTCCACTTGATGAATGTAAGTCCAATATTCAATCTTCTTTTAGGTCTGATTTTGGTCTCCTCCAACACTTGAGGGAAATATCTGGATCTTAAGTTGCTAAATCTTCAACTTTCACCATCAACTAATTTCTAACTTTGCCTGTCTGCTGTTTGGTGCTGAGCAGGTAGCACACAATGGGTTTTAGAGATGTTTATGCTGAATACAGTCTGATAACAACATTATGAGAGTGGTAATACAGAACCAAAATATTGAAGTGTTGGGCCATAAAAGTCAAAATTAAAAGCTGCTTCAAGAGTCAGGTAATAATTCTCTGTGGGTTTATAACTGTGTGATCCCTTTCACATATGGGTATTCATTTGATCTATTGTTAATATACAATGTTAATTATGCCCACTTTGAATATCTGGCATGAGGTAAAATCATAACCATCTAATGCTATTCTTACTGCATATTTGTTTGCATGTAAAACAAGTTAAAGTTGAGTTTACTGCAGGAGCTATTTATTTCGGTGAAAACATTTTGGTGTAACTGGTGGGAAATACATTTTTTTTTCTGAGTGTGAAGTCTATGTGTGAAGTGCTCTGCGTTCTCTTAAAATATTACATATCTACCTCTGGGGCAACATCCGATCTACAGCTCCTTTGAAGTGTCAAAACATGTTTGTGAATGGAGAGACTGAATGGCAGCCTGACTCACCCTCAGCAAACTTAAATTGACCATTTTTGTTAAGGCTTGAAGAAAAGTGAAGAAAAGTTGGACAGACGTGGGTGGGGGGGGGGGGGGGGGGGGGGATATTCAACAGCTGACCTTTTCTATTTACCACAGCGATCCTTAACCTGGGAAACATGTACCTGGACTGAGACTGACACCAAATTACTCAAAGGTCATGTTATTCAGCTCGTCAGGAGGAGACGTCCACCACACTGATAGCATCAGCCGTTTTTCACCGAGAGGGAGAAAGAAACAACTACATGGATGATGGCATTATCAGTGCTGCTGTTTCTTAGACACTGCAGGATTTGGTAACACTCTATTTGAAGGGGTGTGCATAAAATTCATTACACCTTCATAACCATGTCATGACACCTGTCATGAACACAAAGAAGTATTTATGGATGTTTATGACTGTTGACATCAAGTACCATTTGGTCAATTATTTCATTTTTAATGTAAAGTTGACACTGTTTGAAATGTCTTTGGTATGACAACTTGACATTAACCGAGGCAAAAAATGTCTTTGTTATGACAGCTTGACATTATCAAACTGTTTAGCTTTATGTTTTTAAGAGTCATCATGTCTTGGTTAATGTCCAGTTATCATAACAAAGACATTGACAGGTTATGTCACCTTGGTTAATGCCAGTTTTGCATAACAAAGACAAAGACAGATTATGCTGTCTTGATTAATGTCAAGTTGTCATAACAAAGACATTACTGGCTTAACTAATGTCAAGTTGTCATAACAGAGACATTGACAGTTTATGTTGTCTTGGTCAGTGTCAAGTCATTGTGACAAAGACATTATTGGCTTTATTACTGTCACATTGTCATAACAAAGACATCTCAAACAGTGTCTGTCATAACTGAATGGCATTTAATGCCATAAGTCATAAACATTAAGAAAAAGTCCTTCATGTTCATGACCAGTGCCATGATGTGGTTATGACAGGTGTAATGACAGTCTTACGCACACTACTTCAAATAAAGTGTTATCCAAGATTTTATGTTTTTCTCTGTACGACACTTACAAAGCCACGGGATTAAAATTAATTGAGAATCCACACACTGTTCTCTGGCAGCAGATTGTTTACTTGTTTGTCGGGCGCATGTGTGTGCCAATTCTTCAATGTTGAACCAAGTGAATTTGTGTGTGAATGTGTGTGTGTGCCTTTGCACTGTGTCAGGGGGAATAGCCTGTTGGGGTTATGGAGGGTGCAGTGCGGGGTGATGAATAGGATGCTTTTGTGCTCAGTCTCTCAGCTGTCTGCAAACCAGTGAAGGAGAGAAAGGTGAGAGAGAAAGGGGCATGAGGTGAGGGAGATAGCCAGATAAAGGGGAGGAAAAGAGATAAAATAGGGGGAGAAGAGATGAGAGAAACACTGTGAAGTGAGGGGAGTACAGGTGAGACGCAGGAGGGGAGGCGGGGGGACGTGAGGTGAGAGAATGGGTGGAGAGGTGAGGAAGAGGAGGGGAATGTGAGAAAGGAGAGGAAAGAGAGACTACTTGTGCATTCAAGAACACTGCACCGTTGTCTCCACAGCAAACAAAGAGACAAAGAAGTTGGCTAATGTAGGAAATCGTTGCCATTCATGTCAGTGGGAGAAGAAAACAAATGTCCCGGGAAAAAGAGAAAGAAAAAACAGAAGAGAAAGTGCCCCGGTTGGTAATTTTGATCACTCGGCAGAACACAGACCTGACCTCATGGCCTCAACCTTCACACATGATGGGGTTTGGAAATGAGCCAATCACACTGACGGATGCTGATGAGTTCAGCCGAAGCCACTGGTGTTGGTTGGCGTGGCCACTTTAATATGTATCGCATAAAGAGAGCCATTCGACTGTACTACTTTCTAATGAAAAATAATGTATAATACATTTTAAAAAGGCACAGCATTACAATGGAGACCGAGGTGGGAGCGTTAGAAGGTCAACTGTGATGCAAAGTCTTGATATGTGATATTTGAGAGACCTTTAAAGCACTAAGAAAAAACATTAAAAAGCCATCACATGAGGAGGAAAACACCCGGGACATTTTCTGGCCTAAAAATCCAGCTGAGAAGGTTCATCCAGACTTTGCTCTGACAGGCTAAAATTTTAGTACTTTTCTGGTACCACTTAAAATGTGTCACTTGCAGCGAATATCAAAAACTAGGGCTGTACTGAATAATTAGAAGCTTCAAAGGTTTATTCATAACTTTGACATATTCTAAATCAACATTTGAATACAGCGCATGCCTATTCATTATGTTTAAACCTGGTATTTCTGCACAGCTGCAGATAAAGCTTGGGCTTTCGCTTTATTATCATTATTATAATACTCGTAGAATGATTCCCCTTTTCCATACTCGTGTTTGCTTGCATCACAGCCAGGATTTGCATTGCCATTACAACAGGTCCACCCGCTTGAAGGTGTGTCTTTTAATTCAAGACGGGCTCAGATTAACACTTTTTTAACACAATATAAGTACCCTGTTGTTTTGTTATTTAAATGCTTTTATAATGAAGCCGCAAAACGGGAAATGTCAAGTTTTCATCAACATTGTCACGGGTTGGCCACCGTTTACATGACGTCACTGCAACCTGCTTTGGAAACAGGTCCTGCACGCTTTGAATCACTTTATTTAAATTAAGGATTTTGTCCTAAGGTTTAAAAAAAATGAGGGTGATGAAATTATACAATAAGATGAAGCTTCAGTCAAAAAACCTTAATATAACCTTTGACTATAAAAAGAAATCACCGTCGGTACAGCCCTATCAAAAAGTGATAAAAAAAAAAAATTAAATACAGCATCTAAAGCTTAAACAATTAGTTGATTAACACAAATATGCGATTATTTTTATAGTCAGTTAATCATTCATGTTGTTTTTAAGGCAAAACACTGTCTGGATGCAGCTTCTCCATTGAGGGGACTTGGTGCCTTTCTTTGTCTCCTGTGAAGGTAAACTGAATATCTCTGGGTTTTGTTGTGTTGATAGACAAAACAAGTGATTTGAAGATGTCGCAGTGGGCTTTAAGAAACTGTGACAGTAAAAATAACAGTGATTTTCTCACTATTTTCAGACATTTGATAAGACAAACAATGAATCAATTAATCATGAAAAGAATCAGCAGATTCATCAGCAATGAGAGTAATGGTTAGTTGCAGCTCTGCTGGCATCAAGTGTTTGGACAGATTTATGATCTTGTTTACTCATCCTTTGAAGAGAAAGTTTCTTATTTGAATCAAAATAAATTTGCCACTTGTAGACAGCTTTTTTGATTTAGGCTGCTTGTGTTTATACATTTAACATTCGAGAGCTTTGGTTTTAAAGATGAACAGATTAGTCAGTAAGTTGATGAGTAGATTGATGGAAAATTCATCTGCACCACTTCCTAAAATGCACTGGTATAAGCTTATCAAATGTGAAAATTTGCCTTGTATAATGTTTCATATTTTTGTTGTAATTTGTATTATTTTTGGCTCTAGGGCTTTGGGTAAAACAAACAATTTGAAGATGTCTGGTAGGGCTGCACAACGTAAAAAAAAATCATATTGTGATTAGTTAGACAGATATTGCAATTGTGATGTGATTCACGATTTTCATTTTCACAAAAAAAAATAAAATCATGATGCTTTTACATTTTGTCTGTTCCAGTAACTCATTAAAACATGCTGTTCTGTCATCCATTTGAACTTTATCAAAATAATTGCAGCTTCTGTGATTTGGATATTGCACTTGGACATTAAAAAAGTAATTGCTAGATTAATAGATGAAAGTTGAAAATCATAAAGATGAAAATTATCTTTACTTGCAGCCCTATTTGGTTTGTTTTGTCTAAGAAAAAAAAACAACTATTTGAAGAAATAAATCTCAAAGAAGTGTCAAAAAAGCGGTGCTCTGGTACATTTAATAAACGTCATGAAACGTTTGAAACGATTCCTACACCTCGAGGACCGTTGTATGGAGGCCTACAGTATGTTGTATGTTTATAGAGGGATTGAGATGATAATTGATATGAAACAGACTCTCAACCATCACTCTTACATGTTTCAAGTTTCCAAGAGTGTAGAGTTTGACATCATTGTTTTTGCAGCGCACAATGGTCAGAAAAACATTCAAACAAAAGGAATTGATACGTTTGGAGGCATACAATTCCGATAGATCAGACAAGTTGGTGCTCGGTTCCCATTCTTAGTGATGAGAAATCCAAAGACACAAAGAGGCCAGTGCATCTTTCTGTCCATGCCACTAGATTTGACTGCATGTATCCTTCTCTCTGTAAAGCATTTCAACAAAATGATGCCTCAAGTCTCACGATTCTCTGTTGAGTCATCAATATCTGTAATAAATTAGACAGGAATAAAATATGACGTCTGAGATCAGGCTGCAAAGTGCAAACTAACACTTTTTTGGATTTCAGCCAACTCTAAATATCATCCACCTCCACCCAGATGTGTATCTTTCCAGTCAGCCTACGCCTGTGTGTATCTGCCACACATTTGGATTTTCATCTCTCTCAAAACACAACACAAAACACTTGAAATTACACCATTTAGCACTGATGAGGTCTTTTCCCTCACAGCGAAAGATCACAGAGATCTACTGTATCACTGCCTGTTGATTCAGGCTAGTCCTGCTCCATTTTGTTGTTGTTGTTGTTGTTTTTCTCTCTAACTGATTCAGAATGAGAATCGGCCTGGAATAACTAACCCCGGCGTGGATGGATAAATACTTTCTATCTACCCACACCGGGGTCCTCTGAGGCCATCGCAGCATGGCTTTTCTGTGATGAAACAGCAGCAAGCGGTGGAGGGCTGAGGGAGTGGGCGATCAGGACACAAACTGTTTTTTCTCCACAAACAGCAGGATGAGATGTGGAGCTAGCAGAGATATGGCATCCATACCTCGAGCACAGCCAACGCAGCATGCGTCCTCACTTGGTTTGCAAAGTCATGGACTCTCCCCACACACACAAACATGCACGATCCATCTTTTTCTGAATGCATCTAGCTAACAGCATATGCAAGAAGTAAATAAACTCAGCCAACTGTACGCGAGCGAGCTTATTTGCATGTTAACAACAATAAATGTCCTGCGCTTTCATTTGTTATAGCAGCCTCGTGTTGTGCAAGCCCTTTAGGGAGAGTAAAGCTTTCTCTAACTCAACAATTACTCTTTAAGAGTGATCAAAGATAGCCTCGATCGCAGCAAACAACAGCAGAAACAGTGTTGATGGAGCCAGGTGATGATGTGGGGAGGCAGACATCATTAGCCTCCATCATCACACTTCATCAGAGGAGAGGGAGTGTGCCCGCTCTGTTAGCGTAATGAGCTGGAAGTATGAACAAAAGCAGATGGCTTTATGAGTCAGACAATAAGGCGCTCATAATTGAATATATATCATTCATTTCCATTTAAGCAGTCATGCCAGTTTTTTGCATTGGGAATCCATTATTAAAGCATAGAAGAGCTGTCATTGCACCAAATCAGCTGGATTTCAGTGAGACTTTTCAACAGTGGGAATAATTCATCATGTACAGTAATGATAACAGGCTGACGACGGTTTGTGCAGTGATAAACGGCATTCCCGGTTTTCCTATTATATTATCCATCCTAGAATCCATAAAACATGTTGTTAATTTGCACCATAGCCTGTGGGGCTCAATTATGAGTGACCTGATTAGAATTATATTAGAGCCCGACCGATATGGGATTTTTGAGAGCGATACAGCTGCCAATTTTAGAGGGGGAAAATTCTCTGATTACCGATATAGTAGCAGATATAGTGAGTTTTTTAACCGGAGTAAATTCAGACCTTTTCTATGTGGACTGTGCACTGATTTTGCAGTGATATTATAATGCAAAGCTAAACATATTAAAGAATAATATATGTTTTATTTAACATGTTAAATAATTCAGCGTATACATATGCCAACCAATTGTAGAAAGTGATCATTTCTGAGAAAATCAAGAATAAATAAAAGTAAAAATCACAGCAAAATATAATCATCGCAAACATAAACATTGTCAATTTGATTAATCGCTGTTAAGCACTTGACAGTTTAAAATGTATTAATCAATAATTAATTGATAGTCTAGAAAAGGCAGTAATTATGCCTCATTTAGTGTTGTTTTGTCTGGCTGAGCCATCTGATGAATAAGGACACTTAAAGTTCAACTTAAAATGAAAAGAAATTTGAAAAAAAGGAAAAATAAAAATGAGGAATACATGTGCGTTTTGTATCTCTATTCTGATTCTATGATTAATCGATTGCTTTTTCAACTATCGTTTAAAAAAAAAATGCACAAAATTGTGACCCGAGTTTTTAACTATTAAATATTCACCAACGATATCAATACTCGATTAATTGATAAGGGTCATTTTTTGAGAAAATTCTCTTATTTCAGTTTTCAAATGTGAATATTTTCTTCAGTCCTCTGTGACAGTAAACTGAATATCATTGTGTCACGGGCAAAACAAAACATTTGAGGACGTAATTTTAGCCTTTGGGAAACAGTGATCAACATTTTTCACCATTTTCTAACCTTTATAGACCAAACAACCAGTCGATTCATCTAGAAAATAATCGACTTAATCAACATTGAAAATAATCTTTAGTTACGGCCTTAATAGGCCGAATACAATTTGTACAATGAAAAATGGTGTTCACAGTCTTCCTATTCCTGTTCCTGTATTTCTTGTTCCTCGAATCCATAAAACATGGTTTTAATTTGCTCCATGCTGTGATAAAGACACTTACAGCCTGTGGTGCTCAATTATGAGTGACCTCATTAGACTTACTGATACTGAATTTTTGGTGCTGGTGCTAATACTTATATTCGGGAGTTAAACGAAGCTGATATAAGCTGATATACAAGTGATATAAGCAGTTGACAAATATGCTGTAAAAAATGTCGGAGGGTTTTGTAAAGCAAAATTTCTGAAAAAAAATAAACTTATATTTGAGAAAATATAAGGGTCACAAACTTTGTCTATTCTTTCAGTTTCTTTTGAACATTTTCATTTGACTGCACAATAAATGTGTCCTATGGTGTGACATTTGAAAATTAAGAAAAAAAAGCAAACAAATAACATGAATGAGATTTATCATCATTGCTAGACACTTATGAACAGCACAATTATTTCTCCATTACTTGTTAGACTTGAACGTTTTCAATGAATGCCTATAAATAAATGTGACTTTGCTGTCATCTTTTCAAAACTGCTGAAAATTATACCAGTTTAAAATTAATGATGATTATATCTCTCCTATTGCATGTTTTTAAAAGATATTTTGATATAGGACGTTATATAATTGTGTTTGAATTAAGAAAAAGGATAAAATAGACGTAAAATTCTGCTTATAAAACTCAAAAAAATCTAAAAATAAAAACTCTCTATTATGTTTTTTAAAGAAAAAGAAGTTTTGATATCAGCGCGTATCAGACAACACTGATACCAATAACGGACTGAGATAGCTGTGACAGATCAATATCAGCTGTTAATGCACAGGTTTGTTAAATACTTGATTCTAATTTCTGTATAGCTGACCATTGCTGTGGACACAGTTGTGATCACAGACTCTGTAGGAGACTCTGATGAAATCATTTTTAACTCCATAGAATCGTTTTAAAATTAATATTTTGAGTCAAATTATTTTTTTTTCAGTGAGTAACCATGTAATAAACGGGATAATGTTCAGTGGGCATGTCATTATTGCAAAATAAACCATGATGATGAATTGTTAACCGTACATTATCCCTTACATAATATTGGTCAAGCAATATATCAATCTTGCTCTAGGCTTCACATGTTATGGTGTGGTTCATGTGTCACTTAAAGGTGAATTTATCTCTTTACTATACAAATTTTTGTGTTTATGAATAATTACCCCCTTTTTCCTCTTGTGTAACTCCAGTTCTGATTGAAAAAGTCTTTCCCGACTAAAGTTTTTGCAGCTTAACTTACTAACTTTCTGAATGAAACCGACAACAAAGGACGAATGCGATGTACAACTCCATCCACATGACACCAGCTGTCAATCACCCAGACTTTTCCCAACATCTCAGCGTGCGCAGCAGAAGTATTTTTTTTTTTTTTTTTTGCACAATGCGCTGAGAGAAACTTGGCCGCTGTTCGTGCTGCTCTAATCTGTTTTTCCTCTTGAAGAGCTCACAGCAGGACGGCTGCCTATGGAGCAATTAAAGCCTCTTTCTTAATCCAGCAGCCGCCCCCTGAAACAACTGGAACTGCTCTTCCTCCTCCTCCTTCAACCACCACCTCCTCCTCCTCCTCCTTCTCCCCCCACCGACCGCGCCAGACAGCAAGTGCAACAGTACTCACCCCCAGTTTCTTACTCCGTATCCTCACGTATCCCTGTTTGACTATGTCGTTGAAGTTGGAAGCCATGGTGAGGGGAAGCGGGAAGCCTCCAGCCCGAGGTGGGGGAAAAAAAATCAGTAAAGTAGCCTCTTCTTTAAGGTGGCGTAGTGTTTTTACCCGAGGGTCGGTCGCGGTGACATCCAGCGGCAGGAGAGCGGGCGGTGGGCAACCTGCTCCTGTGTCAGCGCTCAGGCTGCCCGGCTTCAGCGGCGCGGTCCATCCGGGAGAGGAGGAGGAGGAGGAGGAGGAGGAGAGGAGGAGGGAGATACCATTCACCGTCAGCTGATTCACTCTGAGCCGGGGAGGAGAGAGGAGAGGAGGAGAGCAGTTTCCTGGACCACACCATCCCCGAGACAGTGGAGGGGGGTGGGGGAGAACTGCTGCGGAGGGTGGTGGTGGTGTTGGAGGGGTATCTTTCATTCAAGGCGGGGTTGTGGGTACTTGATTTTATTTTATTTTTTTTTTACATGTATATCAAGCTGCCACTTAACAGAAAAATGCTCCCTATCGCTTGAATATTTTTAATTATTCTGAAATTGCCAGTACTGTAGCCTGGGTGATTCATTTCTCCGGAGAATTAGTGGGAAACTCTAATTAGTCTACAGTGGATTAGTCAACATTAGTTATCCTGGACTAAGGAGACACTATTTAACCTTTTAATGAAAAAATAACTCATTCTTCCTCATAGAGGTGAAAAGTTGAATTCATAAGAAAAAAACATATCCCTGCTCAATAAACCCTCTGGTAGGGCTGAGCAGTATGCACATAAATCATATTGTGATTATTTGACTGAAATTGTGATTGCCCTGTGTGATAGGATTAGTAGAAACAATCCTTTTAGCACTGCAATTTTCATTTTAACTGAAAAAAAAAAATCATTATGACATGACATTTGTTGGGGTTTGAACCAAACAAACATGCTTTTTCTCATCTGAAGAACAAAGTTGGTAGGCCGGGACATCTCTGCAGCACAGTGCTTCATTATATATAATGCTGTTTTCTCACACTTGCTTTTTCAAAAAGTTGCAATTTGTTGTTCTGGTTCTGCAATTTGGATATTGCACTTGGCTATACTGCACTTTCAATTCAATTGCGATTGATTATGCAGCCTTATACCCTCCAAGGATTTTTGATGGCAGCTAATGTTTGCTAATTCTAGCAATTCTTAGATTCATATTGAAAGTATCAATACAATGCTGTGAAAATACATCACTACAAGAAAGTCCTGCATTTAAAAGTAAAACTATGTAGTTTTATCAGGCATCTATTGTTGAGCTTGCAGATTGCAAACCCCTCGCCTAACTCTCCACATCTAAGCAAGAGGAAGAAACAACATCTGTATGACTACAGTAGAAACATGGCAGTGCAACATGGTGGTCTCCATGGAAGAGAACCAACGCCATCTACACAGTTAATTAAAATATTATTGAAAACGCAATACAGCCAAGTCCAGCATCCAAATTGAAGAACCCTGCAACTCAAAATACTCTACTAGTCCACAAGTCCTGAATCAGAATTTTATTAAAGTAAAAGTACAGTAAAATTCACTTACAGTAGTCTATCAAAAGTAAAATCCTACCAATTAAATGCAGTATATGATTATATATCATGCCTTTTGATAGATAATACTGAGTGAGTAAGATTGCACTAATTTAAACTTTTTTTCCACTATTGGGTATAGTTTAATATACAACAACTCATAATATTCTATGAGATTATAATATGTTTGCAGTTTTGCTCTACTGTGAGAACAACATATGTCTCAAAAGTTGACTTCTCTTCTGGACTTCTGTTGACTTCTGAAGTAAAACATACAATATGAGATTATCCCATAATTATCACTACAGTGGCGACAGCAACTACTGGTCAGTAAAATTCAGGTTTGCTTTAGAAAATGCAAAATTGTACTAAATCTTTTTACTGACTGCATTCATCCGAATGACCAAAATACAGATTTAATGCAAAAAATATATATTAATTGTTGGATTGGGCAAATTGTTGGAGAGATTATCAGTCGTTGAAGAACTTAGTTACCCTCTTAGTTTCAAATAGTACTTGATCTGAAACAGTTCCCCAATTAATAGACTAATCAAGCGATAAATACATTTTTGCACTTGTGGTTTTTCATCTTTTTCATCACTAAAATCATGTAAGTGCTCAAGGTCAAGATCAAGGTGTTCCCCCTCACTGTGTTTAATAAGACCACTTTTAATGAATTTTAATGTAACTTTTGAAACCTGAAATTCTAGCCTTCCCTTCCCCTCCCCTCCCCAACAATGTGTTCAAAGAAAGTATGCAAATGTACAACAGAGCTTAGTGTTCAGACTAATTTACAACACACTTTGTACCTTGCCTTTTGGTTATTACCTGTCTGAGCATGAATATCATTTCCATATTTTTCACCAGACAGACGGCTAATAAGGAAAATACAATTTGGGATTGCCAGTGTGTGAGCACCGTGTTTTGTCATTATTAGGTGGCATTGAATTGATGTTGTTTGATTTGGTGAATAATAAAACCAGATCGTCCAGTGGCCTATGAAAGGATCAAATAAACTGAAAGCGAACCCGACTGTACAAAGCATACAACCGCCGCTCGTCTGTATAGTGCACATACAATGCTGCAGATTGGCAATCAAAAAGCTCCGAAAATAAAAGTACAGAAACAAATTTTGATCCCTGCCAAAGCTGTAATCCTGATCGGGATGTAGTGAGAGGCGTTGTGCAATCGCACAGAGTGAAATCCTTGGTATTAGGGAGCAGATGGCTCAGGTATATTGATATGAGGGGCTGCCATTACTTACGTTGATTAAAATGTGGAGAAGAGAGATGGCTTATGTAACAGAGTTATATAAACAGCTATATGATTAAGTGTAGATCACTTCCAGAATTCATCGGCAGATTCCTTTATTTTACATGCTTCAATTGGACAATAAAGAAAGAGCCGTAGATTAATGTGGCAGCATCAGAAAACAGATTTACTTTTATAAATGAGGACACAAAAATTCCAGCGCAGCCAGTCTTTTCAAGCTCGGCACAATTATCCTATTGCTCATACTAATTTATTTATTTGTTGTGTTCCACTGAAAGAAAACGTCCTCTGCTGAGAAAAGAGAAAGAGAGACGGGGGGCTTTGTTGAGTGTGCATAGATGGCTGCCACTTTGAGGAGTGCTTTTCTGTCAAGTGTCAGCTTTTGAGTCCAGAGGTAAAACTCAATATCTGTATTTTCTGTCCCGCTCATCACGTCCACAAGGGCGCAGAAAACAGAAAGCTGCCACCCCTCCAACAAACAGCTTGACTTTGATAGTCTTCATGTCTCCCTGGAAGTGTCCTCAAATTTCAGACTTGTCAAAGTTGTTTTGTCTTTATAATCCTCTTTGTACAACATGGCCCCATTCCATTCCCGACGCCTCATCATCTGCTCTCTAAGAAAACAATGCTGACAGTAACAATGTCTTTTCATCACACTAAATATCGTGCTTTGGTGACTGTTATTACAGGCACTAACTTTCAGATCTTAACTGTTTGGCAACCATGATAATTAGAGTCAGGACCTGATTTAGGAAAAAAGGCATTAAAGATGAACATTTCCTAAATCAATGTTCCCAACGAGACTGGAAAAGTATATAACTTCACAAATTCTTAAATAAACTCTCCGACCATTAGGATAACTGCAAAGCTGTTTTAATTTTTACTTTTCCACCTGCTAACAGTATAGGCTGACCATAGTTTTGAACCCACTCTTGGATACTTAAGTGTACTGTACTGACCTTCTCTTCAGCATGACAGCTAACTGTTAGCATTGATAATGACACACTGATTGATTGATACACGTACAGACAATTCAACGTGTTGAATTGTTGATGAATCCGTGGTACATTGCCTATATTTTTATATTTGTTCTAGGTAAAAATGACTGGAGGAGAACACAGTAAGCATCTATGTAAGCACTGAAAACAAGTATAATGTTATGATTATTATTTTAATTGTGGTGAAAACCAGTACAATACGGTAGTGAACGTTGAAAAACTGAGACATTTTAGTGTTTACTAGATATTTTTCAAGATTCTGGACACCCAGCTTGAAACTGGAACAATCCCCGATAAACTGGGAGATCTGGTCACCATATAATGGTAGTTAGTAATAGTAGCTAATGGTAGTGTTCACTAATGGTAGTGGTAGCTTACTGTATTTATCTGTATGGCTCCTGTTTTACACATTGGGCTCCTGATATGTTTGCTGTAGATTTAGCAAAAAGAACATTTTTTGGATTTGTCCTAAGCTGTTGCCAAAATTTCTACCTCATCTGTTATGAGGTTAAATGCCCATCAGTGTTCTTATATTATATTTTATGCTTTGCAATGTACGTTTGTGTGCGTCAGTGATACAAAACACCAACAGTTTAAAAGCTGTTTAGTTCGGCGAAATGAGAAAAGTAGTGGCAGTCTCTAAGTTAACAGACATAAAAGTTGATGAGCGATGATGGATTGAGTATTTAAGATTACCAAAATTGAGATAATATAGGGAGTAAGATAGGATAAAGTTAGTTAGGATTTGCCCCTGTACTGTAATACCAAATATGAGACTGATCCCATCTTAACTTATAGGTAGAATCAGTAGCATTTGTCCAAGCTGTTCATAAATGCCTCAGTAAGATTGTTGAGTTGATTGTTGAGTCTCATTTCCAGGATGTCAAATACTGACGTCATGGGTCAGTAGCAAAATAAAGAGAAAATAAGGAAAAGACAGGTACTGTGCCTCCACAGATACAGCCGCCATCGCACACTTTCAGTGGGTCAGTGATTTAAAGGGATTTGTTTATATGAGCCGATATATTAGTTTTGTTTTTTTTCGGGTGGGGGAAATGTTGCATATTATGCCTTTAAGACTTAAGATAGGAAGTTTCTGTAATATTTCCCCTGGTGACTGTTATTACCAAGGACTGTCCTAGTTTTGGGGAAGTAATTGCCTGCCGTGATACAAGCCCGCCAACCGGTGTGGCCTCAGCTAGTCGCAGGTAGAGAGGCTCAGCGTGCTCAGCGTGCAGGCCGCCTCACAAACCAACATATGGCCCTGACATACATGAGCGGCTGCCAGCAGGGTCAGATGTGTTGAGAGTCAGTCAAAAGCAGAGAGACCTTCATCAAGGTCACGAGCAAAGCAGCCAATATCTGCTGAGCTGTAGAAAGCAACTCTTGTCGAATATAGCAATTTATCAGGTATTGACCTCATAATCATCGCCATTTTTCATAGAAGTTCCACATCACTTATCCAAGTCCCTTCACGTCTGTGATGATTAATACTGGCAAGGCTCACAGAGAAACCATGCAATCCATTAAAGCACTTAAGCATCCCTAAAAAGTACCCCCAAATTGTTTATTTAGTCACAGCCGAGGTGAAAAGCAAACTTTAGATGGTTTTGATGGTCTGGTGAAATATTAAAACCGCCTTTGCATTAGATGCTTAGTTTGTCTCTGTGTTATTTGGCGAGCGCTCACGAGCACAAACAGCTAAATAATTAACACATTCTAAAAAGATAAGCAGGGGTGAATGAGTAGAAGAGGGGGAGACTGAGAGAGAGAGAAATGCCTCTCCGTACTTAGTTGTTTGCCAGGTAAGCATTTTTACATGTGGGCGGAGGAGAGAAAATAGAGATCACACAGGCAGAGTTATGGTAATGTTCTGCTCCGGGTTCCTGTACTCAAGCTTTTTACAGCAACTCGTATCAGCCTGATATGTTAATAGGCACAATGGGATTTGGGTTTGATTAAATGTCAATGCCTGGAGGGAAAAAAAGGCTAGTGTGGAGGGAGAGAAGAAAAAAATGCCGATTTCTCAGAATAAGAGATGTGAGCTGTTCTGTGGGTCCAAGAAGGACATTGGTTAGTCACACAGTATAGGACAGCTAAGGTTGTGTGCAGTCCCAGAGGATCAGGCCATGACATGTTTGTGATTTACTCCGTAACAGTGAGAAGTAGAAGTGGTTGGAGGGCCCCTCTGTCCTTCTCTAGAAGGTGAGTCGTGAGAGTGGGCGATTCGAGAGGGTCCTTTACTCCAATCACAGATGAGTGTATGAGTAGAGCATGTAAGCCTATTACAAGGGTTCCTCGCATTACGGAATTAACCAAAAAATGTTATCAGAAGAGCTGAGGATAAGATTTAATTTGCAGGAGCATGTCTGCTTGAGCAAATTCATTTTTCAAGCCAATCTAAGTAGATGCACCTGTCACGATTGCCAGCTTTAAAGGGACAGTTCCTCCCGAAATCCAAAATATATGTTTTTCGTCTTACCTGTGGGGCTATTTATCCATCAAGACTGTTGTAGTATGAGTTTTGAAGATATCGGCTGTCAAGATGTCTGCCTTCTTTGATGGAGCTAAATGGCACTCAGCTTGTGGTGCTCAAAGCAACCACCACCACCACCATATCACCGTGCTAGGGGCAGATTTAGTTTTTTGGGGCCCCCATATCCCATTTCTCTCCTTTTAAAATCCTTGAAGACATAATAAGTCATAACAAAAACTTGTGTGAAGGATGACTTTCGGAAAGAAACTGTTTGGAAGTCTGGTGGCATGGCAGTAGATACTTCTGTATCTCTTGCTGAGACGAGACCTTCTGTCAGGGAGAAGTCAATAGCTTTGCAGAGTGGCGCACAGAAAACAACCTAATTCTTAACGTCAGCAAAGCCAAAGAGTTGACTGTTGATTTTTGGAAATATGTGGTAAAGACTCACACCCCTGTCTACATGAGTGGAGTTGAGGTGGAGCAGGTGAACAGTTTTAGGGTCCTGGTAATCAGCGTCACAGAAAACCTGTCATGGACATCATACATCTCCACCCTGGAAAAGGAGGCTCACAAACAGTTGCATTTCTAAAGAAACTTAAGAAGGCAAAAGTACCATTCCTTGTTCTTGCTGGCTTTTACAGGGGAACAGAGAAAGTATCCTCACAGGAAACATCTCAAACTGGCATGGGATGTGCATGGCTCAGGAAAGGAAGACTCTAAAGAGGCATCTGCTGCCTTACCACCAGACTGAAGAGCAGCTTCTTCCCCCAGGCTGTCAGACTGCTTAATTCATCCTCAGCACTCCACCATATTTATTAGCTTGTTCTATATTTATATTTATATTTTCAACCAATTCCGATCAATCAGTTAAAGAGGGAACTACATCAAAATCTCATTTACAACCTTGTTGTAAAGGTTGAATAAATAATTTCCCTTCTATCTTTTTATCCTTGCATCCTTCCATGAGGCGTTTTATAGGGCCCTCGGTAGCTTGGGGCCCAAGGCAACTTCTGACCTCTCTGATAGTAAACTCAGAACTGTTTCGGTGGATAAATAGCAGTACAGGCAGGAGGAAAACCATATATGTCCCTTTAAATTCTGGGCATCTAAAGAGATAAGATAAAGTGCACATTTGCATCCAGAGAAGATTTATAATTGTAATTGTAAATGAGCGCATGAGTCAGAATAAGAACTTTAGAAGTTAACTATGTAGGTACACTAATGATCATTATGGTAATGGGGGAGGATAAATGGGGAGGAAGGTGAGTGAGTGGGGGAGGTGGGAGGAAAGAGATGCAGACAGATGAGGGTGAAGCACAGGGGAAAATACAAAAATAGGAAGAAGAGAGGGAAGAGCTTGGTCACAAGGAACAGAACAGGAATGGATCGTTCTCGGGGAAAGGCTACACCTCCTGCTGGGCTGACCCAGTCTTTGTGTCCTAAATTGGGGTCCATCTTGTGTCACAGTGAGGCTGAACCCCGGGTTGGATCTCTGGAGACGGAGCTGTTTTGCTGTTGTGGCATTTCTCGTTGGAAATGAACAGGGGTAGGCTGAACCCACATTTCATCACATTCAGCTCTTCCTGGATAGATAGAGGAATAAAATAGGTGCCTCCCTCCACTCCCATAAGAGTGATGAGACGCCTGTTTTTGCTGCTTCTTCTTTTTTCATGCCACACAGCTAATTTGGAGAGCAGAGGCTGAATTCATCAACTTTCTGAACGAATGATGGGCTGGTCTTAGATCACTGAACAGGTCCTTCATGTGACCATCTCATTCATTTTAATCATCTTTAATAGTCAGAGACATTTGATGAATTAGATCCCATGCTGCTGTGTTTTATTCATCTCAGGTCTTTCATTGTCGTTCTGATCAGTCATTGTAATCATTTTTTAAAATTCAATTTAACATTATTCAAACATTATTATTGTCAACACATTAATCTGGAGTTAGTAAGACTGGCATCATATTTGTTGTTGATGTCCTCCTTTTAAATACTATTTCAGATTTGTTTAAAGGATAGTTTGATTATCTGAAATGGGTTCACTTGTGGTAGATATTACCTACAGTAGATGCACCATATTTAGAATATTTTTACTGCTTTACCTGGTTGTCAAGCAGCCTTTTCTGACCTGAAACTGCCGTAACATAAGCCAAGTATTGCTCTCTACAAAACATCCCCCCACAAAAAAAAATTCCCTAGGTGAAATCGATAATTTTACCTCACAGAACACAGAGAGTTGCACGTTGCACAAACTAACCAATTCAGGCAGTGGTCGACCAGCGGCTCTTCCGTTCTGTGAGGTAAAATTCCTGATGGAGAGAGTGATGTACACATAAACTGATTTTTTTTTATAGGTGGAGCATTTTAAGTGGCTAAAATACTTTTTATTGCTGACCCTGTCCACTGCAGTTCATTGCTGAGCTTCCATACTGGTGTCCCTCTCTGCTTCTCCAAACTGGGGCTGTGCCAACAGGCATCTACTGCAGCCAAGATACTGACTACAAATAAATACTTCATGCAACCCCACATTAAATAACATGAACTATCCCTTTAATGTTCTCACTGTTTTCATTTCTCTCTCTCTCTTACACTTTCCACTGTGAGGTCAGCAGTCAAGGCTGACTACAGAAGACCGGACATGAAGCTGGTAAGAAATCATGCTAAAAGACATCCCAGGAAGACAGATGATAAATGTCAAGAGTGTGCGATTCAAGGTTTTGGAAGCCGCAGCGTCACTGTGCCACCCTTCAAACCCTCATCCTCGAGCTCTCTGTGTAATTGTACATTCATCAACACATGTGGTGCTGTGTCTCTTTAGCTCATCACAGCAGCCAAAAGGAAAAAAAAGAGTGGCGACAGACAAGCGTGACTAATATGTATGCCCTGTAGAGGGCAATATTGTCTGCTGTGTTAGAAGGAGCATTTTGAAAGGGCTGTTTAACTGTCTTCATGTTTCTACTGTATGATAATGAGATCTCTATACTTGTGCAAGGAGACAAATGAGCAGCACATGAGTTGTGTAACAGAAGCTTCAAAAGCAATCAGTTACAATGCAAGTGTCATGTTCTTTTTAAATCCATACAAGTTGCATTAAGAGGATTTGTGGTTTGTTGTTGTTTGAAATTCAGAAGAGATCTTTATTATTGTGTACCTAATTAAATGTGACAGTGCATCAAATGACCAGGTGCAGATTAATGAATTTCTTTGTAAAAGCTGTCCCAACTCAGTTTTTACAAGCTTTTACAAGTATGATCAGAGTTAGCAGAGGGTCAAATTTGGCTAAAACGACACATTTAGTGCTGCAGGTTATTGGCTTTCCTTATTTAATCTGACAGATTTAATATAAAACAGGTGATGCTTGTGCTTTTCTCAATGGCCGTGGCTTGTGGGCCCTTCTTCGGGATTGGCAAAGGCACATGACTGCAGCGCTCACCGTCCAGGTCGGGACAAAGCTACTCTTTTACCTCCCGGGCCCGCTTCACAACGGCTCGTGTGTGAGCATGGAAAAAGAGTGGAAATCAAACCTCCTCTGTAAATACACGAAAGGTCAGCGATGACGTCAGAGTCCGGGGACAGCCTCCTCCGTGATTTTGCGGCCCATCGCCGGCGCCTGATTCGTTGCAGCTCTTTATATTTTGCACCCTGTGCTCCCTGACCATGATCCCAATATAAATACACCAGTACACTTCTGTCATAGATTTGTGTTTGGTGTATCGCCCACTGCTCATGAGTCTGTCTACTGTACCATGTGTTGCAGGGAGCTACAAAAGGAATAATTTTTGCTGACTCCTGCAAAAACTTGAAAACAAACTTATTCTGGGATTCCTTTTGATGTAGTTTACTATGATCTGTAGTTTTTTCATTCTTCATGCTGTGCCCTTCTTCCATTACCCCTGAGCCCTCCAGGCCTTGGCCCAAAACTCTCCCACTTCCTTTTTCTTGTATTATGACTGACTGCAAAGGAGTGTGTGCGCCCATCTGCCATGCATGGCCTTATTGTTTGGTCCTGACCCTCCGCTGTACTGTATGTAGCTTTTCAGACTGTTCCTTGTTGTCTTGCCAGGCGTCTTATACCCTGTTCCAGTTCTTTCTCTGCATTTATTTTCCTTTCCTTTGCAAACAAGTGTTTGTTTTACACGCAGGTCGTCTGATTGCTCCTTCGATAAGCGGAGTGCTTTGAAACTCAATCCATTTCCTCTGACTTTGTGTGTGAACAGTGATGCCACATTTCCGAGGTGTATTTTTGTTATTGTTGTTATCATTAATACAATGACAAATGACCCACATTTGGAGGATAAACAGGAAACCTCTGCCCATTTAGACAGTTCACTGGTAGAAAAGAGAAGTGCATAAAGAAAACTACCATGAAACTTATATTATTAAAGGGACAGTTCACCCCAAAATCAAAAATACACAGTTTGCCTCTTACCTGTACACAAATAAATAAAATAAATGGTTCTTCAGCTTGTCCCCATATGAGAACCCTTTTTGATTGCTTGCAAAGGTTCCATTCAGAACATTTTCAAAGAGTTCTGCCCAGAATCCAGCCTAAAGGGCTATACCTAGAACCATCTGTGAAAGTTTTCACAAAAAAAGTGTGCTGACAAGAACCCAACCAGGGATTCTCTTCCATGGGTCTTATCTGGAACACATCTCAGGGGGCATTACTAAGAACCCTTCTTATTATGGTACGAAGAACCCCTGATGAAATGCTTGTGAAACTTTCTTACAGAAAGGACTTTCTTAATGTCACCCTTACCAAACCCTTTCTTCAAAGAAGAGTCCTTCAGAAGCAAAAGGTTCTGGGTAGAACCTCAGCTCTTCAGGAAGAACTCTTATTTTTAACAGTAATGTTATTTATCCATCTATTTATCCATCAGATTGTTTTGCTGTGAGTTGGACCTTTGGAATATAAAGAAAAGGTTCTTGGTAGAACCCCCTCGGTGGGTTCTTGTTAGCACCCTTTAGAAGGTGGAAAAGATTTGGATAAAACTCTAAGGGACTTCTGGGTGGGACAGTTACACCACAGAAGGGTCCTCTGTAGAATATATCATATGGGGTTTAGAGTGAAACCTTTCACTGAAGATCCTACATACAACAGTTTATGTTGGGTAGAACTTTCTGAAAGGGCTCTAAGTGGAACCTTTAGAAGGGTCCTCTGAACTGAAAATGGTTCTCCAATGGGGTCAAGCTAAAGAACCATTTATTGCTGTGGTTAGCACCTTCCTTCAGCTTGGTGATACACTTGGCAGATGGTAGAAAGAAAACACAGCACTACAGGTGAAATGTGTATTTTTTATTTTTTGGGGGAACTGTTCCTTTAAAATGTGGTCCATGTGGTAAGACTTACAGATATGAATTGGTTTCTGTAAATGTCCAGATGATGTGGACTTGTCATTATTTATTCTGAGGGGCAGCTCTAACAGCAGTGCAGTCTGGGAGGCAGCCAGCCCCTCCTGGAGAGGCACCGTAAGCACAACTTTCCCTCTTCCACAGTGCTTGTTTTAGGAAAGGCTTTTTACATGTGGCCCACATCTGCATCCAGAGCATAAAACTGCTTCTCTGACACCCATTTATACAGGAACAAATGTCAGTGTTAGTGTCATATGTGTGCAAATTGTTGACGATAAATCATCTGAGGTGCAGTTGTTTTCCATGGTAATAAAAACATGTAAAATATGACTGTATAGTCCTGCCTGTCGTGACAGAGGTAAGATGAATGTACTTCATCACTGTGTGCACACGGAAATGTCTGTGTACAAGAGGGAGGAAGATGATGAGAGACAACGGCCAACATGTAAATATGTAGATGCATTTTTTTGTGTTCAGCATAATCTTTGTGGAGTAACTTTGCCAGATGTTCTTAATTGGCTTTTCTTCTCACCTGAGTATACAGGATCAAAATAATCTCAAAAGACCAAATACTCGGGTTTGTTAATTTTCTAACAAACAAAGGAACCCTTTCTTTTAGAAAGCCTCATTTATTTGTGTTGGACTGAAGAAAAGAGGGAGCATTTGATCTGCAATTAACCTGGTACAACACACTGGCCAAGTCTGAGTTGTTGACATTGTGTCTTTCCAATGGCACCGTGTTGTTCCAGGATTCAAGGTGCACCACTGAGGCTCACATTACAGATTATACCAGCATACCATAAGTGTTCACGTGAAGGTAACCACTGGTTGACAGTATTAGGTCACACTTCTCACACCTCAGTAAAACAGTTCAATATGGAAACCATGTGGCATATTTCTTTGCGTTTTGAGAAGTCTGGAAAGAAACAGTAGACATGAGTTTGAAGACAGGTTTAAAGCTGCAGTACGCAACATTATTTCATCGTAATTTTAGTTTAAATAACTAATTTTGACACACATCCTCATACCTAAACTACAAAATAGATCGATTGCCAGCAACTCCAAAAACAACATATAGCGTATAACTGGTGGAGAGTAATGGCAGCAAGAAGATTAGGGGATCTTAACCACATTATGTAAGACTTATGTCATGTGACATTACACATGTGGTTTACATAATAAAATGATTGCAGTTTAGTTAGTTTTAATGCACAAAAAGCACTTGTTTAGGTTTAGGAAAAGATCATAGTTTGGGCTAAAATAAGTATGTTATGTATGTCAAATGATAGAAATTATGTAATTCACATCATACAGGTCACTTACAGAACAAAACTTAATTGACTTAAAACTTGAAATAACTCAACATTGATTTTTTTGTCACCACCGAACAGTAAGAATAATTAAGGGTTCTATTAACCTGCTTCCACAGTTGACCTAGACGGGCTGACTTTAGTCACTAATAATATTTAATTTACAGGTTCCTTTTTAAAAAAGGGTCCGTCAGCGCCTGCCTCTTTGTACTTAGTACTTTTTTTTTTAAAGTGGTTAGGTTAGCTGGCTCTTAACTGCCCAATCAAAGTGACTCTGTAGAAACAAGGTTCATCCAGGCTCTATGTGTCTTCATGTCTTTCTTACCTGTTAGTCAGACATAACTAGCCCAGTAGACCAGATGTTAATATGCTAATACTTACAACAGTTGCCAACTGTTGGTATAAATAAAGTTGGACGATGCGCCTCCACTTCCTCCCACTGTGCAAAAATATGTGAAAATAACCTGAACAAAAGCACTGCCATGTTGTGCTGGTGACGTCATAGTGATAATGCTTGGAGATGCACTTTTGGTTTCCTGTTTCTGCAGCAGACCGACTCGATTGCAAAACTGCAGAAGCGGACAGTTTTGTATTGTGTCTAAATTGCCTGCTGCAGCTTTAAGTGCAATAATTATCTTTTTGGGGAAGAGCAGTCATCCATTGTTTATCCACTGATTGGCACATGTAAAGTATCAATTTAAATGTTTGGTATTTCAGTAGAATTCAGAATCTGAATGGACTAGACCCCCATTTTGATACATGCTATAAGATTTTCATTTTCAGTCAAGTAGTCGGGTGGGTTGGTCACAGGAGAGCCAGTTGGTAATGAATGGTTATTATAAATCAAATGTCTAAGATTTGTCAGAGGGCTGTTTTAAAAGCACAGAGGCCTAAAATAACTCAATAATTATATGAGTCACCTTGCCACTCAGGAAAAGCTTATTTTTTCTCCACCAAAGTACCCACTCCATCTTTTGCAAAAACACATTCACAGTGTGGCTGTGCACATGTAATATTTTTGGATCATGAGGGGAAAAAACCCACTCCCTGTCAAATTTTATGTTTTGTTCATCTGCCAAAGTAAAGGTTTGACAAGAAGGAACACAGTCATTACCACTGGCAACCATAACTTTTCACCCCAGTGCTGACGGCTACCCTGACTGCATCACTGTTATCTGACTCCCATCCAACCATATACACAGACATAGCACATAAACAAACAGGTGAGTAAGTGAAAAAATACAATTAAACCCAAATATACAGCACATGCACACACACATACACAGCACAAACAAATGCAGGAGCACATACAAACTCAGTGTGCCTGCCTCTCCCCCTCTCCTCAGGTGTATATAGTCTCTTTGACACAGTCTGCCAGTCTGCTGCCATGCAGCGCCACATTTAGCTCTGCAAGAAGCGCCAGACTGCAGCTGAGCAGAGCACAGTGAGGAGGTTATTAATGGCCTTCCTTATTTTAAACGACAGTCTGAAAACACTGGTGGCACCATGCAGACCCTGCTAGCTGCAAGCTTGTCTTTCATCCCATCTGTCTTCACGGCACTCAGTCTCCTTGGTCCTAATGGGCCTATGGCTGTCGCTCTGTCAGTTTGCTCCTAATGCACCCTCGTCTGTCTGGTGGGTCGCGTATGAGGGCGCACAACTATCTATCACCATCAAGAGATGCGTTGCACCTCTTCTTAATTATTTGAAGTTGCGGAGCATTTACTTTTAACTAACAGTGTCTAGCTATGTGATAAAATTGCTCCTTTATTTAATGACAGTTCCACAGTAAAAACAAACTATGTCTTTTAACTTAAAAAATAGTTTCTGGCTCCCTTAAAATTTTAAGTTGACTGAATTTGAAAAGACAAGTTGCAGCAATTTTGTAATTATTCAAAACAAACAAACTTTTCTAGTCAGATAAACTTGATATTAATTCAGTTGTACTTAATAAAACATAGTCAATAAGCTTAAGATATTAAGTTGAACCAACAACTCTTCCATCACACTGACGAACATTACAAACAAATTGATTTCCTTTCAGATTTTCTCAGTCTGAAAAGTCAGTTCTTCATTTCACAGAGAGAACTTGCAGCTGCTCCTGTTGGAGCTACTTTGTTCCAGCACTGGCACAAAGCCAGTATGTGAAACCACTGAATGAATTTATAAAATTTTAAGCGTAAGGTGGTAGGGACTGAACTGAATACTGACCTTCATCATGGTTAGCATTTTGTTTAATTATTGTGAAAGTATGAAAACCATGACTTATCTTAAAGTGTATCCATGCTGGGAAGTCATTCAGTTAAATCATTCAGTTAATATGCTGATCCTGTTTCTTTAGAAACTTAATTTAATGAGTTGACTGAACTCTGTATAGTACATTCATTCAACTCATCATTTCAAGTCAAAAGACTTCAGGTTAGAAGAACTCATGTTCATAAGTTCTGAAGTGTTGTGAAAGTTTAACTAACTCGAGTAAATCAAATTTTCATGTTCATGTCAAATCAATGAGAAAAGTTAAGTTGATTCCACTGGTTGATTTTTTTTTTTTTACAGTGTTTGTATTGTTTTATGAACCCTAGAAGTTTGGAAAGGATGAGAAACTCTGCAGATGGTATACCAATGTCATACTCATGATGAAGGTGTCAGAGAATCAAAACGTCATGCTGTTTTCTCAAGCCTTCAGGTTATCTCTCTGCCCTTTCCTCTGTCCCCCACTTTCTCCCTTTCACTATCCTCCACCATCCTCTTGCCTTTCATTCTTCAGAGCGCCTGAACGCCACCCATCACCACACCCCGCTGTGAATTTTGACACCTGTCTGATGTATGCCTCTCTTTTCTCTCACAGGACCCGGGCGCACATGGACAGCCTATCAATCACTCTGCAGCCCCTTCTCCTGCAGCGCTCAGCCAATCACAGATGATTGAGTTTAATCTAACATGATGTGCCATGTGAGTGTAAGCATGCACGTGCACTCGTATTTGAACATGTTGTTGTTTTTCAGGCAGAGTGTGTATTTATTTTTTGTACAACTGTACTCCTAGAAATAAGGGTTCCAAAAGGGTTCTTTCTACAGGGAACCAAAAATGATTCTATGGGGACAAACCAGAGAACCCTGTATTGTTCTAGTTAGCAGTTTTATTTCTAAGTGTAATAGTGAAAACTTTGTATTTGCCAAATTTAAATGACAAAGGATTCTTGGTAGGTAAAACATAAAAAAATCTTGGAATATAAAAATGTTCTTGGTAGAACCCCCTGGGTTGGTTCTTGAGAAAATCCTTAGAATATAAATGGGTTCTCGGTCAATCACCGAGGGTGAGTTGTTGTTAACACACATAGGTTCTAGATAGAGTCCCCAGAGGGGGTTCTTGGTGGAACCATTACATCATAGAGACCACCAGGAGCCAAAAGGGTTCTCCTATGGGGACAAGGAGAAGAACCCTTTATGGTTCTAAGTCTAAGTCAAGTTAGCAACTGTATTTCTAAGAGTGATAGTGAAAACCTTGTATTTTCCAAATGTCAACTTTAATTACAAAGGGTTCTTAGACGAACCCCCTGAGCCAGTTTTAATTATCATCCTTAGAATGTGGGAAGTTTCCAAGTGGAACCTTTATAAAAGGTTCTACCAGGGGCATCTTTATTTTAAAGAGTGCACGGTCTTAATGAGGTCATAAAAAATGTCAACATCCTGCAGACGCGCACACACAGTTATCTCCATTTGTTTCCCAGGGTTCATGACCAATAAGTTGTTTTCCACATGTTGTGAGGGTCAGTGTGAATGTAGCATGTACTCTCCCACATGTGCAATTGTAAAAAAATGTAATTATTATTCCCACACATGTGTAAAACCGACTGAAAATCCCTTTAACAAAGCTGCATTTATACTGTATCACACTGGTGTCACTGGGCCAGTAGCTGTATATTCAGCCCATCATGTAAGATTTAGTAGAACTTGTCTAGGGAATAACAAAGACTGGCAGCTCAAGTCACAACCTATTGCAGCCCTCCAGACATCATAACACGGGCAGACATGGATATGGTGGAACCCATTATGGATTGGTCATTTCGCTCCATTGCTGCTCAGAAGCAAATGAGGAGTGACGACTACGCTCCCTGGTGACGAACTCTAGCAGGAAAGCTGGGACATTTAAAATCAAACGCTTCCGCTCTCCAATGTTTGAATATATAACCGGTATGGATATTAGGGAAGGTGGGGGTGCCACATCCTGAGAGACTTTCACGTCAGTGGTTCAGGCTTCTTCCTAGAATGCAGCAATGGATCCTGAAGTCTGGGGGATTGGGTTCAGTCCTCATCCAAGCCACAAAACCTACCACTTCAGTGGCTCCCTGAGGTACTTTGATCTTTGCTGTTCTGGCTCTGCATGCTTATTCACTGGGTTAGAGCAAATGTGAAATGACTCATTGCCAATGAGGTTTTAGAGCAGATTGTCAGCTTTAATATGAGGGCATTATGACCCATATCAGATGAGCTGCTCAAGGACCGCTGACAACCTCCGGCTTCCCAGCGTGCCAATATTTGATCATTTTAAGACATGTTCTGTGTGTTTTTTCATTTGTAGACTATTCGCAGAACATTTTCTGTCAAAGTCTGCAACTTCAAAATACTTATCCCAGATTTATCTTAGACTGTGCTTGAGGAGAAATGAATCTGAAGCAGTGTGGTGCTTGAGGCTGAGGTAAATCAGCACAAGTAAACATCCATCTGAAGATCATGTTACTTACAAGGAATCTTCAAGAATAGGAACACATATGGAGCGCCACCCTGTTACCACAGACACCACATGTTTACAGCAGGAAATCCAACACTAAGCTTGAAGGAGACATTTGTCAATCTCTAAGCAAAACTTTACATTTCATGGAAGAGGCAGTCATGGCTCAAAAGGAGATACTTTAAGTGTTTTAAAATATTTATTGTAACATAGCACCATTCGTGTTTTGCAGTAGTTTTAAAGTCAAGTTGGTTTGTGTTTGTTTTGTTAAAGCTGTAAAATGTAACATTTCTGGATTAAAAAAAATGTCTAAAAACGCTAGTTGCATGTTATATATTTTAGGCTGTGTACCCACATTATCCCAGATGTTTCCAGGAAACTTCATGCCATTGCATCGATAGATGGACACAACTGCTCTACTTCCTCTGCGTGTACAAAACTGAAGCCAAAATTTCCAGATACGAGTGCTGCTGTCTTGCTCTGGTGATGCCATTGAAGCTAGAGCCTGCACCGCAGCTGGCAACACAATCACAAACAAAGCTCAGCTGTCAGTCATAGCACGAAACCTGCATTTTATAGCATCAAATAACTAATTCAAACCAAACTGATGAGAAAAATTAACACTTGAACAGTGCGATAAGAGCTACCTAAAATGACAGAAACCATGTTTGGGAAAAATTATTTGATATGTACTTTAATGTTTGAACCCATGCCCTGTCTATTAACACTGGCAGGCAGGATTTATGACCTGTATAACCACCTGCCACCAGGGGGCGATCAAGATGACTACATGGTGTCACAGTTTGAATTCAAATCAAAGCGTGTACGTCATCAACAGAAACAGAAATGTGTGTGACATGATGAAGCTGAACTTAGCTAAATGTTTTATTTTTTGCTTTAGTTTTTGAAAACTTAAACTACACTAAAAGTCTTTTATCATAGACTATTATTAAGTTATATTGAATATTTTGTATCCACATACTGCAGTTTTGATGCATGCATTGAACTATAATTTTATGTTATAAGCTGTTATAAATGTTATGTACTGCACATTCACATGCACTCATTCATTCATTCATTCATTCACCATGCTGCAACCCAAACCTAGACCTTCAGTCAAGCCAGCTAAGCAACTAAGTGAAGTGCATAAAAGCCTCTTGAAATTGTCCATCTCTGTAGGAGTCCGTTAGGTACATGACTGAAAGCCAGGACAAATTAGACATTGGATATTGAATATAGTTATAAAACCCAATAATAATACATTCAGTTCTAAGCAATTTTAAGTGTATGTCGTCAAAATGTAAAAATGCCTTTGCAAAAGCATTTGAGAAATATCACACTGACTTTGAGTGAGAGAGAATTGTGGTGGTGGTAATATTTTATTGCAAAATTGATTTTTCCTAACAGCTTGAGGTAGGAAAAAACATATAATAGATAGAAACAGTGAAAAATGGAGAGAAACAGTGAAAAATACAGTTAATTGTCCATTATATTGATTGTGGCTTGAAAGAAAGCTGAGAGTTGGTAAGAATACGAACAAATGTATCTGTTGATTTAAAATCACCATTCACCCATATACTGCATGATATTAAACTGTTGCATAGTGTTGACTTGTGTTTATCAATGCCAACAGGAGATGAACAGACATGACCTTAAAACAGCTTTGTGGTAGAAACATCCAGTAAAACATGATACATAATGAAGCTGAACACATGTTTAGAGAAGTGGTTCTCAACCTTTTGGCGTCACAACCCCCCCAGATCAATGAGGTTGGTGTTAACAGCCCCGATCCTCCATCCACCCAAGACTTTTCAGGAATTACTTTATGACACATGAAAGCTACCAAACTCACATTATATCAAATAGACCTGCAAAAACAAACAATCCGAGGTCTAAAATAGGGTAATTTCCCATCAAACTGGACTGAGTTGTTTGTTAATTTTTTTAAAATTTATATTACAAAATGCAAACATTGGTTTTTGTTAGTGTTTGTGTACATTCAGAACATGGTTTATGTTGGCATTTCAGAGTGTCCCTTGTGTTGAATGTCTTTCATACATATGTTTAATACTATGTCGTAGCTGAGAGATGCTTCTTGGCTCCCATGCTATTTGCCACAATATTTTATTTTATTTTCCACAACCATCTGGTGACCCCTGGAAATAGTATCGCGACCCCCTCGGCGGTCCTGACCCCCAGGTTGAGAACCACTTGTTTAGAGACGACAACTTAGAGGGACGAGTGTACTTCCCGACCTGCAGGGAGTTTTAACTGAACCACATTATATGGAAAAATAACCAAACATCACACTGGCAATTACAATATTAATACAAAAAACATATAGCAGCATCCTTTATAAATCATAGATAAAAAGCATAATCATACAAAAATAAATGCATAACAATTTTTTCCCTAATCATTACACAAAGTACAAAACCTCTCCAGAGCACCAGTAAAAATGTGCCAGACTTATTGCAATAAAAATGATACTCATCCTTAAGTGCCATTATAATGTTATAACATAGGATTTCTATTATCAGTATTCGTACACAGCTATTTGTTAAAAAGGCAAGGCAATGGCACAAAGACGAAACAAGTGTATTCCTATTAACAAATATGTACAACACAATATTTACAGTTCATACAATATCCCGTCAAAGATGACAAAATGAAGACTCCATGCAAGTGAGAACTGACAGTTTTTCATTGTGTATGTGTCAAGTTTTTGTTGCTGGGTTTACGCTGTCATGGAGACGACCTCTAACCCCTGAAGTGTAGCAAAGCCAGAAACATTTCAGTCATTGAGTTTGACAACAGGGCTTGATTACCGCCTATTCAACAGCCCAAGTGCGCTTTCTGTTTGGTGAAGCCGCCCTCTGGGGCACTCAAATCACAGCGAACACCCGGAACGCCTTCCCTCCAGGAGGGTTTTGAAGGCTGCAGGGAAGAGGAGAGAGGGGGAGAGTCAGTGTGGGTGTGGCATGTGTCAGACACAGAACACGTCCCAGCCTTTTGCAGAGAGACGTGGATGACATACACACACAAACAGATAGACTTCACTTTTCGGAGAAATGTCCACGTCAGTGTGTTGTCTGACACTCTGATGACAGATAGGACACAAACAGATAGATGCTGAAGCTCCCTGAGAAAGCAGATAAACCAGCCGTTTTTACACAAACACGGGGGACTTCATGTGTTAATCCAACAAAGACAGACATGTTGTGAAGTTAAAGGAGACAGATAAATGATGTGCAGATACTAACAGACGTCAGGCATCTCAGCAGAGTGACAAAGATAAATGTGGTGGAGAGAGACGAGGGAAAGAGAGAGGGAAGACCACAGAATAAATAGACTGTGTGTGTGTGTGTGTGTGTGTTTGTCCTCCACACAGGTCATGTTAACAATAGCCGTTCTGCACACGAGAGAAAAATCCAAAGTTGCTGCAATTTAATATCTTCAAAAACTAGACCAGACCATGCAGTATGTGGGTCGGTTCAGCTTTAAACAGAGGCTGGTACGGACCTGTAACCTTAATGCTGTTGTAAAGTGGTACAGCATGGAGTCAACGCATGCTCTCACTTTATTAGCATCAGGAAGTCTTTATCCTCGGCAATCACAAGCTCCTGTCTTTGTTAACAGTTGAATGTTATTCCCTTTCAGTCACCGAGGACTCATTATGTAGGACAGTAGTGACAAACATCTACCTGACAGCTAGAGTAATTGGCCTTCTAGTCTAACAATGCCAAAGTTGTCACTGAAATCTTGGCTCATAAATTCCATCCTGATTCCTGCCAGAAACAATTCACACAGACCAAAGGATTATTATATTAACCGATATCAGATCACATGTCTCTTATTTTAAAATGTAAGGTTTTCTCGTTCTTGTTGATGCAGGAGACCTATGTGACCTCACAGAGGTACATTTTACTCTCTGTATAGATTTGAATTGGGTAGGTATTTTATTTCCTGGCTTAAGCTTCTTAACATTCCAACAGCCACGGTACAAACCAAAGATGTCTCCTGTTTCCTACTCTCTGGCGCCAAACAGGGTTGTCTACTTTCCTCTCTCCTCTTCGGAGTAGAAATGGAAAATTGATGGACGATAAAAACAAAAATACACTTCTATGCCGACGATGCAGTGCCCTATTTGCAAACCTGCTTTTGCGTAATTGAGGTCTTTTATCCTGTGAGTACCTTTGGTGCTGTCTTTGACTGTGACTGCTGAGTTGTTAAATAAGGATCAACACATTAGATTGATCCTTATCCTTGACCTAACCCCGTCAAACTCCAAAGTCACAAACAAACTCAATGATCAAGGAAGCGGTAGACCAGCAACTGCTATATTCTGTGAGCTAAAATTCACTATGTATCTATATAGCATTCCTTTCTATAATGTTTTCAGACAGTAGTAGAATTATATTGATATTTGTCACCCAGGATTATGTTGCTGTCACTGCTTCCCATTTTGTGGCTGCCAGCTGAGAAACCTTCAGAACGTTTTGTACCTGTTGGTTACTTAGATGCAAAATATGTAAAAAATAGGATCCAGATTAAAATATAGGGGATTTAACCTTTAAGGTTGTCAGCTTGCAGTCTTGAATATAACCAAATAACCAAAATAACCAATCAGTGCTTGAGAGATGTAGTGTGGCTGTGTGATAAATTCCAGATAGCAGCCATTTTAACCTGCCAAAGACTAATCTTGCAGAAATTTCTGATGATAATGAGAATGCCTTTAACACAATTTACTAAACTTCCACCTAAACCTGACTAGACAATGCTCAGACTATAAAGCTGCATGCAAAACAAAAATGCCTCTATTTTGCATGACCTGATTTTCACTTCTAAGCATGCTTCACCTGTTTGGTGAGGCAGTAGTGGGAAGCTGATTTGAAATGCATGTTTTCACAAAAATAATTGGATGAGGTCTTATACAGAATCCATTCCTTCTCTACATGCACTCTCTACAACCTTAACCAGCTTAAGGTTACACACCATTGTGGCTGGACAAGGCTAAAACTGTCGAAAATTTTACTTTATATTGATCCCTTTTGTTTTAGATGCTGGCAGGGTCCCCCTTCCCCAGTGCATTGGCTTTTCACTGCTTTGTTTGTTTGCTTGTTTTTTTCTTTATCTGAGCCAGTATATTCAGCTTCAGACCTCTGTCCACTGATTGCCCTTTCTGACTTCCGATTAAAAAACAAACCCCTCCCAGAATGGCATTAAGATGCACTCATCTTCTCTGCACTAATTACCAACCAATTCATTATTTTAAACCAGACGCATGCTAATCACCCTCCCATGCGCACGGCATGAGAGATGTAACGAACTGCCTGCATCTTGAAAAGATTAGGTCCACATGGGAGGGAAGAGTGGATAAATTTCTCTCTACCTGAGAGCCATTGATTTCTCATTCATCCTCTCTGAGCCCTGACAAATTAACCCTTCACTTTTGAAAACGAGTTGCGAGATAGGATGCCGACCAGAACCAGAATTCTCCCTCAACAATTAATTCCGTGACAATATGATAGACACCTCTGGATTCCTGTTTGTTTTTCACACTTAATTTTTGTCTTCTATTTGTTCCATTATATTGAAATTAAATACTTTTGTGGTTCTATTTATAGAACTGCTGTTTTTGCCAATTTAAGGCACAACTAGCTGTTAAAATAGGGGTGATAGGTTTTATTCTAAGTGTGAAGTTTTTGTTGCATAATTGATCCTTCTTAGGTCCCGTCCCTTTTGACTTTGTGCTCCGCTGACAGTTGATCAAGCTCAGTACCTTGGTCAACTTTCTCCTTTTCTGTTTTCTGCAAAAAGGGGCGGGACTTAGGAAAGGCCAAATTACCCTGAAAGTTAAACATTTATAATGTGTAATTTGTATTTTTGCGTATAGCACACAGACACATACTAGCCACTTAGGTCAGTTTTGCTACTTATAGATCAGGCATCCCATACCTCTCTGAGAAAATGCCATTTTGGTATGAAGCGATGTAGTGTTTCCGCTTATCAACTGGCATCACGTCGATGTAACCACCCACATCATTCCTGATGACTCCAGCGTGGACTGCTGCTCGGCATATACTGGACTTCTACAGAGGTTACAAGAAGAAAGATGGTTATTTTGTCATCTCGGTCTGTAAATTCACGACGAACACTGATGACCCTGGTGGTAAATCAGCTTTAACACATTCTAAACAAAAAGGACTTACATCAGAGTATATTCTGGTACCAATTACTCTGGATATGTGAGGATTCTCTTCTAAACAGTTTCTCGGGCAGTATAACCTAAAAATAGAACAGTCGGAGATAAAGACTTGAACTTTCATGAGGCTGGAGAACTAAACTTATGAAAAACACATGGAGGCATGAAGCCAGGTTCATACCTTGGACAATGTCTTGCAGGCTTTTGATATGGACACAGCTGCGCGACCGTGGCTTCACATGTGATGGCTTTGACTGCAAGAAATAATTACAGTGAGTGTCAACAAACACAGTTGCAGCAGAGCTTATAATGAGGAATTTAACATAAAAGGTGACACATCTATAATTAGAGTGTCACATTGTTGTCAGACTCACCTGCTACTCTGGAGACCGTAAAGGAATTAGCACTTTGATATTTTCTGTCAAGACGAAACACGGCAATGACATGAGACTACAATATTTTCACTTATTTTGACAATATTTTACAAGTCTTGCCTTCAAATATCATCAGCGTGAATTAAGTGTGATATTGTTTCTAATGCGTTTGTCTCACCCTACAGACTGGACTCCGTTCTTGTTGGATTTGATGAAAAAGTCCTTTCTGCCTTGTCTTGTCACATCCATCCATCCTCCATCATTATCTATGACACCAGCATGTAGACCAGCTCTGCACACACTGGATTGCTGCAAATAGAGAACGTACAACATCGTTTTTATTGCAAGCTTTTTGCTGCCACAGTTGTAAGTAAGTAGCACTTCAATGTCTTGCTCAAGGACACTTAAAGGGATAGTCCAGATATTTTGAAGTGGCGTTGTATGAGGTACTTATCCATAGTCAGTGCATTATCTACAGCAGATGGTGGGTGGTACACAGCAAGTTTGAGGAAGCAGGCAGGAGTGACAGCACACAACTTTATCACTGATGAAAACAAGACGATAACTAAATAAAAACTCATTTGTGATGACAAAAACTATGATGAAATCTACTGACACTTTTGCCATTTGAAATCTAGTATACCTAATGTTAAACATATGATATATGTACTTTACTAACCAAACCTGATTTTAATCAGCTATAGTCTTACAATATTTTTATTAACTAAAATTTGTGTAAAACTAAAGCAGGTCAGATGACTGAACCATGACTGGGACTAAATGGTATTTTAACCAAAAGACTGTCTCAAAATTAATTAAAATTTGTTATAAAAATTGACACTGGAATATGGAAGCTGCTGGTCTACCACTGGCTCTATCTGTTAGTTTGTGTTATTGTGTGACTTTGGTGTTAGTTCGGAAATTCGGATTCACTGAAGTCAGAATAACTAACCGCTTGAGACAGTGGCTATGGTTAAGTACCTCATACAACACACTTCAGAAAATGCAAACTATCCCTTTAATTAACTAGCGTATCAGATTACATAATTTGCATTACTCCCCCTGAGGACTTCTACTTGTGTCACCATGTGTACTCACCATTTCATAGTAAACTGTCCCAACTACTTTTCCTGTAGCATCAAGACAACCAGCTGGACACTCATATCTGTGGATTAATATAAGAAAAAAAAATGAAGTGTACTGTATACTCTGTTTTGTGTTGTTTTTTTGTAAAGTTTCTTCTTAAGTGTACCTATTACATGGTGTTCCTTTACACTGATCTCGAAGCTTTGTGTCACAGGTCACCAGCTGAGCTGGAAAACAGAAACAGAGAGGCCTTTCAGTGCTCGTACAGGAACCACCATGTATGAATCGGCTGCTCTGATGCAGACGATGAGTTTCTTAAAAGCCTGAGTTGAGTGAAATCCAGTGAAGACTATTGTCGGGATGCTTCAAACAGCAATGGGAAGAATTCAAGGATCAGGGTGGTCAGCAATATTGGAGGAAGTGTCTCAGCTTACAAGCACAGGCCCCTTCCACTGCAGAGAGGAAGCCATTTAAAAACCACAGCGAGCCCCCTCTCACCCCTCAACCCCTCTCAGCCAGCCAAAAGCAAACACACACTCTGGGGATCGTGCTAAAATAGACCTCCCCTCCCTGCCTCGAAGAGTGACTTGCAATATTAAGTACACTTCAGAAACTGTCAAGGTTAATCAGGGAGATGACAGATAAAGGCTACAGAACATCAAGGCAATTTAAGATAAATTGTAAGAAAAATATTTCCGGTCAAGGCCTAGTTTTTGGCACATCCATTATTACTTCAACACTGAGCAGGCAACTATTCACAAATTCTCTGGTTTTGACCCAGTTCTTAAAAGTAGATGCTATTTTGGAATAGCCAGTGAGCACCCAGGTGTCGGTAGCCCTTTTCCCCTAAACCTAGCCAAATACTTTTATTGCCTAAACTCAGCCAAGTTATTTAAGAATCAGAGTGTCTTTTTGTGCGAGGGTACGAATAGACACACTGCAGCAATGCAGTTATTCACACCTGACCCACTTATTTTAGCTATAAAGAGTGACAATTTAACATGACAGTGATCATCTGTTATTTTAGTTATTATCTTTTAATAATTATTTTAAGTTTTCAGTTGCAGCTTGGTTAGGTTCAGGCAACTGACACCTGGGTGCTTGCCTTGGCAATATTTACCTGGTTGTAAATAGGCATATTGGCTATTCCAACCCGGTATTATGTGACATTCTTAAAAACAAAGTTTCTTTTTTCTTTTAGTTCATCTCCTATACTTCTTGCCAGCACCTCCCAACCCTAAAACAGATCCTCCACCCCCCCATTTTCAGATGAAACTAGATCCAGAATAAACAGTTAAATGGCAGCTTACACATCTGCTGTGTGTTGACCACCTCATTCTTCTGCAGGTCCTCTGTGGGGGGCTTGGTGGGGGCTGGGACAGGGAGACTGGGAGGCTCAGGCTTGGAGGCCCTGGGCCAGGACTTCTGTGGAGTACGGGGGGCCTCCGGCTCGATGAAGTTGTTTTCTTCCGTTTCCTCTTGTGGAGGGTAGGAGCTGTCATCTTCAAGTAAAGTCACAAAAACAAGGTATAGTAAGCACATTTTTCCTCAGGTTTTCTTCCACCTCCTTGTCTTTCTCTATTTTTCTCCACACATACCTTTGAAGCAGAGGTTGTCCTTACAACCTCCTCCATAGCTGGGAGGACAGGCAGAGCACGAAGTCCCATGTTTGTAAGGTGAATGGCCCCACCAGTTTCCCCTGTTCAGGTCATATAACAAACAAGTCTTATTGAACAGAACACACACCACAATTCGCATTATTTGATGTAGGGTTGTATGAGGTACTTATCACTAGTCAGTGTATTAGCTTCAGTAGATGGATGTTGGCACACCCTCTGGTTTGAAGAAAAGAGGTGTACCAGCATGGAAGCCGAGCAATAAACTCGTGCGGACAGGGTCAGAGGCACTTAAATAATGATCCACCTAAAATAATCAATATTACTTTAAGTGTATGATATATTTTGAATATTTTCATTGCTTGACCTTGCCTTCAGACAACCTTTCCTGACAAAAAAAATGTTTTATAAGCCAAGCATCATTCTCCAAACCTATCAAATTTACTAGTTTTGTGTGGAGCTTTTGTGACTAAAATACCTTCTGCCAACCCTGTCCACAGGAGTTCATCGCATGGCTTCACACTGGTGCCCCTCTCAGCTTCTCCAAACTGCCAACCTGCATGTACTGTAGTTAATATACTGACTTTTAATAAGTACCTCATACAACCCCACATCAAGTCAACTATCCCTTTTAGCAAAATTAGCATTCTAAACTTTATCTATGAGTGACAAAACTTTCCAAATCAGCAGCAAATGATTCTGTCAAATCAAAACGGCACAAGATCACATTTAAGATTCTTGTTCTCGTGTAGTCTGTATATCAACCAAGAAGCTGTGAAAGAACATCACAACAAATGTGCTTACTTTGGTGAGTAGTTGCAGACAAGATAGACGGCTTTGGCCCAAATCTGTCCCCACACATTCATGTTGTAACACAAGTTGATGGCACAGCCGATCCGACTGCTCGTGGCCCAAACCAGCTGCAAAAGGATGACGAGACACATCATGAAAAACTGATTACAAAGTCTTAAATCATGAAAGGATAAAGCCTCCTAATGGCACGGTATGATCCAAGCTACCTGAGTATAATGAGTACAAACAGGGCCAGAGCATCTGAAGGGGCAGTAGGGGTTACACTCCTGAGGGTAAGGGAAGGAGTAGTCCTTCACTTCATCGTACCAGGCCTGCACATGGAACGTGGGTGGACGATACCTGGAGAGATGAGTAAGCATACCTATGACGAGAGTGTTCCAAAAACATTCCTATTGTCTTGTGTATCTGTAGGTGTAGCAGTTGGTATTACGCATCCAAGCTGTTTTCTGCTTACTGCAAGTCCTGTTTCAAGAACTCATATGCACACAAGACAGCTAGGTGACCTTAAAAGGGATAATTGTGATTATTTGACGTGGAGTTGTATGAGGTACTTATCTGTAGTCGGTGTATTATCTATTATCTACAACAGATGCCAGTCAGCACACCCCCAGTTTGGAGAAGCAGAGAGAGCACTAGCATGGAAGCTACACAATGGCCTGCTGTGGACAGGGTCCGCAACAAAAGGTGTTTTAGACACTTAAGAAAGGTCCAAAATGAATATCAGTTTAATTGCAGGTTATATTTAGAATATTCTCACTGCTTTATCCTGACTTCAGACGTGTGACTTTGTTTAATGCTAACTATTCTTTTACTATCATAATCACTCAATAGCACAAAGTAACTAACAGAGCATGGCAGTGGTAGGACAGCAAGTCCCATCTGCGAGGTACAAATGCAGATTTTACTTATGGAGTATGGTGAGTTTTGAGAGAACTATATTTGCCTTATATAATGGTGGTTTCCCATCATAAAAGGCCTTCTGATGACAAAGCAAAGTGGTGATAATAATACAAATACAGCATACACTTAAACTGATATTGAACTGTTTTTAGGTGGACCTTTTTTTTTGTTGTTGACCCTGTCCAAAGCAGTTCATAGCTTAGCTTCCATGCTGGTGGTCCTCTATGTGTCATGGTTGTAGGATTTGTTGGTTTGTTTGGGTATGTTTTGTGTTTTCTCCCTGTCTCCCTTTCCCCCCTCCTTTTTCTCTCTAGGGCAGTGTGTGTGTGCAGCGGCGGCAGTGATTGGCTGGCTCGGCTCAATGAGACACACCTGGCGCTCATCTACTCATTTCACCTGCAATATAAGCCTGGTCAAGATGCCACTCCTGCACCGGACTATTCCGTACCAGTCAGTAGAGTAGTGACAGCTCTTCTCTTTTGCACTGGTGGATATCTTGTGTTTTTTCGTGGATTTAACTCGCCTGTGTTTTGTGTCCAGCACCAGCGAACCTTCCAGCTGACCGTGCCACTCTCATCTTCCAGAGCTATCGCCTGCTCGGCTTCCTCCTTCCTCACCTGCTACGCCAGCCTGCTGACCACTGCCTGCACCTGCCCTCACCTTTTGCTGTCTTTTCGGTCCCGTGTTGGAAAATAAACTTTTTTGAACACTTCTTCTACCTTTGTCTCTGCATCCGTGGTCCAGGCCTTGTCAGAACGTAACACTATGCTTCTACAAAATGGGCCAATAGGCAAATACTGTAACTATCACACTGACTATCTATAACTACACCATACAACACCATATCAAATAACCTGAACTATTCCTTTAAGTTTTAGAATATATTTAAATTATTGTCATTTTAATAGTACAAAACAAAGCAGCCCTTGTCAGTGTAAAATGGTGAAATAACATTCACATACATCCCTTCCAAAACCACAAAGTTTATAAAAAATCTTCTTCAGAATGTAAAGATACAACAAATAACACAGGCACAACAACCATATCATAACTTCAAAATATAGCCTGACAAGGTGACTCAAGAGAGTAGTTGGCACCCGCTGGTAACCACAGCAACATAAACACATCTGTTAAGACTGCCATTAAGCTTCTAGCTGGCAATCAAGCATTTGTGCTCTTGAAATAAATTGCAGTAACCAAGGACTGACAGCGATTTGGCACCAGGTGTTGCTAGTTAATTTGATTAGAGTCAAACGGACATCTTGACTGTGGAGAGATATGATTAGATGTGGAACGCGAGTCTCTTATGTGGAGCAGCGCTGTCTTAATACGTTCTGCGGGGGACTGAGTGAACAAATGAACAAACAAACAAACACGTGTAACAGAGGCTGTAATGTATGTGATTCCACTTGAGTTTTTTGGCTCATGGATGTATGTAAAGTAGGAAAATGCCACTGGGAGCGATGTAAGTTTGTTTTCAGATATACCCGAGGTACGTTCTTTAAGACTCTGCTGAAATGTAGAAAAATCATATTAATATTTGTATGGGACTTATTATAGCAACCAAACTCTTTTACTACATACATACACACATGCAAGCGATCTTATAGCACATAATTAGTTAGGGATATACTTAGGGTTAGGGGTTAGCATAGAACATAGGAACCTGTGAACATTGGACCCTGGGAACTTAGGACCTGGGACCATAGATACACTCCCAAAATAACAAGACTGTATATCTGAGGAGTTCAGAGATAATTAAGGGGTCAGGAAAGAAGAAAAACAACAGTCTTCTGATCAAATTTCAAATATTCCTCTAATCTTTGCTTTTTGTGAATAATTTTCCCTCTTTGGGCCACTTACTTAAAGGAAACTATTTGGGAAGTTTAGAGGGTAAATCTCTCTTTACTGGAACTGCTAACAACCCACAGACATCTGAAATACATTCGCCAACCAGACACTGCTTTTTTTATGAAGTCACAAGCAAAAAAAAAAAAAAAAAGGATGGAAAGCACTGGTTTCCATTCTGTCAGATGCTGGCTTTAAAGATCCTGTAGGTTTTTCAGTAGTTTGATTTTTACCCTCAACCTTTTGATAAAAATAAAAGTCAATATAGCCTACACATGAACTGTGTGCAGTGGGTTATTGTTTACCTTCCCCAGTGAGCTCCCAGGTTCTGTCCAATCTGTGGCAGTAAACTGGCAGGACCGTGCTCCCACAGACAGGTCTCTGCCCACTCCTCTGCCGTACGCTCCAGCTCTGTGTCCCACACCTGCACAGGAGATGAAATGGAAAACAGCATGAAGGAGTTTTATTGACTAAATGAAAAGAAATGGGGATAAACCTACTGCATTGCTACTAACGGGCCATAATCAAGCAATGTCAGGTCATAGAACGGCTGGTGAGTAACTGGAGATATTCAGGGTTTGTTCAGCTGTCACTGATGTGATGTGAGATGGTATTCAAACACAGACTGATCAAGGATTACTTATCATATGTTATGATAAGTCACAGAGACTGGGAGCTGCTATGGCTAAGTAACTGCACTAATCTCCAAACTAAATGCAGAACTAGGCTGCTGTGAGCTTTGAGACTTTCTTACTGCTACTCAGCTGACTTCCCCCCAGATGGGTTTTTCCCCTAGGATTGGGTGTTATTCAAAAAATGCAAAAGCTGTTTTTCCTTAAGTAATACCTTCCATATGTCTCTGGTGAGATGTCTGGGTGCAAGCTTTTGTTTCACTTTACCTCTCTGTGAATTGCCCTCTCAGTTAAGTTTGGCTCTGGTTGGGATACTAAGGGATCATATTCCCATTCTGGGGTTTTCTGGGAATGCAAAGAGTGTCCTTCCTCTCTGCTGACCTACATTCTACCATAAAAAAAAAGTTAGAATAACACCAGCTGTAATTCCCCTGAAGGACACTGTATGTTCCTCTAATTGCACACCTTCACTTTCACCTTCAGCATGGGATATCTAATGTAACAGGTTTTACAGGGAAGTCAATTATTTTACGTGTGTGTGTAAATGTGTGTCTGTGTGTGAGTACATGCATAACACTCTGAGAAATAAGGGCTCCAAAAGGGTTCTTCCTGAAGGGCTGAGGTTCTACCCCAAACCGTTCGCTTCTAAAGAACCCTTTCAGAAGAAAGGGTTTGTCAAGGTTTCTCTGTAAGACTTAGGGTTCCATTATGAACCTTTTTCATCAACATAACCTTAAAAAGAAAGATTTCTTTAAGGTTTGTTGCAATCCTTGAACTCTTTCATCACAGGTTTGTCAAGGGTTTTTTTTTACACCATAATATAAAATATTATTATAGCACGCTTGGTGGGTCCTAGATAAAAATCTTGGAAGATAAAAAGGTTCTTGTTAGAACCCTTTATGATTCTAGTTAGCGTCTTTATTTCTAAGAGTGTAGTATACCAGCAAGGGTGTCAGACGTTTTCACGTTTCACAGGTCGGGTTCTGGAAGCCATGGCTTATGCTCAACGAAATCTCATCGAATAACAGACACTCAAATAACTCCCCCGCTTCTACCACCTTCCTCCTCATCATCCGTCACCCACTTTCAGTCCCACCAGAAACAACTGCTGTTCTCTGCATTATACTCCCGAAACACACACACCTACCTAACAACAGGATGTCTGGCAGCACTGCAAATTAACTCCTAACTCTGAGCAGCTCTTTCTGGGAATCCTGCTGGCTGCTGAGTGGATGTATTTGTTTAAATCAACACCACCAAGGTAATATCGCCGTGATTGCACAGCGTGTTATGTCAGATTTCAACACAAAGCCTTGTAGAAATGTTACATAACTGGCATATAGAACAAATAAACAGTTGGAAGAGCGGAGTGTATGTTTCATTCATCTCTACACCTGCAAAGAGGGAGTGTATCAGCATTACAGCAGCCTCATCTGTAGCTGCCTGTGGTCTGTCTTGCACAATAAGGCCAAATGATGACTGACAGAGCCAGGGCTAAAACAGGAATGAGAATTTGTTTGCCTGAAACTCTATCTCTGCTCAGAAATGGGCAGTGAACTGCAAATAAATGTCAGAATTGTCATATCTGTTTTGTAATCCTCTGTTATCCCTTTTTGCTAGAATAATAGCATAAAATGCCCAGAAACATTCCCGCCTGGTCATCCTCAATAGTGGAAGAAGGAAGCTGTTCACTTATAACCTTGATTTCTATCATTCTTCACTTCGATTTTCTCGACAAGTGGCCTCCTTGCACGAAAAAATAATCAATGAGCACACTGATAAGCTGGAAAAACACGTTTCATTGAGCTGTGGTTACTGCTTAATGAGCTGCAAACCACAGCACAGAGGACGTTCTGTACTTGACCGAGGTCAATGCAACGTTTTTGAGCATTTATGAATGATCATAAGTCAGAAAACATCTAGCTGTGGCCACAACTATAAGTATGTTTCAAGCCAGAAGTGACCAGAGCTCTGGTTTCTTGTAGAGGAATGTGGCTGATTATGGCTTCTATCACAAAGACATGATTTGTGATGCTCTTGACGCACATCTTATATAATATTAAATATAAGCAGCACCCATCCAGCTGAGGAATTCATTCCATCGTCCTCAAACCTGCAGAGGCAGCAAGCTCAGAAAGTGTTGACCAAGACACATATTTTTCAGCTGTTGGATCCGGTACGGAGTGCAGCCGGCTTGTCAAGCTGCTGTTGTTTGCACAGTTATCCCAGCAGGGGAGGCCTCGCAAGCAAGACCCACACTCACCCACCACCCACCCTGGCCACACTTCTGCGGGGGCCGACAAGAAAAACACCTCCCCTGCTAAAGTCTTTCAGCGCCATGCACACGGCATTGTGTATTTCGCTTAACACTTCATTTGCAGCCAGGTTTTGCTTTTTTTCCTCTCTTCCTTGGTCATCTGGTTGCATTCCAAAGGTACTTCCTTTGCAAGTTTAGGTTTCCTGTTCATAATCAATGGTGCATACAGAGAAATGCTCACAAAAGCAGGGGGAAGATATGGGAATTGGAGAAAGCGAGGTTAAGGAAAAAACTTAATCTGACAGAAAATAGAGAAGAGGCAATAAGATGGTATGAGAGGAGGCAAAGTGGTGACTTAATAAAAAGGTTAAAGGTAGAAAAAGTGATCAATAGTAAAAATGCTGTACATGACAGTCGTCAACGTGTGTTAGGAGTGATAGAGGGATTATAGTTGGTCTTTTTCCGTTTCCTAAATGCTTTGAACAGGTTTTCAGTGAGAATTAATACTGAGGTGTGGTTAAGCTGTGTTTTATGAGGACAACATTGTGAGGTGTGCATGCATTAGTGATGTGATGAGGCTCAGCTGTGAGAGCAGGCTGCATGTGAGACACCAGTTTTGGGAAGTGCTGCTCAGGATACACTACAATTTCACACCATTCAAGCTCATGGACTTTTGTATGAAAACCAATTTTCTCTAATTTCAAGATCTATTCACCAGCAACCTAAACTGGACAGAAGCGTCAAGGCAGAGTAAGCTCGGAAGCTAACCCACCTCCCAGCTGTTTTTTAAGTTTTGAAAAGCAGCTCACCTGCTCCTGTTTCTCTTCTACACACTCCAAGTTAGGGATTACTATCAGACTAGTATGCCTATATCCTATTCCCACAGCAATATAGAGTATACAGTGCTTTGTGCAGGGCATTCCAGCCAAAATGATCTCACATCAGAGGTCCTGGGACCATTGTCTGAATTTTGTCAACCAGTTAATACCATTATATCCCATTATCATGTTTTAACAGGAACACACTACATAGAACAGCACTGAACAGCAGCAGCTCATTGGTCAGCACAGAGTCCCCACAGCAAGAAAGTCCCAGGTTTCAACCTGAATTGTTCCAGGTCCCTTCCATGTGGAGTTTCCGCTGGATGCTCCAGTTTTCTCACACCATTAATACTTAGGTTAATACTTCCATCTAATAATTTTCTTTTTCTATTATAGGAACCAAAGGGAGATGATGAAATTAAGCTCACTGAGAGGTGCCCCCACCCTGAGTCTTGACTTCCAGGCTCCTAGCTGCTCCAGCCAAACCACAAACCCACCTGGCCCCTGTTCATCCCCATGTAATCAACCCCCTTCAACCCTCTCCTTGACCCCATCTGTTCCTCTGCATGACGCTCATCTTATCCTACCCAAATCCTCTCACCAATCCGAATAAAGTACCTTTTCTAACACATAAACGATGTGGTCTTTGTTAGTGAAATGGGCATAATAAGTAAGCCAGACAGGTAAATGCTAGGGTGAATTTGATATTTTGTTTTGGTCTGATATTGAGGTTTTTAATATCTAAAAAAATCTAATAAAAGTCACTGTATCAATATTATCAATAATAAACAATGAGATTATATCAACCTCATCCTCCAGAGTACAGCTGCAGTGTGGACACTGGCAATAAGAAGCTGAAAAAGAAGGCCTTTCTGAGCTTTGCTGGCGCAGGCAACTCCAGACTCAGCACAGAATCATCAACAGACCAAAGGGGCTACAGCTGCAGTACAGGACTCACAGCAGTGAAAACCCAGGTAGGAGAGAGCACGCTACAAAGGATGACCTTCGAATGGCCCCACATAAGGTTTAGAATAAGCTGGTGAGTCAGTAATGGAAGGCAAGACTTGCCATCTGGACAGGATGCAGGACTGTAAGATTTAGATTTGATCTATGGCAAACAGGGGTATGTCCTTGGCACAACTTCACTCCTGGAACCAGTGGGTGTTTTCCAAGAGTCAGGGTAAGCCAAAGACAAGCAAAGAAGAAAGTAGGCAAGTGTCATGCACCAGGTTGAGGGCCTGTCCTCATTAAGCTTCACAGATAATTGTAGGATTATTGGAATTTGCTAAAGTAATTTAATCTACCCTATTTGATGTGTTTTGAATCTGCTAAGTTTCATGACCACGCTCCCTGAAGTATTCATGACAGGTGCCACTTTGACCCATTTATTGTAAGGACATCTGGAGTGAGAGCTATGCTTACGTTCTTGGCACTACATAAGGCAGGGTCAGTGTGGGCACTGCTGGACTCCCACAAGGGTACACCTTGTTGCTTCTCTTGTCCGTGATATTCATGGACAGAATGCAGCCGGTGCAGGTTGTGGACCGGAGACTATCCAGCTTTGTGACACTAGGGTGGCATCTTTGCTATTTTGGGACAATGTTCTTTTGGCTTCACTGGAGCGTGACCTTGACTGGAACACTCTGAGGAGCTGCAGTACAGGAAGCGACTCGGGAGGACCAACATTTTTTCATACTATGGCATTCAGCTGCTTTACATCTAGAGAAGCCGGTGGACTTCCCTTCCCTTTGGAAGTTTTCTGGGTGTAACCAGCTGACCAGACCAAGGGGAAAACCCCAGAGACATCTCCCAGCTGGCCTGTGAGCTCTGAGGTAATCTGCTGGAGAAGCTGCAGAAATTTCTTTTGCCACTGGAGTCTGATAATGACTCTGTACTATCACTGAAGCTCTGCAAATACTGTTTCACATGCTCATCCACATTAGCATAATTAAACTTCTTAAACATCTTGGGTTACGTTAATTGAAGGCAAATTTATTTGTCTAGACCTTAATTTTTGTCTGATTGGACAGCCACAAAATCGAACAATGAATTACTTTGTATATCTGCACAGCAATTACTTGTTTTTTATACTGATGATTATCATACAGATACACCAAATCAGTACATTCTAAAGTATTCTGATAATGCAGCTCTAATATCTCTGTTGAGTAACTCAGACAACCCCGGGGTGAACCAGCATGGCATTAACAAAGCAGTCAAGTGGAGTGATAACGCTCTTGAGATTAACCCAAAGAAAATGGAAGAGATTGTATTTACCACAACATCTGACTCTCATAAAGTTCTTATTGTTATTCATAATGAAAACATCAAGCCGGTATTTTCATACAAACATTCGGGTGTTATGATTGACCATATTTTATCATGCAATGACCACACTGAATTTGTCTCCAAACAGATAAAACAAAGAAGCTATGTTCTCTGTTGCCTTAGGTCTTTTGGGTTGAGCAGACGAATTCTTGTATTGCTTTTTACTGTGGTTATGACAGGTTCTGCAGTACTTTAATACTACATGATACAAGAGGTTGTTCACAACTTTGAAATCAAAATGACACAAAATACAAAGGCTGGCCAATAACATTGTTTCTTACCCCAATCATGAACAGTGAATACAGACTGTTACCATCTGCAGGGCCAAGATGCAGGGCTCCATAATCTTCTATGATTTTAATGTTAACTGTACGTATTTTTGCTTCTTGTCTAAATTGTTGTCTTTTCTGTGATGTTGCAAGTGGAACTGTTGTGATGCAAGAGATATTTCAGAGTCGTTCCAACAATAAAGTGTCATCATCATCATTAAAGCGGCCGACGCTTGTAACACATCTCTGGCACATCCTGAATAGAAAAACTGTAAAAACAGCTTTATCTAAAAACCACCAACATCACCACCACCACCTCAGACCTGTGTGCAGCCCAGCAAAGCCAAGTTAAACATCAAGGCAGGTGGGGCCCTTTCTCCCATGATGCCATCTGTTTGTCTTGCAGCGCTTCAAACACTGACACGTCTCTGTTTATACCTGTGGGTCAACATTTGAGTGAGAGGCAGAACTGCTGTCGCCCTACTGAAGGTGCATTGAAGCTTTGTGGATCGCTACGGAGTGTGAATGCTTATCCGGGGAATTTTTGGGGCCTCTGTGTTGGATAATGACAGAATGGGAACGGAGCCACAGGGATAAGGGAGCGGGAGACAGAGAGAGAAAGGGCAAGAAAAGGAAACAGATGAAGAGGGGGAAAGAGGGGGAGGATTTGAATTGATGTTATCTCTGAGTCTCTGTGATGATTGCCACAGAGGGTCAGTCAGGTTATGGTTTAATACAATGGCAGACAATAACAGAGCTGATGGGCGAATGGCTGTGTGTGTGCAAGGATATTTGTGTGTGTGTGTGTGTGTGTGTGTGTGTGTGTGTGTGTGTGTGTGTGTGTGTGTGTGTGTGTGTGTGTGTGTGTGTATGTGTGTGTGTGTGCATCTGCATGCATGAGTGTGTAGCGAGAGCAAGGGAGCATGTCCATGAAGTCTTCCAGTACAGTGAAGCTGTGAGGTTTCTGAAAGGTGACAGCAGTTCAACACAGACAGCAGGAAAATCTGAGAAATATGGAGCCCCTTTCAAAATAAAGCACACAAAATCCACTTAACATGTGACCCGAACAGAAGATACCGACGTCCACAGAACTGCAAATAAAATTTCAGCCCGAATCCTTACAAATCGTTTTCTCTTTTTACTTTGTGTCACTTCAACATTTCTCCATCTTGCTTTTCTCATTTCTTCTTGCCTCACAGTTATTCAACCCCTCACTTTCTTTTCAATTATTTTGACTCCTCAATCTCTCCCTCTGCCTCCCATTGCCTCTTCTTTCTATGTGCAAATTTCCTTAGTCGTTTTTACAAATTTTTATTTACTTATAGTACAGTAAAGCTGTGAGGTTTCTGAAAGGTGACAACAGTTCAACAAAGACAACAGGAAAATCTGAGAAATATAGAGCATATATTCAGGTGGCCAGAACAGAAGATGTTAAAATGTTAAATCTGCAAATAAGATTTCAGCGTGTCTCCTTACAAGTCATTGTCTATTTTTTTACTTTGTGCCCTGTTACATTGTTTGCAAGCTAACTAAAAAACTTAACAAAAAATTATAGTGATTGATAGCTGGCTAAAAAAAACAAAAAACAAAAAACTCAACACAACGTTATATTGTTTGCTTGCCAGCTAAAAAAAAAAATAACAAAAGACTACATTGCTTGCTAGCTAGCTAAAAAGCTAACAAAACTCTATTTCTCTGCCATTAAGACAAACATTTTGGCCAAATAATAGAATTTCTCCAAATTTCCCTGTCTTCCTTTTCTTATTTCCTCTTGCCAGACTCTTCTCTTCAATCTCTGCACCTTCTTTTCAATTATTCTGACTCCTCTTTTGCTATTGTCTGTCCCCCCCTCTGCCCCTCATCACTTCTCCTTTCTATGTGCAAATCTCCTTTATCGTTTTTCACACACCTCTGTTTTTATTTAGCTACTGTATCGCTAGCTTTCACTCTCTTTCTCTCACCTCTCACGTCCTCTTGTTGCATGCCTCTCCATATTTCACCCCTGGGTGCCCCTGGAGCTAAAAAAGCCAGCCAACTGTAACAGGAGACAGTAGAAAAGGAGCTGTGCACTGCTAGCTCAGCATTTCTCCACTAGAGTGTGCCTCAACCAGAAGCCTGCCAGGCGGAGTGGTGCTTTCACACATGGACATGTACACACACACACGCACACACACACACACAAGGGGTCCTCAAGTCCAACCTCTCAATTATACAATTACACAGTCCGGCAATTGCCCCCAGCAGGAACTGTTTATTTGCCTTTACTGTAGAATAATACTGCCTTTTGTTCTGTGGCTCTTTAAGTGGAGATGAAAGCATGATAAAACCTCATTACCTTCTGCACACCGTATTGATTTTTAGCCTCCTAAGTGCCGTTGGTGGCAATGCTCTGTGGCGGTCAAGCAGTGCCTACACATGTAGCGTATTTGGAAAACTTCCAGATCTGCGGAGCGCAGCCTTTCAGAAGGTGTGGTGTGTATGTGTGTGTTTAGTGGGGGGTAGACAGCTGGTAAAACAAGCCCTGGTGCCGTGCTCTGATTCTAATTGCACTGTGAAAAGTGATCTGGCGCTGTACACACACGTGATGGCCAAAGGATAAAGTCAAACAAATCTCTTAGCACGAGTAAAAAAAAAACAAAAAAAAAAAACGCAGTAGTAATGTGATCATTGGCAAGTTGGTGAAATTCTTCTCTTCTGGCAAAACAATCAAAGTCACATGGGTAACACACTTGTGTGTTCGTGTGTGTGGACTCGAGTGTGAAGGTGCTTAGATGCTGGCATGCTGCTCGTGTGTGAGCCAAGTGGGACAAGTGCCAGCCGGTCTGGTGACTGGGTCAGTTCACTAAGCTATATGGTCGACAAGTGCAGAGGTGGCAAAAGTACACACATTCTTTACTCAAGCGTAAGTACAAATACTTGTGTTAAAAAAGAAAAAAGATCCAAAGAAAACTGAAGTTTTGTCTCCCTTCCTGTTTGTTTCATCCTGTTACGTCTTTTTCATTCTGTTACATGCACATCATTTTTATCTCATTGCGTCTTTTACGTCATTTTCGTCTTGATATGTTTTTTACATTGTTTTGTCTTGTTGTATCATGCTGCATCTTTTTTGTCAGGTTACATTTTTTACATCACTTTGTCTTTTTGCCTTTTTATGTTGTTTTCATCTTGTTACATCATTTTCCTTTTAAGGTCTTTTACATCTTACTTACATCATGTTTACATACACATTTTCATCTTGTTACGTCTTATTACATTTTTTATGTAATTTTCATTTTCTTATGTCTTGTATGTCATTTTTCTGTTGTGTCTTTTAATTTTTTTTGTTTTTTCTTGTCTTGCTATGTCATTTTTGTCCTGTTGCATCTTTTATGCTGTTTTTGTCTTGTAACATCTTATACATTGTTTTTGTCTCATGTCTTTTGTGTGTGACATTCACTGAGGGAAATGAAAAATAATCAATAATTACCCTCATATGTATTAAAGCTAAAGTAATGAGGCGGAAAAATAAATATGCGAGTCAAGTACAGATAACTGAAAACTCTACTGATGTACGGTGCAAAAGAAAGTGTTTGTACTTGTGTGTATTTATGTGTATTTTGTTACTTTTCACCTCTTCACAAGTGTACAAGACTCTTAAGGGGTTCAGAATGGGGTCAAAGCATTTTAGCAACTTTAAATTCCTCTTCTGTGACTCCTCCATTCACCTACCATGTACTCCATGTTGGATGCAGGAGGGTAAACCTGGCCTCTGAGCTTGTTGTGAAGGTCCAGGATGAGCTGAGCGTCACTGTCGGTGATGGCCCTCTTCCCCCTATGCTTGGCTTCCCACCAGTCCCCGTCCTCATCCAGGTACTTGTCCAGAAGCTGCTGCCAGCCTGTCGAGTTTGGAAGCATCACCATGGAGGTGACAGTCTGGAGCAGCAGGAGCAGGGACACGCCCCTCTTTAGCCAGTGCAGAGATACATGCCTCATCCTGGTACGTGCTGGAGGTGGTGATCCTCTCTTGAAACGGGGGAGCGGAGCCAGCACAGAAAGACACTCTTCCTCTCCCACAATGTGAGCTGGCAAAGGAGCCGAGAGCAGAGAGCAAAACAGGATTATTGGATGGATTGGAATTGGTGTTCTGTATCAAATTTGCTGAATAACTTGAGTCAATATTGAACTTGGTGAGGACAGTGCATTGGCTTGCAGACTCTTGGTCTGGGGCTGTGCCACGGGTAAACCCTCATGAGATTCACTGGTGCTAAGCTGGCAGACTTGGGGATGACTGGTGAAAGTGTGGATTAAAGAAGCACAACTAGTGCTGAACTTCCTTGAAGATTTTTTACAACTTTTTTCCTCAATAAAAAGAAGGAAAGAGCTTGGGAGCTGTTCAAAATACATACTGCTGCATTTCAAATCACATTAGGCAGTACAGCTGTAATAAATGTACTTAAGTGCACGGAATGATGCATAATGTAGCTAATGCATTCAAAATACTACATGTATACATCTACTTTGAGTTAAACTTTTTGGTATGCGCGCTGCAATGCTGACAGAAGCGGATTAAACGTGCCAATACCTAATGGAAAATGTGAAGAGTAATGCATATGGAAACAGAAATGGAGTGTTGTGATTTAATGTAGACTTTAGAAATAATTTACCTTTAATGAATTGGAACGCAGCCCGCTTCTTGAGCTCCTGACAGAGATCTGGCTGTGAGAAAACTTCAGCAAGTAAAAGAAGAAGAAGAAGAAAAAAAAAAGAATCCGCCTTCAAAGTAAGTTGCAGAGCTCAGGTGGAGCTGTGATGACTGTGTCGCTGGCTGCTGCCATATGACATAAATCAAAGACGTGATGCGGTGGCTTCACTCCGTTTTCATCAGTTTTGGGGAAAAGAGGGAGAGACAGTAGCTCTTTCTTCTTTCGGGAGTCTTGCACCAAAGCCGCTAAAGCATCACTTATCCACATTTTATCCTCAACTTGGCTGCGCCTCGGCTGTGCCGCCCCTGACCACGCCTCTCCAAAAGGTTGGAAACGGCCCCCTGGTTCATGCCAAGACCTCTGTGTGCGTCTGGGGTCGTGCGTGGATTCATGTAGCCCACAATATAACAAGAATCTTGTCTTTTCTCCAGTGTTTGCTCAGCAAGTTAAAAAGTTGCAGAAAGTCACTCTTCCCATCAAAACTATTGAAAACAGCGTTCAATAGTAAGTTACCAGAATCCTAAATAATAAAAAAAAGATTTTCTTTTATCTTACGTTATTATAATCCATATGATTTAATACAACAAGACAGGCTCTTTGCATTAACCTTACTTTTTACTGTATTAAACTATTGTAGGGCTGCGGGTAAAGCAAGAGCAGGGGAACATCTTTGTAATATCAATCAACTGTAGGAAAACTGAAAACCTATAATAAAAGTGGCACATCACTTCTTACATGTCACTCCGCCAATCTTCATTATTACTCACGTTACATGCATGTAACGTGCGCCACAGTATGTAGTTCCTGATCTAAATTAAGGAACAGAATGTCACATTACATATTTCTGTTATTTCTTTGGTACTGGTTTATCCTCAGAATAGTAACATGCACTTAGACTGTGTTGCTCCAACAAAGATTTATTTAGTCTAGGATTAGTTTGAATCAGAGTTTAGCAAAACTAGATCTAAAACAGAGCTCTGATGCACTATTGAAAAAGTATTTTTTGTTTAGTAAATCAAAATTTCTTGATGGGGGGAAGACTTTTGGCTGTTCTGTGTACCTTGACAAAGTGTTGAAGTGTTACATTGTTTGCTCGCTTGCTAAAAGGTTGACAAAATTGTTTTCTAGGCTAGATAACTAAAAAGTTAAAATATTACATTGTTTGCTAGTTAAAAAAGATAACAAAAGACTAGACTAGACTAGACTAGATTAGTTAGCGTAAAAGTTCAGAAAAGCTTAAAATGTTTGTTAGGTTAACAAAACATCACATTGTGTGCTAGCCTAGCTAGCTAATAAGTTACAACATTACATTTTTGCTATCTAGTTAAACAGATAACAAAGCATTGCGCTGTTTGCTCGCTAAAGAGATAACAAAACATTATATTGTTTGCTAGACTAGCTAAAAAGTTGGCTGAGATAGCTCACTTGTGCTAGCTCAGCAGACAAAGTCTAATTTCTTCACCTTGTTGGCCGTATTAATCGAGCAATATGACCAAATAATAGAAGATTTAAAAACAGATAGTAAGGGGAAAGGAGACTCTCTGGTAACACTTGGCAAAAAGGTTAACTGGAGTGAAATGCACCAAAAAACTCAACTGGTCTGGTCAAGTCTTAATTTATAGTTAATACCGAAATCAGACTTTAACTTTGGTGCAAGAGAATACAATTTAATCTCAGAATAAGAAGTTTACAGTCAAAACTAAAGGGAGGTTGCAAGAGAGGTTTGAGTTAATTTTTCTTAGTTTTAAGTTAGTATAAAAGTTTGGTGGAACAACAAAAATTGTCCTTGTTGGTCCAACCCAGCCTTAAGATTGTTGACTGACTGTTGCCCTCTTACCTGGTAACTGGCTTTGGTCAAAAATACATTAATTTAAACCAGATCTGCCCCCCCTGCAAAGCCTGCCAGCAAAAAGTGGCCCCATTCTCCTGAGTCTAACTGTTCACAGGTGACTCCTTGGGGGGATTAAAACACAAACCAACTCTCTGTTAATTCCAAACCCTGAACTTGTCGTCACTGTTTCCCTTCCCGGTACAACACAGTGTAAATTCCATAATGGAAACAGGCAGGTTTTGTCTTTTGTCATCTGGTCATTTTCACTGGTAGCCATGGCACATGTGGAAACAGTAGCTAATCACCAGGCCTCTGTGTGTTTGCCCCCTGTACAGACTTTTTTTTCCACACGAGGAGACACAATCGCCTTGTATTTTACCTGACAAACATAATAAACCAAACGCTGGCCAAACGGACCATGCGCCGGCAGTGATTTTGCTCTGTCTTTTTTAGTTAATCCCCTTGTTTCCATGACTCCCTGATGTTTTCATGCCTTTTCTTGTTTTGGCCGCTAGTCATCAGGTGAGTCAGGGACTGGATGGACAGTTCTGATGTTTGGATATATTTGAGCTTTGTGTGATTCATGATGTGTGTCAGGTGTCAGATTCAACATGGTCACTTGAGGCCAGGGAAGACATGGACTGATACAGTGAAACTATTCAATACAGTCTATATTTTAAGAATACTCTTGTCGGTAGGGTTACAAGTACTCCTCATTTAAGTAAAACTAACAGTACCACAATGTAAAAATACAACACTACGAGCAAAAGTCCTGCTCTCAAAATAGTCATTGTGCAGAGATTTGTTGATTTGTTGTCTTACATCATTAGGCTGTTAATGCTGATGCATCAAAGTATAAGCAGCATTTTACCACTGTAGCTGCTCGAGGTGGAGCTGCTCTTAGCTATTTTATTTATAGTTAGATAAGTCCAGTGGTTGCCAATCTAGGGCTCGGACCCCCTCCACTGGGTCAAACATAAATCTGATAGAAGAAGAAAATAGATTCTGCTGCACAAATTTGCATTCATGTTTTGGCCATTTCTGTAGTCTTTGCTGTATTCAATAAATAATTGGATAATTTGACCTGTTTAGTTATTCATTTATTCAAATTAAACATCTGAGAAGTATGGAGGGGAATTGTTTCTTTTGTTGAATTTAAAACAACCCATAGACAAATGAACTCTAATGCACTGACTTATTTAAAAAGAGCCACAAACCAATACAGTTAGGAAACACAGGTTTATCAATGCACTGTATTTCATGAGCACATAGCATGTTTTTTAAAATAAGTCTAATTTAGATAAATGCACCTGTACAGTAACCCATATACAGAGGGTGATTCATCATGCATGCTTCATTTTGCTCTGAGGAAAGTCCAACATGGACTGAAACGTTTGCACTTTTGCTCTCTATGCATTCTTACACATTTTTCACTGTCTGCACAGCCCTGTGCATTTACCACATTAGAAACATTAAAAGACCCCCTCCGGTGAAAATCATGCTTTTGACCTTGTTAACATGTCCATATGGTGTTTTTAATGAGTTACCATACATATCAGCAGTGAAATAATGTCTGGGCATTTCTTGCTTTGAAAATGCAGTGAGCAAGTTCAGTCTCAAAAAAACGGATTCAGTCAGGTGGGGTTTATGATGTCATAAACCTAAGATACCAATCCTGTGAATCAAGGGGTTGGCGGTATCCACATCATTAGTGGCGATGCCCAGCCCACAGGAGAAGCCGGATATAGCTAGTTACTGAGATTAACTAGCAAAATGGAGGCGAAGCCAAGTGCCGCTACTTAGGGGTCAGGCTGGGGGTGTGTGGAGAGGGCGGGAACTATTTGCATATTCATGATACCTTGAATACTAAATGAAGGCAAGGTGTAGAGATATACGCAAGCCATTTTAACAGTATTTGAACTGACTGGAGGGGAAAAATCAAGACTTGTTGTCTGTGTGCGAGTCCTCCTTTTCTGCACTACAATATTATCCTGAGAAAAGTAGCAAAGTTGAAGTATTAAGTAACATAATACTCAAGTAAAGTACAAGCAGCTCAAAATTGTACAATGCTAATACTGAATGTATTTAGTTAGATTTCACCAGTGGACGATGCACCGGATCAGTGTGTACCAAACGCTAAAGATGTATATAAAACTGTCTCTTCCAGGGCGCCTCTGCTGTCTAACCTACTTCTGTAAATGTACAGAATGTGATACAAGAGCTCTCACATTGGGGACCCACCGCATTCTGAACTTCCATAAACCCAGGGTTTACTGTCTGCTCCCTGGGTCAGTGGCAGGGGCCATGGCCACAGCACCAGCAGTGGCCCTCTCTCTGCGGTCAGGCCCGGCAGGCTCCCCCCACCTCACACCGCAGCTGAAATAGCAACGCTCTCGCTTTGCCCACAAATCCCGGGAGGGAAGCACCGCCAAAAACACTCATTCATCTGCTATAGAATTAATGTTGCTCTACATTTAGAAGTGTGTGCGTGACAGGGAGGAAGAGAGTGCATGTTTGTGTGTGTGTATCTGTGTTTGATAGCAGGAGAGTGAGAGGTGAGGCAGCAAAGAGTGCATGTGTGTTCCTTCAGAACATAAATACATCGAGTCGATACATAAAACATGCAATTATTTTTAACACTCAAAATAAGTTTTATGGGGTTTGGGATATGAAATGACTTTTATTATACACTTAGAAATAAGAGTTCCAGTAGGGTTCCATCTGTAGGTCTGAGGTTCTAATTGGTACAATTAGTCTTGTGTGTTGATCAGAGTTCTCTTTAAAGGTTTGGTTGGGTAGATTTGGCTCTTTGTAGAACCTTGGGAAGACAAGAGGTTATATGTGAAACCCGTTTATAATATATTTTTAGCTCCTCCTGGGTAGGTTCTACTGGAAACCCTAAAGAATATAAAAGGGTCCTCGGTAGAACCCCTTGAGTGGGTTCTAGGTGGCACCAATGTAATATAAAACGGTTCTCAGTACAACACCCTAGTGGGTGGGTTCTAGATGAAACCTTGCAATATAAAAGGGTTCTTATTAGCACTCTCAGAAAGTGGAAGGGTTCTAGATGAAATTCCCTGGAGAGGGCTCTTGGTAGAAACAACACACCAGGGGTTCTCTGTTGAACCTCTCATAGGGGGATCTGGATGGAACCTGTCAAAGGTGGTTCCAGATATAACCATTTATGTTGGGTTCTAAGTAGAAAGGGTTGCAAGTAGAATCTTTATTAGAGGAACCAAAAAGTGTTCTCCAATGGGAACAAACCAGTGAACCCTGCATGGTTCTAGTTCTAGCACTTTTTTTCTAAGTGTGCATTAAGGTTATGGCTGAAGTATACAAAAGGCTGACTGTAAGAGCACGTCTCTGACCCCGACTATGAAAATGAAATTGTGTGGATAAAGGAAATATTTACCAACTGCTCAGGGATTTCTATGATTTACAGTGTGGTAATTTAGGTCAAGCCATCTGTAACAGACGAGACATTCACTGATTAATGTTTATTACAATGCCTGCCAGTAAACACACACCATTTGCGCCTGCAGTAGAGTAATATAAATGATTTCATGCCTGGGCTTCTTGTGTTAGCAGCTCCATCATCCTTTCTTTTTTATTGTTTTCCACTGCTTCTTGTTGTGCTGTCTGTCTTAATATTTCACATTTTTCCTTTCTTTCGTGTCAGACCTTCTCTCCACCTGTGTGTTTCTGTCTGACATGTGCACACACACACACCTTTCCCCATCTCCTCCTCTCACACACAAACATTCACTTTCCATTCCTCTGCTTGTCTTTCTTGCTGTTTTTCCCCGTGCTCTTTCTATCTCACCCACACAGTCATTGTTAAGCCACGGGTCCAGATGCTCCATTTGGTACCTCCTCCATTCAGCATGTGGTCTTGCGAGAAATCCCATGAACCCAGCAGAATGCATCAGCCGTGCCAGACCCCGCATCCACACAACAGTAGCCTCTGGACACAACAGCAAACCACACAAACACTCTCGAAGAACACTTTCTGTTGGCCCGTGTTATCTGGCACATTGCTCCCTAATGGTTCTGGTTGGGCTGAATTGAGGTCACAGCGTTGGAACGGCGTCGGGGTGAGAATGGGAGTAAAGAGCATCAAGGTCATTTGGCAGACGTTCTACATCATTGCTTTTGTGACATTATCAGCAGTGTTCAGCAGAAGGCTGCCTCAGATATCCACTTCAGGTCAGCTTGGCTTAGTTTGTCTGCCTCTACCCCCTTGTGGTGAAGGGATGCCAATGCATCTGTGAGCACTGCACGCATTGACGTGCTGCAAGTTGCTCTGTGTTTGGCTCACAGGTGTTAGTGCACAGTTTGTTTGTTTGTTAAATGATTCCATATGAAAGACAGGACTGAAGGCTGTTACAGGTCCAGTGTATAAGAATTAGGGGGTTATTGACAGAATATGACAAAAAATTGAATATAATATTAATAAATATGTTTTTATGAATGTATAATCACCTCAAAGAAGAAGCGTTGTGTTAACCTTAGAATGGCCACTTTAAATCTGCAGTGGTCACAGGTTCTGATGGTAACATTTGTGTTTTAAACTGCACATAGTATCTTTTAAATAAAATACATAAATAAAGGAGCCCAGAACGGACAAACCAAATCCTGGTTTTAAATACAATTTTTTTGCGTCTTTTGTGCCCACCATCTCTCTTACATGGCTGGAAGGGAAAGGTGAGGCAAGGTATTCAGTTCGTTGCAATGAGCTACCAGACCGCTAAATATCACTCAATCCTACATACTGGTCCTTTAATACACTAGCATGTATGCTCCTTTTACAATAAACAAATCTATTGTTGGCTTGGATGGAAATGTGTTATCTCTCTGTTCTTAACTTTCATCTCATAACATTCCATCATTATGTTAATTGTATTTTTTGTTTTCTGTCCCTCCCTTACTTTGGTGTTAAAAGTATTTAGATACTTTACTGAAGTAAAGGTAAAAATAACACCATGTAACAAAATACTCAGGTAAAAGTCCTGCATTAAAAATGGAAATTATAAGTCCATTGTATTTATGGGAATTTATTGGCAGAATATGGTAGAAACTGAATATATTATTCATAAGAATGTTTTCATTGGTGTACAATCACATGAAAGTAAGAATTGTTGTATTTTTGTTACCATATAATGAGCTGTTTCTATATACAGAGGGAATGGATCCCACAGAGGCCACCATGTTGCAGACAGACAAACCAAACACTGGCCCTAGTTATGTCCTTTTACATTTTTTTTGCAAATTTTGTGGTCACCATAGGCTCTTCTACGTGCTTGGAAGGGGAGGGTGACATGATGTGATTGCAATCTGCAACCTCAGCACTACAGTAGATGCCACTAAAAATACACAGGTCGTTTAAAAGTACAAATGTCACAATCAAAAATACTCAAGTAATCGGTACTCAGTTGTTGAGCTTTTCCAGGCTTTGTCTGAGAGGTAGCCCACAGTATTAGACTTTAATCAGTGTGTAAGAAGTATGTTGTAGTTGGTGAGGTGGAGCTACTTCTGTGTGGCTGTCACAATCCAGACAAAACCTCAGTGACATCTCCCTTATGTTCTCCCATATGCTTGACATATTCAGAAACATGAAGCATACGTTTTGCATATAAACTAACCCCTTAGTTATATACAGCAGCAAAAAGGGCCAACTAGGGATTTATTATGTTGCAAGACCTAACAATATAGACAATATAATTTAGTACTCGATTTGTGGTCTATGAGATATTAGTAATTTATCATTGCAACAATGGAGAGAAGTCTAAAAAGCATGTTGCAGGCAGCACTTAACCACCAGGTGTCAGTGTTTGACTTTCAGGCAAGGAGCTTCTGTTAGGACATCAGGTTGGAAGAGAAAACCAAAAAACATAAAACTAGTTCATGATGACAAACTAAAATGTTTCAGCTTCCCCGCTTTTGTACCACAAAGGCAACTCTTGGCAGTTCTTTTGCAAGACTGAGGCACTCATCCATCTTCCAGTCTATTACAGTAAGATCTTGAGCAAGCAAAAAGACTGAAATCCTGGTAAACTGATAATGTGGAGGCACTGGGAGCTAGGGGATTGTGGGTACCCAAATTCCCTTTGTTTTATGTCAAATTTTATGAAGCCTCCAATTATGTAATTCTCCCAGAAACTCCTATTACACTGTTACAGATTGTGTTTTGTTTCTCTGTGCTGAATGTTCAGTGGATAGCTGCTTGTGGTGCAAACCAAGAAATTTCACAATGATGCCAAATGCAGTTTAGTCTAATGTCATCGAATATCATCTTATGGAGAGAATGCAATAATCATGCATTTTCTTGGATTTGATATGTGGGTTGGTTTGCCACATGGGATGTCATTTTCTCTTTGACTCAGTCATAAATATGAAAATGAACTTTGCTAGGGGTTGTTTTTATGAGTTTGAGGAAAGAGACACACATTTTGTGAACTTCTTGTGTTTGAAAAGAAGAAAGAAGTTTGAAAGAATCATGTAATGCTACAATACATCATAAGTGCAAAGAGGTCAGTGTACTACGCACTGTAAAAATCAACTATTTGTTTTAACTTAAAGTTAGTGTCCAGGCTGCCCTAAAATTTTAAGTTAACTGAATTTTAAATGAAAGGTTTAAGTAATTTTGTAATGATGTAATTTTTCTCATCAGATGAATCTGATGTTAATTTAGTTGAACTTGAGATAACGCGTTCAATAAATGTAAGATATTAAGTTGAACCAACAGCTGTTCAGTGCTTTGGCTTAAAGACAAGATGTGATGCCTGAGCATTTTAAAGATTTGAATAATTCTGTTTAATAATTTTTCACTTTTCAGTTCATTCAGAGAAAAACAACCATGATTTATCTTAAAGGATACAACCTTGAAGTCACCAAGCTTCCATTTATGTTCTTTTTAAACAATAAAATTTTGGGAGAGTTTTAAATCCCAAACAATGCATCGATATTTAAGTCTTTTTATCACATGTGCATTGGGCTATCTGTCACCTAGACACCATTGTTTTGCTCAACAATGACAAAAAATTGGTTTTGTGGATATTTTTAGATATTTTGATAATTTTTTAGTTTGTCTTATCCTGGAGCTTGAGCTTCGCTGCTAAAATAGCTAAGTGTAACTGTTAGCTGCCATTAGTGGGCAACAGAATCGGGCTCAGCAGGCCAAAACACAAGGGAATATAGTACTGAGGTCATTTACGGAGTTTCTCAATGGAAAGTCTGCCCTGGGGTGCTGCGTGCCAAACCCACTGAGTAATCCCTTGAGATACTGTAGCCTGCGTCCTGTTGTCAGACTGGCCTCTGCTGATCTTGGAGGCCGTTTTGGTCGCTGTCTGGCCGTGTTCACTCGGAGCTCCCTGTCCGGGAAGAGTCGGCTAATATGACAACTCTACTTTCTACCGCCTTTGCTAACGCGCAGTGCTGTTGGCTACTGTAAAGGCCAGTCAGTGTTTGTGACAAGTCTTTCCCTTGCTGCCTGTTTTACAAGAAACACATAACCAATAAGTGCTCCACTAGCGTTTCATGGGAGCTTTAATGGATCGATTGAACTCTGTCCAGTACGTTCAGTCAACTCATCGTTTGAAGTTAAAAGACATGTTAGAAGAACTCTTGTTTCTAAGTTCTGAAGTGATCTGAAAATAAATATGACACATCTCAAGTGAAATTAACTTGAATAAATAAAACCTATATATTTATGCAAAGTTAATGGGGGAAAAAACTAAATTCCTGATTTTTTACACTGTAAGTCATATAAGCATCAAAACCTCTGCGAGCTTGTTGACCACAGGTATAAAAGAGACTTTAGAGTAAAGGAGGAAAGCCCATCTGATTATGCAGCACTTTCCCAGCGCTGTGCTTCTGAGAGGACATTGATTTTGGCCCACGTCTCGCGGCTGCAGGATGTCGTTCGTCTGAAGTCCCCGCTAGGCCCCGCAAGGAGGCTACTGTGGCCCCGTCCAAGACAAAGACTATAGTAGGATATGGAGGGCAAACACAGAACACGGGCTGCCTTCGCCTCAGTTTATGTTCTCAGACTGAACCGGAGGGGTCAAGTGTAGTCTGTCTCAGAGTTGGACATACTGTAGATTTATCCAAATAGCCACTGTGGTGGAGGAGAGCTGTGCCAGGGTCTGACATGTTGGGTTCGATAACATGTGATTACTTTTAATGTCACATATGAGGTGAATATAGACTATACAGTTTTATGACATGACACCAGCTTATGTCCCTCGTCAAAAAAAGAAATATGTACACTGAGGTATGCCAGATATGCTTTATTTATACTTTACTAGACCGTGTGAGCTGCTTTCTTTGCCAAGGAAAAGTCACTAGACGAGAAAAGTGACCATAACATAAGCCATTTCGCTCAAGTTAAAATGGTGTCTTATTTCATTGTATGAAATGTCAGCACAGCTTGCTTGTGTTGCTAGCGTAGGGAGTAAACCTGGGAGAAATGAAACATTTCCCCACATGTTATGATGGCACTGTCCTAAATAAATAGGCCAAAATAGACGAGTGAAACACCGCAAATGATTTGTGTACCTGGAAAGCTGTATTTTTTTTTTACTTCTTGTTTGAAGAAAGGGCATCCAGCTCAAGAGAAGAGTGCCCTGCAGTTAACTCCGCTGCCCCAAAGAGATTTATGGTTGCAAAAGGGTTTTAACATGTACATGCCAACATTTGAGGAGATCCCAAAACATGCTTCAAGTAGCTGACATCAGTCTCTGGGAAACACATATGTGAACATACTCCTGCCTGACCTCTGCACATGTCAGGGATATGAATACAATGAGTTTGCCTTAGTTAAAAAAGTTATATTACAAGTGTATGTGGGCATTCTCTATGCAGTGTGTGCATATGTGTCCAAGTGGCCACAATAATGATCATTATAATGCAGGTGACATGAACGCCCTGCCAGTGTACATATAAATATAATATGTGCAATATTAAACAGGCAACCACATTTTATTTTCTGACAAATTATAAAAAATATGGAGCTAATTTGTTGGGTTTGACATGTGACAGCCCCTAGGCCTCTGACCTACTTTTTGGTTGGTTGCTGAGACCTTGGGAGTGGCTCATTAGGAGAGATGGCTAACACCTGAGCTGGTGTGAAGGCTCACCTATATTAATGGGTGTCTGAGCATTCAGTGCTGTCTCTCCTCTTTGAGTTGCTTGGTTTGTTTGGTCTTGGGTTATTTAGTTTTTTTTGTTGTCTTACACCTTAACACATTCACACACCCATACACTACAAACATTACTGATGAACTGACTTACATAAATGCTTAATTTAGTTAATTTAAATAAATTTAATTCTTTTACTTTAAAGTGTCATGTGTGGTCTCCATATTTTGTCCTACCTTTGAGCCAGGTTGTGACATCTATCTGACAAAAAATTTCTGGAAATGTTGAGATGTTGCTGTTGAGTTTTTCAAATGTATTGTTTTTGCACTTTTTGCACCACAGGATTAGTGTTATCTAGTTCCATTACACTGGAGAGAAGGCAGAAATCTCTATGGATGATATCTCCAAAACTCTGCAACAAGCTCAAAAGGGAGCAGAGAGGAAGAGGGAAGTTGGATGGCGGTGTGAGCTGAGGAGGGGGACAACCGGGCTGGAGGAGCAGTGTCACAGCTGCCTGCGGTTCAGCTGAGACCCATCATGCACGTATGTCAGTAACGTGTGTACGGTCGTTTCCTTTAAAGGTACCTATGGATGTGCCATGACAAGGAAGTCATGTGGAAGGAGGGAGAGGGGCCTGGCAGCGCTTCTCGCCAGGTGAACGAGCTGCAGGCCGGGCGATGCTCCATGTCCGCACTTCACATCCTGGCCCGACCCTCCAACATCGAGCAGCAGAGCCGTGGCCCATGAGACCACATCACACCGCCGAAGAGGCCAAGGCGTACCCACCCACCTAGGCCAGCCAGCTGGGGCGAGCTGTCCAGGCAAAGTGTGAGTATGACGGGGTGAAGGTTGGGTCAAAAGCAACTTGTGAGTTGTTGTAGAGCTCTCTGCTGGCAGTTTGTTTTCTGTCCTCCACAGGAGACGGCAGTGTCGTACAAGTGGAACAGTGGTGGAAAGGATAGTGGCGCAGAAGAGGACAGAGGTCAAGATGGCAGCAGTTGGATTGAAAAGAAACCAAATAAAATTTCAGTGGACTTGGTGCTGGAGAGAAAATGTAGCTGCATTCCACAATTTACATAACCAGCGCTTGCTACTCCTTGTCCCATGGACAGAGAATGTCAGTTAAAGGAATAGTTCATTCAAAAATGAAAATTCAATCATTACCTACTCACCCTCATGCTGATTTAATTACATGTTTTTTGTTTTTTACATCTGTAAAAAGAGGGCTTTATGAAGCTCAACACAGCCACTTTTTCTTTGCATGAGCTGGCTTGACAAAACCCAAAAGCCCAGTCAGAGATAATGGGTATCACGATGATGGTTATCAACTTGCATTATTAACTCAGGCTTTCTTCTTTAGACTTTGCGTACACTCACATAAAAATGGGCGTTCGCTGCGTCATTTGACTCTTCTTCCACACTAAGTGAAGTGACCGTGAACCACCCACTTCAGTCAAGCTGAACAAGTTGCAAAAAGGAACACTGTTGCTGCAAATAAGGCAGGAGAAGAAAAATGCTGGCTCAATGCAATCTTAATGTCTGCCTTTGATTTTTTATATAACTGCACATTTAACAATTAAACTTCATACAGCAGATTTAAATATAATGTTATCTGACACTGTCTCATCATGGCCGAGTTGTGGAGATCCTTTAAGGTTTTGGCCAAATCAAAGTAAAATGAATGTTACTTAAGATTTTTGTGTTAAATAGGATAGACTCATCAGTTTTTTTTTCAGTGTTCTGAGCTGCAATATGAGTAATGTAGAACGAACTTTAAATACTGTTCAAAGTCTGCAGTTTCTTCATCATTCTTTTAGTGTGTGAATGATATACTGTGTAAATTTAAAGTCTTAATATGACTTGAAGAAAATGGGAAAACTGCAGACTTTGCATCACCACAGGGAGGTTGATATTACGCACATATAGGTGAGTAACTTCATTTTTAATGTCCTCCTTCAGTTTATAATCTATATCACTCATAAAGAAATTTGTCAGGAAAAGGATTATTTAAAGAGTGACGCGTTTTATAGTCAATTTAAACTGAAACTCTGAACATACCCTGCTCCTGACCAGGTTGAGTTCAGCATAAGTTACCATGGTGATTTAACCAGGTTAAAAGAGAGAAACCTGCATGACACTGAAAACTCTGGCTTTTGACCTTAGAGTTTTCTAGCATGTATAGCCCCTCAAAAGTGCAATTCATTTGGCAGGAAAAGAAGAAAAATAATTCCTTGCATTACAATAGGGTCCACACACTAAGTTTTTCTACACTGGGCATTAAGTCTAGGTCTAGTCTGATGTCCTCACTGCCCTGGTCGTGGTGGATTTTGGGGAGGTTTGAGGACAGAGCGAGGCTTGGATCGGGCGCAGGCTGCATTTCCGATGGTTGAGCTGCAAGGGGAGCAAAATAAACATAGTTGTTGTGCTTCCAACAGGGACAGAAGAAAAAGAAAAAAATACAATGGATTAGAAAGAATCCTCTCCCAATATCCCCCTCGAGGCACAGAGGAGCCAAGTTTTCAACCATTCAGTGCTTGAAGTCAGGGAGGGCAGAGAGGTTGTAGAGTACAGAGTCGATAAAGGAAGGAGAGGAGATTTTCTGCAGCTGCACAACAAACATCAGCAAACCTACAAGCTCCCTCCACAAAAGATTTATCCCCCTTTTTCACTATTGTACTCACACAAACTCTTTCTCATACTTCTCCCCATTATTGGAGTTGGATGGCTGCTTGCACATTTTGGAAACTGACTCCCCGAACCTCACACTCTCCCTGTTAATAATCTATCACCCAGCCGTGGTCCCTATGAAGTCTCCATCTTCTTTCCAAATAAACGTTTCACCACCTTCACACTTGAGAGAGACGAAACTGTTGTAGCAATAACAGTTTATCTGACAGGTCAGTAATTCACGTGTGTTATTAGGAAAAGTGGTGCACCTTCGGATGAGCTTACAGATGCGTCATCGTGGCCTCAGTAGGTGTTGGCCCTGGCTGATAGCAAAAGCCAGTTGAATAGGATTTATTGCTGCAGCAACTGGAGACTGAAAATCCCTGTTTCTTCTCTCCGTCTTTCTGATTGTGTTTCTGTCTCCCTTCTGAGCTCATCAAAGATTTTATCCCTCTTGCTTAACTGTCCTTGGTTGGTTGAGGAATTCATTGAATAAACAATAGAGTCCTTTCAGACCATGCAAAATTAAGACAAACAAGAAAAGACAAAATCTTCTGCTCTGGGTAAAATTCAATTTATCAATCAGTTGAAACGAAAGTGGTGAAAGGAGCTGAAATGTCAGTTGAAGTGTGGGTGATACATTTTGTTGAAAGCGAAAAACCTGGAAAGAATCAGTGCCAGCTCAAGTGTATAAACTGACAGACGGTTAGTTGAATGCTCCATGAAGGTTACTTGAAAATTTCTCCATAACCTTCCGTAGATGTTAAAATGGAAAGTTTGCCCTTTGTAGAACACTCTGGCAACATTTCCAGAACATTCTGGGAATGCTGGTTTATTGTTCAAGAAAGGTAACTAGAACGTTCCCTCAATGTTAAAAGGAGATTTTTCCGATTTAGAACTAACATTGTAGTTACATTATCAGACTGTTCTGGGAGATTAGAGATTGGGGATAAACATCAAGTAAGGAACCGAGCAAAACATTTTGGTTACATTCCCAGAACAGTTTGTTGCTTGTTCCCTGTTACGTTCCCTACATGTTACAACATGAACATTAGGTTACATTCTGTGAGGGTTTATTTGAATGTTTCAGGTAGGTTACTTTAAAAACGTTAGTGGTGGTTCTTAAAACTCTTTGAGAGTTTTACTATCCACCAGTCATTTATAACATTTTGTGAGTCACTGGCAATTGACCTTTTCAGGCGTTAGACAGGAGATATGAACATCTTGAATTTCTACAGAATCTGAATATTTTTAAGTCTCAGTCATTTTCAAAAAACGCATCTAGAAGCATGATAAAGATTAAAATAGTAGTGGAAAATGAGAACAATATGTGCACTGCTGAGAGAGATGACACTAATAATGGAATTATGGTGAAATATTCCTTCCCAATTCGCACTCCATTTGCAGGTGTTTTTATGTTCTTATCCCTGAACCATCAGAGCCTGCTTTCATCCAAACCCAAATCCATATCCTTAACCTTTGCTCAGCCTCTGCCACAAATTGATAAGCCAGGTAAATGTCGGCAGCAGGTTGTCTAACTCATCATCGTAGCCTCTTGCTCCTCATTCCACTGATGTGCCTTTTAAACATCCACCAATCATCTGTTTGGCTCCGAGTCCGGCATTTGCTCAGACAGAAGGATTTTTCCCATGCATACTAATGTGTGCCTCGAAAACTCTCTGCTGGTTGCTTCTAGGGAGTGTGCTGTGTCTGCAGGGACTGGCTGCAGAGATGAAGACTCTTAATAAAGTGCAAGGAGTGGGTTGCAAACCTCACGCTATGCAAAGTTGAGCATGAAAATGTAAGGCATTGTATTCCTACGTGCCTAAGTGCATGAGAGTGCAGCCTGAAAGGATGTTTTCTGCAGCCCAGGTTTCACTTGAAATAATGCAGGTGGTCAGCTCACAAATAAAACATGTTACATTTTTGTTTGTGTGTTAATTTGTTTCCCCGTTGATTCCAGACATGTACCTTTGTTGCAGGCTTGCCCAGAACCATATCCTGCAATCCAAGCTGGAGAAGCAAAAACTGCAGCATCTGCCCAACACATCAGCACATTTATGGCTCTCCTTCTATGCTTGTCCCTACCACAACCCTCTCCTACTTTCTCCATCATGGTCTGACACAAAATCTTAAATCTATAGATCAAGAAAATGTCTTTTCCCTTGCCAGCTCTTTAGATTTAGTCTGTCTGTCTTGGTGCTGACACACATTTTCTCTTTCTGCTTCCAGCATTCCAGTCAGCTCCCTGTCTCTCCCTCTCTGTAAGGTCAACGGTTTCATTGTACAAACTCAAACAAGAGGGTCCCCTGAAACCCTATCAGTTGTCTGTTCATTTGTGTAGACATGAACAGACGGGGCCAAAGTCAACCTTCTCTTATTAGGATTCAGACGTCGCCCCAGCGTGTTTTCTCTTCTCCCTCTCGGCCTTTGATTCGCAGGACGTGGGACTTTGCAAATGGCACTGTTTTAATTGAAAGTGAAAACTGAGAATCAAAGAGCCGGGCAGAAACTCTAATCAATATCACATTGAGGAAGAACACAGACAATGGACAATGACACTGTTTGGCATGAGGCAATTCATGGGTTGAATTATACAGAACAAGAAAGAGAACAATCAAAATAGACCTTTTATTACAAATACAAAACACAACAGGAAAAGCGCAGTTCATTGCATAAATAGCTTGTTGTTAATGTTGATTTAAATACAGTCAGTGCGGAAAATGTTTTCCTATTTCAATACGTTAATTCCCACCAAAGCTTGCATGGATTGTTGTTTTGTAAATGTCTCTGTTACTGATGATATGTCCTTCTCAGTGTTAGATAGTACCAAGAAACTGTCCCACTTAGAAAAGAAATTCTGATGCATTTGCCAAGTTAAAAAGTGTTCGCTTGCCAATATTTTGCTAGTGCTTCGTTCATAGAAATGTACCAAGTTAATTTACATCTTAGTTAATCTCCTCCAACATTATCAAAGTTGACATGCAAGTGAACCATGTTCAATACTTTTTAATTGTTTAGATATATTTACAATCCTTTTACAAAACAATAAAAAATTACTATCAATTAAATATTTTTTTCCCATATAAAAATGAATAACTTACATTATACTTGTTTAAAGATAGTCAAGATATGATGATTATCTACATGTACAAAAAAATAATAATTTCTGGGTATTTTGGAAATTTACAAACAATTAAGGTGCACTCGAATGCCTAACACCAAAAACCAAACTACATCAGTGATCACAACAAAATATAAACAATGGATTTGTCCAATATATCAATATCTTGGTATACAACATACCAATATAGCGGGTACAAATATGATTATAAAACAGATATGTGGGTCAGATTTATTGTATGTGCTCTCTGTAACATAAATATTACATGAAATATGGATGAAACCTGTGAAATGCCTCGAGGTATGAAACATCTGTAATGAAACACAACCAAAACAGTGCAGATTAAAACTGCAAAAGCACTGTGTGAATGTTAAAACAAAGCTTTTGACAACAGAGGCGCTATCTATGCTGACATCAGGCCTTTAATTAAAGACCTCCCAATCTGTTTCTTTTCAGTTTACAGTAAGTGCACTTTGTCCAACAAATTTTTGCCAATTTGTTGCAGGACACAAATGAAAATCGCAATAGAGTTGTGTGGGGTTGAGTACCAAAACCCAATATAGCACCGGACTGGCTCACAATGCAGATTTTGGTGCAGCGTAGATGTCCAAGCTCCCTACTGACATTCTCCCCTCAGGTGCGGACGCTACAAACAACAGAAGCATCACTACACTTGCCATCCCCAGTCAACATTACAACACTCCTTCTATGGCTCTGGCAGCAGGAAATGTTAGCGTACCGTTAGCTAGTAGCTATCTTAAATATAATTACAAAGACAAGTTAAATGTTCTAAAGTGTGGCTGTACTTAAGTTGTCTACTGACACAGATGCTCTCTAGAGTGGACGCCACAACAAACTTTCCTCAGGTTAGCAAATATAATCATATTTCTGCAAATAATTGCTGAAGTTTGAAGCTGGGGTTTATAAAATATCACAAATACAAACTCAAAATGTATCTTGCTGTTAGTATTGTAAGTATTATTTAATGTTAAATTAGTGTAGTTCAGTTCGGGTTCTATTTATTGTGATTATGTGAATTTCTACATGGGTCTGGCAGCAGAGTACGTTAGCTTAATGTGTGTAACTAGTAATGTATAAAGACAATTGTGTGTAGAATACTACTTTTTTTTTTAAAGTATTTGTTCAGGCAATGTTTAGGCACCGGTACCATTTTAAATGTATTGTTTTAGCACCAATATCGGGGAAGAACCCCAAACGATACCCAACCCTAGACTTGAGTATGAAGCTTCTTGTACCTATGGCAGCTACAAAGCTGACACCGGCAGCGTAGGTTTTACCCTCTGAGGTCAAAAGCTTTGATCTTTATATCACAACATTCCTGTGAGGGCAGAGCACACAACATGAAGGTGTGATGCCCGTAGCACCAAAGTGAGCAGGTTATGAGCAGCTATGATCTTGTTATGTCCTTAATTACCACATTGTCAATGGTCAAAGTGAAAACAAAAGTGTATGCAACACCACTTACAGTATATACTGTGTTTAAGGTCCCACTCCTACACATAAATTATATTCCATCAATTAAAATAGTCATAGCAATTCTGGTACAAATGACATTAATTTACAGTTTATTTACAAGTCATCAAAGCTAAATTGTCTGCTGCCTTCAAATGTATGTTTGAGTCTTTAAATAAGCCCATATATACAAAATAGTGTGGTCCACGACTGTTGTGCAAATCCTTACGGGATGAAAATAATGTCTCTGTGGTACTGTAGGTTGTCAGCTTATGTCGAGAGGAAACCTGTGTTTATTTGAACCAGTGCAGGTAGTTCGTCTTGAGAGCGGGAAAGCACATGTTGTTGCTGCAGGAGCCCCCGTAGCTGGGAGGGCAGGCGGAGCAGGGCACGCCTACTTTGTAGGGAGCCTCTCCAATCCAGTTACCCCTGGAAGACAAAAACATGTACAGGGTCAGTGGATTTTTGTAAATTTTTAATTTTAAAATAAAATTTGAACTTTAATCAGTATATCTTTCCTGTCTAAGGGTTATTCCAACACCAATAGCAGTATTGGAAAATGCCTCAGATGCTGCCTAAAAGGCTGGTATTGGTATCAGCAAATACACAAGTCTATGCACTGATTTGATTTGACATAATTTGTTAACCCTGAAACGGGACCCTGTTACTTCCCAGCAGTATTCAGTTTGCCTTTTTTTCTACTAGACGTATTATAATAATATAATATAAGATAACTGAATACAAAAGTATGGGATCATTTCTCTGTACTGGCTGATATGTAAAGTTAAGATGTTGGAATCAGTATCAGAAAAAAAAATGGTATCAGAACATCTCAAAAATGGAGGAGGAACATGAACAATTCATGATCAGGTATTTTAAAGAGGAAACTATTGATGTTGAAAGTTCAATCTGCCATTGGAAATTGACAAAACAATCTCATCTTCATGCTCATTTAGGAGCTGCTCTGAGGAACTCTCAATCATATCACACGATCTTCATCTGGAGATAAAAACTGTATTGTCCATACAAGGAGTTCAATAAAGGACAGTACTTATTACAACAAAAATACACTTTATACTTTAGCTTTTTGAAAGGCAATTGTAAGCAAAGATGGAACTTTGAATATGTAGAATTACTGCTGATGAAGATCAGGTAATACGATCGATAGCTCCAGAACAGCTACCAAATGGACGTCCAGGTATGTTCCAATATCACCATCATCAGAATGTCACTTATATAGAAATCACAATGTGGCAGCAAGTGAGAAAGCAGAATTCAGATTGTGTATGTACTGTAAGGTGTATATTAAATTCTGAATTATGTCTTGACACCTTCCAGATTCAAGACGTCTAGAAGGAGGCTTGCGCCTGTAAAACAGAGGCCACGTCTCCTAACGCTTAAATAGGTCATCAGTGTCCTGAGCCTGTTGCTCTTACATGTGTCTCAAACCAGTGGGATTAAAGAACCGAGGTCACAAGTCAGTCACAAGTCCAAACAGGCTTTGATTCTTGGAATTTTTTAGAGATCTTTTCTTCTGTTTCGTGGTACTCTGGAGCTTTGGTAATGCAGTACCGGTTCACGGCCTTGTATCGAGGTTATCTGAATCTCCCTGCAACATGGGTGGCATTTCACAACTCAGCACAGAACAGAGCGGCCTGTGTCGGGATTAAGCCTGTCGTCACCCTATCGTCATCAGGTTAACAGGTTCACTAGAGTTAAAGAGCTTCCTTACCAGCATGCAATTAACACTATACAAAACAGTACAAAGGAAACCGTACAGTTAACTGTCAGTACTTACTTAGGTGAGTAGTTGCAAACTAAATACGTCGCCCGTTTCCACACTGAACCCCATACGTTCATATTATGACATGTGTGAACAGCACAGCCGACTTTGTTGGATGTTGCCCACACCATCTGCAAAAAAAAGACACCACCAATTAACGCCATTGGTAAAGCAATTCAACCGTGTCACATGCAATACTGACGTACATCTGTCTGTGTACCTGTGTATAATGGGTGCACATGGGTCCATAGCATCTGAGAGGGCACCGAGGGTTGCAGTCACGCGGGTATGGGAAAGAGTAATCTTTGACCTCATCATACCACGGCTTCACCAGCTGAAGAATGGATCGATAACTGTGAACGGAAGACAGACTGTATATGTCACAGCTGATGATAAGGAGCTAATACAGGCTGAGATTCTCATCAGATTCAAACCTTGATTATGTCTGAAAGGAGAAAAAGGTCGCTGCAGGTCTATTTAGGGTTCAAGAAACACAGAAACCTTTAAGATACTGACTTGGATCTGTGCTTCTGAAAATCAGAAATACTTAAAAAAAATAGTATCTACAGGGCATAATGTTGGCTCAGTGGTTAATTCTGTCAGCTCACAGCAAGCAGCTCTTGGGTTCAAATCTCAGCCCCTATTTCATATGCAGCATTTGTAGTTTTCAGTTATTTCCATGTTTGTTTGCGTTCCTTCCCCGTGCCCTCCAACAGCTACTGTGTTGCCACCAGCTATTAGTAAATGTGATTAGATATGTTTTCACGTTTCTTCCAAGTCATTTATGGTGTTTCAGGGATGGTCACGCTGGCCATGATAACAATGAAATGACCTAAGGTTCTGAATTACAGTATACGGCGTTACAAAACCACATTCACAATTAACAGACTGGCCACAATCCGGGGCATCAACAGGGGCATTTTGCAGATGTGACAGCCTTCGCAGCCAAAAAATTTTTAGAAAGTAAGTGAAAATTCTTGTTTATTTTCAAAATGACCAGATTTATTTGTAAGATAGTCAAGCATGCTCTGCTGCACAGCAAAGTGCTCACTTGCTTTAGACATGAACAAAACACAGAGGGACATTAGTCAGACAGAGCCAAATGACTCCAGCCCCCAGTGGCCCTGAATATGAATAAATGGCAACACAACATGTATGCAATGTCTAATTTAGACTTCAAAGGTGGCTTGAATTATTTGGTTGTATCATGGCACAGGCCCTCTGAAAAACTACATCCATCTGTGCACAATATTCCTTTTTTTTTTTTTTTTGGCATAGCAGTTGGCATGTATTTCCAGAGCTGGCCCAATGCATAAGCGAACTGTTTAGGGCACCTGTGGCCACCAGATGGCCCCAAAGAGCGACTGAAATGCCCTAGAAGAAAGCTTGAATGATTGATTGATTTATTTATTTTTAGCATCCAGAACTGAAAATATACAGTGTAACACTGAGATCTGTGATTTTTGTTCTCCCAGGTTTCCACTTGTAAATCTACAAAATGACTCAACCGACATAGTGTCCCTGTCTTTATAACCTTATGGATGCTGTAGGATTGTGTTGTGAGAGAGACATGACTTTGCGGAAAGCGAAAAAATACATTGTGAGTTTTGCTCAAACTCACATCACATTGTCACCGTCAAATGACAGCAGTACCTGGTTCTGACTGCCAGAGACTAACACTGTTCTCTGAGAGGAGGACGGCCTGGGTCGGGGTACTTTTTCACATACTAAATAGGCAATCATTTCTTATTTGTCTAAGTTGCCAAAGACTCTAGGCTTACATTGATATAATCTACAAAGTAACACAGCTGCAACTAATAAAAATAGGTGAAAATAGGTGTGTTAAAATTACAATAGAATGATAAAGCATTTACAATAGTCAATATCACTCGTGATATGAGGGGGCCCAGTTCAAACTCTGCTCAGGGCCCCATGAAGGCTTTTGCTGCCCCTGTGTATTTCACAGAATAATATTAGTAATATAAGCACATGAACTCCATGGGAAAGTTAGTTAAACTAGACCAACTATTCTTATTAAGTAAATCTGAGTATTGTTATTGTATTTTTTCTTCAAGTCTATAGATTGTTGTTACTACGTTGTTTTAATGTTGGTTTGTTTTTAGAAAATAACCTTACTATAGAACTTTCCCTGTGAGGAACAGTCAGAATAAGGATTCCCTTGAGTCTCATGTTGCTCCTCAATAAAATCTTAAAATGTAAAACTCGTGAGGGTGCTCTGTGTTTCCAAATGGAAAGTCAAGACCCACTGAAGGGATGCGCCTTTGTCCTCATGGGTCATGGCTGAAAACACAACTTTTGTTTATTTGAAGGGTCACAGGAGCATTCCTCAAGCAGTCACCAGGTCACAGTGCAAAAACCTTTAGGAGAAAGAAGAAGGGGGAGCTGCAAGGCAACGACCATGACTGCTGAGAGCGAGAGTCATCCCTGAAAGGAGCAGCAGATGTCGGGGAGGGGGAGGGGGGAGTCAAAGGTCACTCACCGTCCTGTCCTGACGGAGAGGTTTTGACCCAGGAACCTGAGGAGGTTGGGCGGCCCGTGCTCCCACAGGCACGCATGAGCCCAGTCCTCGGCTGTCTTGGCCAGGGTTTCATCCCACACCTAAACACACACACACACACACACACACACAGAAACCCATTACATAACTGATGGAAAATATCAACAGCAGATCTTCATTCAGCAGTGAGATGTGAGATAAGAGTCGGCGCTTTGTGAGCTCATAGCACTGCTACAGGTGTTACCATGGCAAGACGCAGAAGTCATCCATCAAATCAGTTACATAAGTGGAGAAAGTTGGTTGCCCAGTGTCCCATGTAACTCTTTCGCTGAATAGACAGGAGGTTGGATACTAGATATCAAACTTGTCAACAGCCACACTTGTGCATGGTTTGACTTGGATGGATTGTGACTGGAGGAATGAGGAGTGACTTCCTCCGATTACTTCACCCTACAGTAGTTTTGTCAAGGGAAGAGACCCCTTCATTGCAACTAGAGAATGGAAGTGCTGCCAATTTTAAACAGAAAAATGTCAGCTCAGACACTGATTTTGGAAAAACCTTTCAAAGTACTTAAATGAGCATTAAATTGTCTCTCTCCATAAAAACAGACTTATTTTTCAGCCGAAAACCCTTTTAAAACAGAATTCGCACAATAACACACATAAACTAACAGATCAAGGCAGCGATTAACCAGCAGTTCCCCTGCTCTGCAGGGTAAAATGACTGATTTCATCTATGGAGTTTGGTTGGTTTGGAGACAGCAATATTTGGCTCATATAACGGTAATTTAAATAGAATTCAAGTCCAATTTAGACACGCAATTTGCCATCATTCTATAAGTGACCACTACTGCTGTGTCCAGCAGACTACTGGTACCATACATGACCCCTCTTCCTTTGGAAGTGACTACTTTGGTGGTCTACTGCAGAGCAATCTGTTCAACAGCTGAAGGTGCCAAGAAACTTACAGGACATTTGTCACTTTACTTTCTTAAAAATCGATTAAAGTCATGCAAGAATTCTCCATCACATCACTTATTTTACTTGATGCATGCAGTTTGGTCACTAATAGAACCTATGCATGATAATAACTGAAAAAAACATCGTTATAAGTAATTAAATTAGCTATATATATCATGCATTGAGTGGAAATACATGCATCTCTTAATAAAAATGAATTAAAACTTTCACTCACCATATATTCCATGTTGGATGCTGGTGGAAACACCCTCCCTCTTACTTTGTTATGGTAATCAAGGATGGCAAGCATGTCGTTCTGACTGATATAGCGCTTCCTCCTGATCTTTGAGCTGGTCATGGTGTCTGTTCCGTAGCCGTGCGCTGCGCCAGGATTGGTGAAATTGGTCGTGGACACAGCAGCAATACTCGTTGCCAGTGCACTTGCTCCACATGATATGCACAGAAGAATCAGGTCTATGGCAAATAACTGAGGTTTCATCTTTAGTCTGAGGAAAAAGCGGACAAAATATCCCCGGGACTGATCTGAAAAGAAAGCAAGAAGACAAACTTAAAAGTACTGCCGCGGTGCGCACAAATTGCACTTAAGACAAGCTTCAACCAAGCTCCAAACCTCCCGTGTCCTACCGTCTCTCTGCAGCAGCGGTACCTTGTGCCTGCGTTGCCAAGGCTGTATCACCTCAGTGAAGGGTTGGAGAGAGGGAGGGCTGCAAGTGGTGGAGTTTTTGCGCTTTGCTAACTTTGCGAGTCCGTCTTTGCGGGTTTTATATGTTGCAGTGGACGCTGCAGGAAGTGCGCCTGCCTCGGAGGTAGACGCACGGCCCCTCCTTGTCACCTGAAACACTACACAGCTTAATGTTTGGTCTCTGCAAACCCTTTCCCGGCAAATCTTCCCCAGTTTCATCATGACATCTGCTTTAGGTTTGCGCAGCTGCAGGACGTGAAAGGGCATTTGATTAATAAAGTAAAGCAAGGAAGATGGAGCATATTAGATGACTATTAATGGCTTTTTCTGGGTTCTTAAAGCAAAAGTTAAATATGATACAAGCCTTTATCATCCATTCTTGGATCAACATGGACTTAATTTAATATTTGATATTTTATCTTCAGTCTCAAATAATTGATTGAATTAAAGAGGTAGTTATTTGAAGTGGAGCTGTATTAAATACTTATACTTAAATACTATGTTGTCAGTGCCTGTTGATACACACCCAGTTTGGAGAAGCATCACCTGCACAGAGGCTAAGCAATGAACAGCTGTGGACAGGGTCAGCAACAAAAAGGTATTTTAGCCACTTAAAAAAGGGTCCATCTAAAAAGAAGTCAATAATTTTAAGTGCACGCTATATTTATTATATTTTCACTGCTTTACTTAGCCATCACATAGCCTTTTCTGATGGGAAACCATCACTATATAAGCCAAATATTCCTCTCCTTTACCCAACCAAACTCCACAGGCAAAAGCAGTCGTTTTACCTCAAAGAACACAGGACTTGTTAATCTTTCATTGCCTCGATCTGTTAGTTTGTTTGTGTTATTGTGTGACCTCTCTGTTTTAAAAGGATAGTTCGGATCCACTGAAGTCGCACAAAAACAGAAAAAAACTAAGAGACTGAGGCTGCGGTTGACCAGCAACTCCTTTGCTCTGCAAGATAAAATTACAGATTTCGCTTATGGGGGTTGGCTGGTTTGGAGAGAGTGATATTTGGCTGAAATAACAGTGGTTTCTTGTCAGGGCTGTCTGACAGCAAAGTAAAGCAGTGAAAATATTCTAAATCTAGTGTATACTTAAACAGATTTTTTGGTGGACCTTTTATATAAGTGGCTAAAATATATTTTAATTGCTAACCCTGTCCACAGCAGTACATTGCTTAGCTTCCAAGCTGGTACTCCTCTCTGCTTCTCCAGACCTGGGGGCATGCCAACTGCCCTCTACTGTAGTTAATACACTGACTATCAATAATTATCTCATACAGTCCCACTTCAAACAATCTGAACTATCCTTTTTAACTTGAAGTGCTTAATAGTTCTCTGTAATCAAGCTGTCAAATCGGCTCCATATGCAGGTGATAAAATTTGCGCTCCCCACGTGCTCCACTGGTCACTGGTCAAGACATCCACATAAACTCATGGGTGGGAGGCAGCCAGCAGTTTTATGAGTCAAATCAGTCCGAGAGCTGAATCCATGTGTCCTATCAGTCTTCTTTGTCGTATTCATTATACTATAAAGATTACACTTGTTCACTGTGTGGCTCCAGCTGTGTGGTTTGCTAGAGCAGCTGCAGAGCCAAGAGAGAGAGAGAAAAAAAAACTTCTGCAGGTCATCATTTTCATTGGCAGCTGGTGAACAAATTAAAGAAACGTGACGCAGGAACAATTTTCCTCCCCCTTTTTCCTCTCGCTCTTTCTCTCCTCCTCTCTTGTTGCCGACAACTGGTGCTTTCCCAAAAATCTTCTTGGAAGTGATGGACTTTTCAGGTGCTGGAATTGGTGGAAGGGATATATCACTCAGAAGCGGTGCACGGCAAAGATTTTCTCCTCTGTTTCACTCAATCCATACATTTCATCTCCGACGAGCCACTTCTAGACTACTCTCTTCGTCAATATACTGAGATTCACTGGGATGGAAAGTCAGAGGTAGAGAATAAATCATGACAGATTAGCTGAATACTTCTGCTTCCTAGACCTGATCCACTGCTCTGCTTTAATGCCAGGACACCAAGCAGAAATGCATTTTTCCTGTTGACTCTTGAATTTAACAGGACAAACTTCGAGTTCAATCAACTCATTAAATTAAGTTTCAAAACATGATCAGCATGTGAGCAGACTTCCCAGCATGCATTTCAGGCTTAAAACTCTCCTGAGAACCTTCTTTTTTTATAGTTTGAATTTTAATACTTAGAAAATCTAAAAGGAAATCAAATTTGTTTGAAATGTTGGTCAGCTGTTTGTTCAACTTAATATCTCAAGCCTCTTGAACACGTTTTGTCAAGTACAACTGAATCAGCATCAGTACATATTCAAATTAATAAAACTTGAAATTTATAGTGTTTATTTTAGAACATCAGAACTTATAAATGTGTCATTCTAACTTGATGTTTGTTAACTTGAAATGATGAGTTGACTTAATGTACTGAACTGAGTTCAATCAACTCATTAAACAGAGTTTCTAAAGAAACATGATCAGCATATTAGCAGACTTCCCAGCTTGCAATGTTGTTAAAACATTCCTGAGAGCCTTCTTTTTTTTGAAGTTTGAAGTTTCAAATTTTGAAAATATAAAAACAAATCAAATTTGTGTGAAATGTTTGACAGTTGTTGGTTCAACTTAATATCTCAAGCTTCTTGAATACATTTTCTAAAGTACAACTTAAATAGATGTATCAGTGTTTATTCAAGCTAACTGAACTTAAAATCTCTAATATTTATTTTTAGAACACTTATAAAAATGAGTTCTTATAACATTTTGTCTTTTGCTTGGACACCAACTTTTTAAAGTTAAAACAAACAGTTTATATTTCCAATGTATATGTTTAAAAATTAAAAATTAGCTACCACAGAAGTACAGTATACCCAACAACCTACAGTATTTATCCCATTCAATTTGAGATATGATGTGATTTTGTTTTCTTTTTTTTCTGTTATGACTGTGCACCATCACATCTGCTCAGTATTTTGACTCATCCTCTCATCTGGTATCAATAGTCCGGCCACTCTCCATCCAGCACGGGCCGCCAGCCAAAGATTTCTGATCGACACGGTGCTGAGATCCTATCCTTACGTTTATAGCCACATTATAGTCCATATCATCAGATTAGCTTAGCCGGCACCTGTTTCACCACATTTCACACTATCTTTGTGTTTATTTGGCCATAAGCGTCTGATCCAAGACTAAACAATGGAGTCAAAAGTTTAGTTTCATTGTGGAAAAGCAGGATTGAACAGAATACTGTACTTCCACTGTATGTCTCTCTCCCCCTCTCTGTCTCTGCCCCACACACAAATACACACACACAGTTTCTTCACGTGCAGTCTCCTCAAGGCTCCAGATGATATTCCCTCAGTCTCAGAGTGCTGGTCCTTGTTTGCGCAGTGAACCCAGTGACTTCGAGAGAGGTCGAAGCATTATTATCATATTATCACAGGGGTAATTAGGGCATTATTTGGGGCACATGCTGCTCTGAGGGGCCTTGGGTCTGTTTTGGAAAGGCATTCTTTTTCAGACAGAGCATTTATTTACCTACAATATATTGTTCCAAGTTTCCCCCATGTTTCCCCCCTCTCCGGAGGCCTCTCAGAGCCCAGTGTCGATGCCAGTACAGCAGAGAGAATGAGGTGCAGTAGTGAGCAAGAGGGAAAGCAAAGAAGAGGAATAGCCTACAGACCATAGACAGACTCAACAAGTGTTGCATTGGTTAGGTTTTTAAGGCAGAAACATTCACAACTCAAGCACAGAAAGACTTTGAGTACATAGAATTTGTGTGTTTTCATGTACATTTGCGCAATGCACGTCGAAAACAATAAATCAGCTGTTTTTCATGCAGATTAAAGCAAGTAAGTGTTATTGGACAGTTTTTGACCCAGGTCTGGAGCACAGTGTACTGTCCGACAATTCAATAAGTAACAAAATCTCTTAAGGATGGCTCCTCGCTCTGTCCGCTATTCCAGCAATCAAAGCACATGCTGTAGACTCCAGCTCAGCTGTGCACTCCACCCAAGGCTATTGTTACTGCGCTGGCAGAATCCACCGTGCATGGGAAAGTCACTAAGAGATCGGCAGCATGTGAATGGATGGATGGATGAAAAAGAGGTCTGATAAGACCAAAACTTTTGAAATCACTTTGAAAGATGTGGTCAGAAGTTGTTAACAAGACTGCTGTGATGGTTTGTAGCCTGTTTGGATGAGCACTTATCCTGTCTTCGTGTGGTGTCGGAGTAATCGAAAGAATTAGTTCCCATCTGGGAAAATGCACGCCCCCTCAAGTCGGAACAAAAATTTGGAAAGTCGGGGAATATTGCTGCATTCACATGCTCCTTGGATAGTTCCATCTCCCAAGTTCGGAAGTTGTTCTTCCGGCCATCGTATATTCATGAGCTTTTAAGATGTCATGTGGAAACAACATGGACGCTGCATCAGTACATTCCCTTAGACCACTAATATATTACTAACAGTTACAATGCAATACCACATTACCAATAACATGAGCAAAAAATAAATAAATAAATAAGTGAACTAATAAATCAAACAAAGTTTCTGAGTTGTTGCTCTGACATGACACCAGTTGGGAACTAATTTTCACAATTATTCCAACACCAAGTTTGCAATATGGTATTAGGTTGTAACTGTAGGTTAGATTAGTTAGGAAAGTTATTTGTTAGCATTAGCCCTGATAACAACCCAGGTACAAATGTATTCAGCATATAACATACCCTTCTCTAAATAGCATCATGTTTTTTCCATATGAACTATTCCCTTTAATCTGCCATGCCAAGTTATGCAAATATAAGGAGTTTGATGAAAGAGAGGAGGCCTACTTACTACTATCAGTTTTACACTGTATATTGTCTTTTTGAAAAGCAATTGTATAGGGGCGGCTTTGGGGTTGGGAAGTCGTGATGTCATGAGTTAGTTTTTCTTGGCCAAGGGGCAAAAAGAAATAGTGACATTTCAAGAGTGGTTTACATTGGTAAGGAGCCCAGGCTCTAACTTTCAAGCTGTCCAGGCTGCTTTCTTCCACACACAGCTGTTAAACATTGTATCAGTGGAATATACAGTTACATAGCAAATACTGTATGTTTCACACAGTCTGCTAACTTACAACCACGCGAAGGCTTGTTGACAGTGAAAAAACCTGCGGGTGAGAAAGCTTCAACCCCGTGTCCCCGTCAGAAAGTTCAGGAGTGGATTATTACTCCTCCCTTGTCCGAAGAGTAACAAGCACAGTAATTAAGTCAATAAATATTCGAGTCCTCTGATCAAAGAGGGCCCTTGCTGAGCTTCAATTTAATTCAAAATTAAATTCCTGCTGTGTTTAGACTGTATATACACCAAGGTGCTAAGATAACATCTCTGATAAAGTAACATTTACTGGCTACAATGCCAGCTGGTACTGTACAGTATTACTGCTGCGAGATCACCCAATATAACCTGAAGCCACATAGGCTTGTATTTACCGAATAGCGACCTCCACAAACATGACCGTAGAGAATCTATTCCAGACTGGATGTTTTCGCTCCGTTGTTGTCTAGATACAAGTCTGGCTGTTGTTTGGCCGCTCTAAGGTGACTTTGTCCCCCACCTCGGTCACAGGAAGGAAACAGACTTTAAAGACCATTAAGGCAACATAAAAAGTAAACAGCAAATGACAGTGAAAGCCACTGAGGTTCAGATTCAGCAGAATTCGAAGAACCATTTTCCCTCCAGCTGAGGTAGACCATTCCTAGAAGAAGTTGACAAAAGTTTAGAGGCATAAGGGAAAACAGAAAAACTAGCAAGTTGTTGCACCATTAGCTTTATGCAAAGGCCCGTTAAAGTGCTTCAAACAATCTTGACAAATATTACCTCAGCAAAACCTACACAATTAAACACCCTTCTTCCCGAAACACTTTTTAGAGTGTGGGAAAAACCTGAGGGATTATAGAGCAGGGAGCTTTTCTTCAGAAATAAGTCGCTCAGCTTGTGTATCTATTTTTGACATGTTACATTCCTTTGCCCCCAGATATTCTCACCCATCTATAAGACATTTACAACCATCTTTGATGCTCAGGCCTTGTAAGACTGGACAGAGACGTGGCTGCGGTCACACACAGACATTTCTCAAGAGGTTCAGATGTCAGCTGAGAGAGAGACAGGCAAACATGAAAAATCCAGCAGGACCTAAAGTTATGGCTAAGACGTTTTATGATGTATCTTCATGACAACAGGTAACAAAAAATATCACCTGGGACTCAGGAGTGTGCTGCCAAAACCAAAACAACCTATATAGAGACTTCTGAAAAGCTGTGATCCTTGTGGAGATTGTGTGCCATTACCTGATGGCACATATAGTAGAAAGACGCAACATTTTTAAAGCAGAAAACACAGTTTTGCCTGTGTTACAGCTTTAACAGTGTGTGTCCTGCTAGCTAGGTGCCAGTTGCTATACGTTGGACACATCAGAGAGTGAAGATGGAAGTCATGTGACTAAAAGCAACGTAAATAGAACTTTAATATTACCTCGCTAATGAATATGATATCAGCCTGAGACACGTCAGCTATGGTTGTTGTCTTAAAGTAAAGTAAATAACTCCTTTGATTCCACGCAACTTAACAATGTCATCAAGATACATGTTTTGTTATCGTTTTAATGTGACAAAGGCCTCTAGCAGCATAATTCAAATATAGGAATATTTATGGAAAATAGTTATTCACTTTCTTGCCAGGAGTAAGATGATGCTTAAGCCAGGAGTTGGTCAGCTTAGCTAAACAGAAACAAAACAAGAGACAGGGGGAAATAGCTAGCCTGAGTCTAGTCAAAAGTACAAAAAGTCACAAAATAACACATTATGTCTTGTTTGCTTTATTTGTACAAAAATCAGAGAGTAAAATACAACAATCTGTGGTTTTATGGGGGCAGCTTTTGTGTCAAAGTTGCTAATTTCCCACAATCCAAGACTATATGCTAATCTTACAGTCTTGTGGCTCTGACTTTATATTTAGCAGACACATACACAGTATAAGGTCAGTGTCTATTGCACTCAAGTCAAAGTTGTTGGTTGGAAGCAGCTGAAATCTCTAACTTTCAACTTCCAGATGGATTTCTCCCAAGTTTACATGTAGGAACTCCAACTCTTGGTGGTGTTGCATTGTACTTTTGCTAGTATTATGTTGATAAAGTTGAGTTCCAAGTTGTGTGGAATGCAACACAACTCTTTGCTAAAGGTGCATTTCCCAAAATGTAAAAGTATTCTTTCAAGTTTTCCTGCAGTCAGCTCTACCAAAGTGCAGACACTCCTGCGAACCAGCCAAATCTGTCTCCTGAGTGCAGATTGGTTGCTGATTGTTCTGATAAAGGTGGATTTCTTGTGACCTGCCTTGGCCTGTTGGGAGCAAAAGAGATGGTTAGATGTATGCTGGCTGGCTGGCCGGTCGGTTGGCTGGATCAGGTTGTGGCTGGGTAGGCCTGGAGGCAGTCTAGACAGCAGATGAGCAATGAGCTGGGCCCTGGCAGACAGACCTTGTGGCTGGAACTGTCTTGTGCAGGGCAGAGCCTTTGGGACTCCTGTCATTGGCAGAAATAATAGTTGCACTGGACCTTCCTGAGGTTGAGACACCTTAGCCTTTGTAAATCTAATACATGCCTCTAAATGATGATGTTTAATACAAGAAAACTGAAAACAGACCATAAACTAGCTGTTGCCTATGTCACTGAAGTCCATTGTTATACCTATACCTTCTGATCCCTGTTCTGAAATTATTAGCTGCAGAAATCTGCTTTTCCTATAATCAAAATTTTGCCCAGAATTTATGATTCGACTGAAGTTCTCACAACCACTCCCAAAGAAGTGGTCATGATCACAAAGTGAAAGAAAAGCTTCAGTCCCGATCCCTACGTGGGTGGTTTAAGACTTGATCCTTGCTTATTTGGCACCTGGTAAGAGCTTTTGTTTGGCTGGAAAGCACAAGCGAGGGCTGCAACTTGCAGAATTTGCGTCCAGAGTGCAGCGGTGACATCTGGTGAACTGTACCATTCATCGTAAAAGAATATGCAAATTGTTATGTTGGATTATTTTTTATGTCAGCTTTTCTTCCTTGATCCTATTAGAGCCCGTTCAAGCAGCTACCTGCCAGCACACCATGCAACAAAGTACAATAACACAAGTGATACCATTGTTACACTCATGGTTGCTCCTTTCATGATCTGAGTAGACAGTTTTGTTGCAGAAACCTTCATCTTGCAGTTGTTAGGTTTAAAAGTGGATTTCTGCACTATGGATTTGGTATAGTACATTCAACAAGATGTTACTAAAGTTTAGACTTTTATTGTAATAAGTATGTTAACCCAGCTGAAACATATTCCAGCTCTAACATGTTTCAAAATACTGTTCAGTTTGATGGAAATAAATGCTGTGTTTCTTCACTTGGTGTGACACAGTATAGTAATTTTTAGTATACAGATGAGGTGACAAACAATTAGACTTGAAAGAGAGTAAAAACTAAAAATCTGTTTCTCTTTTATTCTGTTTTATTTATTTATTTCTTTTCTGTTTCTACTAGTGTTGTAGAACTCAGGACTGGTCTTGGTCTCGAAACCAGTCTCAAGACCAAGACTCAGGACTGCAATGCAACACTTACTGACTGAGTTGAATGATTCTCTTGTCTGGCTTCATGACATGTAACAGCAATTTCTCACATAAAAAATGACTGACCAATGAGTGCTAATGATTAGGGACTAATGATTAGCCAATCAGAGCCACAGAGTAGGATTAAGACCGTTGTCAGCAACAATGGCGACTGCTATAAACGCTGCTATCGTGGCTGTTTTAATTCAATTAAGATAAATGTGTAGATAAGATCAGGTTGCAACGTAACAGTTTGCTGCCACATAAAAGAAATACAAAGCTCCTGTTTATATGTGATGTGTTTATGCAGCAGCACTGCTGGAGTTAGCTAAATAGCTGCTACAAGTTAACTTCATGTTGGTCTGTGACCAGAAGAAAAGACGATCAATCATCTAATCGCATTTGTTTCTTTAACTGCAGCTTCCAGCTCCGCAGCTCTGAAAAATATTTGGGAGACCTCTGGTTTCAGGCTGCCTTTAGCCTGAGTCGCAGCTGCTATTGTTACCTTTTCTGTTGTGAAGATTACATGAATACCCAGCCCTCACACACTCATTCTTTCACAAAACCATAGACTGTACAGGCAAAAACAATGTTTTTGGCACACTGGCACGGCAATGCACCATTGTCAACTCAAATTTATATTGGTATCTAGTGATTGGTTAGGGAATAATGGAATCTCTGACTCGGTCTCGCCATGCTTTGGCCTTGGTCTTGACTTCGGCTTTGTCTCAATCCCTCAAAGTCTTGCTCTTGTCTCAGTCTCAGTACACTCTGGACTTGGTCATGACTTGGTCTCAGTTTAGGTGGTCTTGACCACAACATTGGTTTCTACCATTCTTCCATAGCTGTTGTTTGCTCTCTTGGTTTTGGCCTTGAAGACGACAGAAATCTGGGAATCAAGCCTCTAAGTCCAAAGAGAGTTCAGAAGGCTGTGCACACTAAAACAGCAATAACACTGGAATTAAAACAGTCCCTCAGCTTCTCACATTTGATTTGTGAGTTATATGATATCATAAAAGAAACTTAAGATGGTCACAATCACAGGATTCTTGCGTATTTATCTCACTTGAGTTTGGGTCAATGACGTCCGATGAATAATCAGCGATCTGTCATTAGCAGGCTCTTGTCCAGGCCGTATTTATGATGACATCAGTGTTTTTGTTGGATCGGGCTTATCAGAAAAACCCAAGCTTTCATGTGCTCTGTGTTCCATGAAAGTGATGGATTTTAAGTTGATATGAAGCAAAGTCTCTGTGGGTTTCTGGGAGTCCCCTTTTGGCCCCTTGTTTTCACCATCCTTGCACTTGGCTTTGTGTAGTTTCTAGGTTTTCCCAAGTTTTCTTAACTGCAGTAGATGAGACTGGTCAAAGTATGTCATGCTTTTATTGAATATTTCCCAAATACTGGGCCAGAACGCACTTGTTGTTTGGGGTCAAGGCTGGAGGCATAGCTGTCAGTATCTTTTGTGTTTATTTGATCAGTCAAAGTTATCGAAAATAACCATTTAGGGTGGCTTTAGATTACACACTCACACAGTTTTCCTCTCTCTCAGACTGTTTTGGTCCAACAACATGTTTTGCACTGCACCCCCCTTTGTGAGGCTTGAACCCGCTGCAGCAGGTGGCATCCCTCGTAAGAATTTACGGCTTGCTTCTTCTGGTTCAATGCAAACAAACCAATTTTTATGGAGCAAATACTGAGAGGTCATGGTTGCTGCACTTTGATTGTACCATGGCAGAGAAACATGGCTTCATTTAACCTGTTGTACCTGTAAGATGTTCTCAGAAACTCCAGTTTTCTAGGCATTTTATGACATTGGAAAAACCAGTCATGTTTATTTATATATTCACCCCTAAAGTCAACAGTTATCATGAAACTATCAAGGAAAAAAGATAAGAATCAAAATATTTTATCCACCTGTTCTTTATCATTGTTTTTCAGGACAGGGCTGGGAATATTTTATGTTTTTCATCAACAAATTCAACAAATCCCCTGAGAAGACTGAAGAGGACTAAGCCGTAGTCCATCATTCCTTTCCAACTTTCCTGTCTGCGGCACTGAGCCCAAAAAACACTAGTTTCAACTGAAGACATATTGTATTGATTTGATTTTCAAAAAAGATTCATGTAGATGATATCCTAAAACACTACACAAACAGGAGAAACTGGTGTATTTGTGGTGGACTATTTTCTGCTGTGGATTAATACACATCTGGTGCACTAATGTGTATTTAATTGGGTTGGGGACCATTAACTTTTGAACTGACATGATACCCTTACCGGTACCTGGAATTCAGTACTAGTACACCGTTGTATTTTTATCAGTACTTTACTCTCTGTAATAACAACAAACTAAAATTTGAGTTGAAAACAATTACTCCAAACTTCTTAAACTCATCCCTACGACCTGCAGCTGTCAGTCTGTTACCAGGGCATTTAATGCTTGTGTCTCAGAGGAATCCTCTGTTATGTTTCATTACTACCACAGTACTTGTATACTGCAATATTTACCAGAACAGAGTATGTAATCCACATACTACTGGTTTTGGACATATTAATAAATCTCACATGTTGTTTTCGTGCACTGAATAGCATGTTGTGAAGGAATTTCTGACATATCCAGTGGCTGAGTTGCTAATGCTAGTAAGAGTGCCAAGAAAATGGCAACTACGCCAGTGACAATAGCCCAATTATCTTCAACAGCAACTTATCCAATGAGCTAATTAATCACCTTAAGATGTCAATGAAGTTGCTGATGCCTCATATAACGTTTTGTTGTTCATGGAGTTGCACGTTTTAGGGACCAGCTGTAGGTCTGCTAATGTTATCTGCTGCTGTGGGGGATTTGGCTTTCAGGCTATCAAAGAAGGTATACTCTTCATCTCTTAGATATAGTTTGTGTTTGACCGGGGATTTCCTCGGGTTAGATGTGTTGCCCTGCAGCTTTGCCAAATATTGCAGCGAGTGTTGTCCACGTTGAGTTTGGAAAGCGCAGCTGCACTTGTGACCACTTACAGCCCGCCATTGTCCCGACTCTGCGACTTGACCCAAGTATTTAATGCCCCTGAGAGATAAATCTGGAATTGACTCCAAACAAATGATGCGTAATGACCAAATATACCATGGTGCAGCGGTGTGGCTCAATTACATAGTTTTGGTTGGTTTTTGGATGACAGCGGAGGTCTACAATGCAGAAAAATAAGCTCCCCCATTAACTAGAGAGCTGAGAATGTTGAAAGTCTACAGGAGAGTGATGGGAGTTCATAGCGTATGATGTTTTCCTTTCCTCATAAAAAATCAATCATCCCTTTCATTTGTCATGTTTGTGCAGATAGGTTCTTTCCTTGTCCCCATTCTGCTGTTTACATGAGTATGAACTGGAGTAGAATATAATCAACATTGTCTTGAACCCGGGTTAAAATTTCTAATATTAACGAGCTCTGTCAAACTTTCATTCAAGACCTTACATCATACGAGGACTGTTTTGTAATTCTATCCTGTTGAATCTTTCCACATAGTAAACTTTCTCTGTTTCCATAAACCTTTGACCCATGTGACGTAAATATGCGGGCGTGTGTCTGGCTGTTGTGGATTGTTGCGGTGGGTTTAACCTGCTTTGCATCAGCAAGTGTTCTGACTCTTCTCTGCAGCTTGGTGGCGTTCCCATTCGTTTCTCGGTTCTCACGTTAATCCCACCTGCCAAATAGTTTCACCCACCACAGATGGAGGTTTAATCAGCTGAAAACAGTCTTAAATCATCCTATGCATGCACATGTATAGATTATCAGACGATTGACCCTTCCACTGGCAGTCTGTGGTGTATGCAAATGATCTCTAAGTTTCTAGAAAACAACTATTACTTCACTTCCTATCAATCCTTTCCAGTTTTTGACCTAATTATTAGACGGGCGGCAGATATTCACATGTTTCTCTGCAGTAGTACTGAACATCCAAAGTTCGTCATATGAGAAGAGAGGAAAACTAAGCCAGATTACTATCAGGACCATCCAGAGGTCATCTTTATTTTTCACGTTTTTGTTGTATAACTAAAAACCGCTCCTTTAATTTAGCCCTGTTCCTGACCTGAGCAGGGAGTTTGGTTATGCTTAATGTATCAGTTTTTACCTTTGATGTGTTTGGCACGAGTTTTAACTTTTTTGTGTGTGCATGTTATCACCGTTAAAGGAAAGTCCCAGACTCTGTTAGTCTTAAACTTTTAGTACATGATGTCCCACTTATTTCACCTGGTATTTTGAGAACAAGTCGTGTCATTTAGGATTTACGTCCCACTTACTTCCGTTTAAACTGTTTTTGTCTGCAATAGTTTTTGGCTACATACTTTTCCCAGACTTCATTGTGACAGTCCACAATGAACATTTCGGCTGTAGATATAATTACATATATGAACATTCTGATGACAAACCATTCATAAGAAATATCAATAAAATGTACTGAAATATGACTGTGCGAAAGCGAAATATGTTCATACATCAGCAGTCATACATCGCTCTTCCTCTCTTGTAATTCAAAAACACATCTTTTTAACGAAATAGCCAACCTAATATTTAGCCTGCTGTGGCATCATGTAGCTGTAAAGATGGCGGCTGTGCATTGCAAGTATACAAGTGAGCTAACACCTTTTCTGAGATGATGTCAATCTTAGATGTAACATTAGGCTATCTTGTAAGATTACTGTAGGTCTACATGTACTTTGCTGCTCCAACATGACAAAATTAGCTTTATTAGGGCTGACACACTCTTGTCCGTCGGTTGATTGGTTGGTTGATGCTCTCATCCACCCAAATTCTCACTGGCTGGACAGTTTGTCAATGATAGATCGATACCAGCTGTCTGTGACACAACTTCAAACTCTGTATCTCTCTATGCTGTTGAAGTCTGAGTTAGAAGTTTGCTAATGTGGCTGTTCCCACAGTCTGTGGTGATGTTGGACTAATGTTGTAATATTGAGAGAAAGTCAAGAGAAATCAATGTAAAACCTCATCTGAAGCCAAGTAAATCAGAGTAGTAGGTCAGATGCCAATAACTGTTTTTTAAGGTTGCTTTTTGTGGAATTTCATACTGCAGTGCGAGTTGTGTTCACTTTGTTTTTAGACGGAAGTCAGTTCTGTTCTGTGACCTGTTCCGTGCCCTGAAGGTAACAATATAAGTATGTGTGAAAAATAAATGGTGAAAGTGCAGGAATTCATTTGCTTGGCAACACTTTGTAACCTTGGTGAGCACCCATTTAGGATAAGTGTAGTCAGTGCACTGTGGCTAATTCACCCACTTGTACACAATTTAGTTAACTAGTTAGGAAATAGCTGCATATCTTAAGGAGATGTGGAGGAACATTAGCTCTCATTTGTAGCTGTGTGTCTGGCCACCGGACAAATGTAGGCCCAAGTCCAATATTCACTCTCCTTTTACCTCAGTTTCACGTTCCAAACATGTCTTGAGGGAAATTTGTGGCTGTTTAGCAGCTAAATGCTGCAACTTGCTCACATCAAATCTAGCTCTTTAGCAGCTAAATTCTCAATTTAAGGGAATTTCATCAGACTGCAAAAAAAATGACCACTTAGACTCACTTAGACTCTGTGACGTCATGTCCATCCTGTTCTCGTGAAGGAAATATCTCAGGAAGGCTTTCAGGGAATTTCTTTAAACTTCGTTCAACTTGGATGAACTGATTATATTTCAGAGGTCATGAGGTCAAAGTCAGTGACTCACTCAACACATTTTTGTCCATAACCCCAGAATTCATATGCTTATTATGACAAAATGTTACAGGAAAATCTAATCAGATAAAACTGCAGTAGGTGCTTCACCATCTGTTGCCTGGTATGGATCTGCACTCTGCTGAGTGCACTCCTCTATTTGTCTCTGGGCTTGTCACTACAATGACTCCTCTTACATCACAGTCATTTGATGAATTAAACAACAGCTTTAAGATTATTTGCTTTTTAAACATTACACATGGCATGTCATTGTCACATGCTAATCTGCACATGTTAATCTGAGCTCAGTGCCTCTAAAAGTTGGAGATTGATCAATGGGTGGATGTCGTGATATTACTGGTTGAAACTGGTTAGTTCTATCTTACATGAGTACATAGCTCAAGAAAACATGATTAGATTTTTATTGATTTTATTTGTAAATTATTTTGCATATATTGTCAAATTGGTGCACACTATGACTGGAGATATGATCCAATAGAGTAAAAAAGACATGTTTTCATTTCATCTGGACTTTAAGAGTCGACTTTTCCTCCACGCAGGCTTCTGAAATGTTTAAATAGCATTCATAGTCTATCTTCCCAAAGCTGTGCTGCTTGTTGTGACAGAAATTGCTTGTTATCAACCAGGAAATTTGTCTGGGTCGTGCTAGGCCCTGGATTGGTCAGCCCTGGGCCAAAACAAATCCAACCAGCTGCTGGATTTCTGCTCTGGTGTGTTCGGCAGTGAGCACATAAGATGTATCCCAGCATCCCCAAGCCAATGCACATTTCCTGTCCCTGTTTCCTGTTGAATATCAAAGTGCTATAGAGACTAATCAAGAGACACTGCGGCTGCACAAGTGGTCAAAGTTCCCACGAGCTGCACATGGATACAATTAGTGCAAGGTCTTTTCTCGTCTTATTGTCTGTTTTTATTGCCTTTAACCAGATGAGCATCATCTCAGAATATAAGACTGAAATTGAGGCCGCAAGAGGAATGAAAATAGAGAAAACCTAAATTGCAGAAACTCTGCTTTCTGGGGTTGCTGGCGAAGGAAACCAAAGAATTTGTAGTCCTTGGAACAGCAGTGTGAACGTATGGAAAAAAAACCTACAGCTGTCAGTTCGATGAGAGCGAATTCACAGTGGTAGGATTCAATGAAATATGAAAAGGCAGAGAATTCAAAGCCATGCTCATTTTTCACTGCACTAAATCAAATCGTGTCTGTCATTTTATAAGCTGAAAATTGTCCAAAAATGACAAAAAAGAAGAAAAAAAAACTTATGGTGATTTCATTGACAGATGTGAAACGGTGATTTCCTCTCCCTCCAGCCAAAATATCCACAACTGTCCTCACAGCTCATCAAGGAGTCTGATGCTATGACTGCCCCTGCCCCACCCTACAACATACACACACACACTTACTAATTTACAATGTGCATGCTTTGTCTTGAGTTATTTATTTTGCAACACCGCCTTTAAGGTTAAAGAATGAGCTTTCCGTCCATCCAGGGGCCAATTTCTAAAGTCTAATGTGCACATATAAATGTAAAATAGTACATGATCGTACTCTTCTATACATAAACGAACCCTGAACAGTGCTTGTTTTGTTTGGAATAAACTCCCAACTGCCATTGAAAAGTAGTTCCCAGTTGCATAAACCACCTAAATTTTATCAAAAAGTTTGTCACTTAAATATCTTTCAAAGCGAAGGGGTTCACTTAGGAGCGTAGCTTAAGGGCGTGTGTCCACACAGCGCTTTTTTCTGGCAGAGAGGTGCTGGCAGGGCGCTTGCAGAGCACTGGGATAAAGTGTCTGTGCCAAAAACAAAACGCTGGACGTGGGGTTTGTTTCTATGACAACAATATCTTGAAAGGTCCTACGACTACACCATTGTTGCACAGTCTATCACCACTTTGGTTTTTATCATCTTTTTGTATCTATTTGTTTGACATTTATCTCACCAGGAGCACCAACCAGAAGACGTGCTGTCTGTCTGCATCTGTCCGCCCGTTTAAAGGTGTGTCTTGATACGGGCTCGTCTTCAGTCAAGTGGCTGTAAAACGCTGGTTAACCACTTCGCCATGTCCTATAAATCCTTCACAAATAAAGGTCCCCTGATGTTTTGTCATCTCAAAGCTTTTATTATGAAGCAGCGAAATCAGGAACTGCTGGGTTTTCATCCAAACATATAAACAGCGACTCGGGAGAGAAACTGAACTTCAAAACACAGAGATTCACGCACAGGCCTTTGGAAACTATAAAAATAGTCTTTCTCTTTGGCTGCTGCAGACATGAGTTGACTCTCTGCTTTCCAGCGCACAGAGAAAGGTAATCTCTCCTCCATTTTCTTCGTTACCAGGGTGACAAGTCCCCATCCAATATATGATTGGTTTCTTTCTGAAAAGTTCAGAGATTTTCAGCTTGAAACCCTTAAAGCAGCGGCAAAAGAAAAACAAAAATGTCAGGCTCAGGGCCTTTTCTCAAGGTGGGTGCATACAGCTGCAGACACTCTCTCCTCATTGGGTCACCTCAGATGTCACTTCAGGATACCACCTGCCAGTACGCCAAGTATGTGGTCTGCAGGTCTGTCACTGTCTGCCATGTGCCCTGCTGGCTCTTCTTCCTCAGGTTCGAGAACCCTGTGTTGGTCCTCTCTGTGTCTGGATGAGCTGGGCCCTCCTCCATATTTTACGTCTCACGGCACATCCTCCAGGCTTCCCATTGCACTGACCCTTCCCTCTAACTTCTACCCCACCATACCTGGCACCTTGCACTTCATACAATATGAAGAATTGACTGTTCCTTGAATGTATTTTATTGGAGTTTTTGCAGGGGCCTTGTTAATCTTCTCTGCATCAATTCCAATTTATCTTATGTGCTGCCTGAGCAAGCAAAGACTTTTTAATATTGGGGATCTCTTTTTAAATTTCCTCTCCTAGCTCCCTGTTTTTTCCTTATGCACTCAGTCAGTTTCAGTTTACTTTATTTCACCAGGATGATACACGCAACAGTGTTCGCCAGAGCTTAGTTTCATCACTCGCTGAAGTGTTTTTGAAAGGTTTTTAACCTCACCTTCACAGACAGCTTGTGCTGAGTTAGGAACTGTCACGGTTGTAGGTCTGTAAAGTCCACTTTATATGTGATGTTTGGCTACAAATAAACTTGGCTTCACTTGTCTGGAAATTCAAATAAAGTGTAGACATGAAACATGTAGAAGTGAGCATTTTAATCCTGTCCATAGCAGTAGAATGACAACAACCCACTATTTCTATCTGTTCATATAGTGCTCATATTTTTAACAGTGTATTAAATAGCAAAGGAAAACAACGTGACAATTTGAAAGTTGCTTTTAGTGATGAACCTCCAAAGATGTAGAAGAGGTCACTCATGAGAGTGCAGACCACTAAATAACGCAACAAGGATACTCAGATATAACCCCTTTGTAATCTTCTTGATTAGTAATTGTAATTTAATTAGATATTTTCTCAGTAACTGTGATGGATTACAATTACATTTATTTTGAGATTGATTTACATATAACTAGATACATTGTAGCCTAACTGCTGTTGACTTGCAGCCCTTACCAGGCAGTTATGCCATGTGTTATATGTAGATTTTATATGTTTTACAAGGTTTTTCAAAAAATGTAAATCATCGCAACCACAAGAGATCGTCAACCATACATATGGTATATATCTCACTAGTGAGTTAAACATCTAGCCAGCGTCTTATCTTCTCAAGTAAACTTTCAAAATGGCCAATCGTCAAAAGTCAGGTGGTCCGCCAAAAGAGACAAACAGAGAGAATGACAGCAGAGGTGCAAGGGACTTGATGTCCAGGAATTAAAAAAAAAAAGATACTGAAGTGGGGCCTTTGCAGATCATCTTGCCCTGGCCTCGTTGGTGGTTTTACGCTGCAATGCACCAGCAATGGCAGAGTAGCAGCAGTTAGTAACATGGATGTAAATAATGCAGGGTTTAAAATCTACTTTGTCAATCTTTTATGCGGAAGTAAATACATTCAACACATTTGCTAGACCTCAAGGATGCTCACATTGTGTTATGGTGAGTAACTCCACAGGACACAATACCTGCTTTTCTATCCTTCACACTGATTGATTGCAAACTTTTCTTTTTTCTTTTTTCTGTTAGCTCGGGTCATGTTTTTATTCTAGCACATTGTTCACTGCCATTCCCATCAGCTAGCATTACACCTCTTCCTCTGTGTCTATTGTTGTTATTGGATGGAGCATGGTTCAGCAGAGTAGCAGTGTCCTTCTGAGGTATTTCACAGCACTGTCGTAATGACAAACCTTTCTCTGCCCTCTGACCCACAGAGCTCAGTCCCCAGACACACAGTAGCAGAGTGATTCCAGATGGAGGGAGGAAAGGCGTCGCTGTTAGAGCTTCATCGCCACATTTCCAGGTTTCAATCACATTCCAGGGTTGGCCAATCCCAGTAAAACCAATGCATGGATTCAGATTATTTAGTGTTATGCCCCAACTTGCCTTTAACAGTTTCTATTTAAGAAGCAGTTTCCATATTTTATTGAGACCTGTTTGATTGATGCAGACTTGCAGACAATCAAATCCATTACCTAAAACAGTCCCAGGTGTTATATGTAAGAGAGACGATTTTTCTTTTCCTCTCGCAAAGCTTTATAGCTTCTGTGAAAGTCATTCCAATCAATGTGCAGTGCCGTGTGGTTTTAAGGAAGGGTAGTGAGTGCACACTATCAAATGACTTCTCACCCAGTTACATTTCCCCTGTGCCAATAACACAGTCTGTGAACTTTCCTCAAAATCAAGTCCAACAAGTGTGGATATGCTAATGGTATAAACAAGCCCATCAATAAGAAAAACAGGTGCTCTCTCGAACGCGCTCCACTCACATGTCAGGATACACTTCAGCTGCCATGATTGCGGTCGGTGGGAGAAAGAGGTGGTCCCAACCCTGCTGACCTCTGGGAGGAAGAGACATATCCAAAAGAGCTTGAGTCATTGTAAAAAACAAATAACAGTCTCAGCGGTGATCATTCAATCTGGTGCAGTCACTTTCTCTTTCTCGCACTCATTCTGTAATGTTTGGCTGGAGAAATCACTGGGAAAAGGTGGTCTTTTTTGGACACATGTCCAGATGGTGTCAACTGCTGTGAAGACGCATATGCTCAACAAATTATGTAATATTACCTACTCTTAAAATTCGTCAATGAGATCAGTTGGCAAAATATGCTTTTCTTTCTCAATAGCTTTTGTGAAGACACTGAGTCACCAACATTTCCATGAATCAGGCTCCAGCTGGAGAACCTTTCGCTCCTGGGCGGGCTGAGCCGGCTGGATTGGGGTATATATTTGAGGTAAAAGTTGAAATGTGTTAGATGAGAACATACAAAGCTACAGCCAGCAGCCAGATAGTTAAGCTTAGGTGGATTTTGGCGTCTTTGGACTGAGCCATTAGCTCTTTACTCCTGTTTCCAGTCTTTATGCTAAGCTAAGCTAATCGGATACTGGCTGTAGTTTCATTCCACCTCAATTCCAAGCGAGTTGGGGCATGTAAAAATGTAAATAAAAACAGAATGCAATGATTTGCAAATAATTTTTGACTTGTATTCAATTGAATGCAGTACAAATACACTAGATTTAATATTCAAACTGATTAATTGTATTATTTTTGCAAAACACTTCAAATTCAGAATAGTGTAAACTGAAAAAAGCAATAAAGGTAATCAGTTTCAACATTTAATATCTTGTCTTTGTACTGTTTTCAATTGAAGATAGATGCATTTTGTTTTTATTTACATTTTACACAACACTCAAACTTTTATATACTTACTTACTATACTTTTATACTTTTATATGGTATTAACCATATAGAGAATCAGTGTTCTCTTCTTACTATTGACAAGACAGCAAATATGTATATTTTCCAGAAATAACTATTTAAACTAGCCGTTTTTGTCTCTGCACATCGCACAAATCAATTACACCATCTCACCTTGTCTTGTGGCCAACGTGAACATCATCATATTTATCTCAATCTGCAATTTCAGGGGGCTTTAACTGAGATGAAAAGACTTGGGTGGTGTGCTGTGCTGTGGTATGATAATCTCCCTGCTAAAATTTGCTGTGCCCGAGGCATTGCAGCTCAATTAATTTTTAAACATTAATATGAGCAGAGTTCATGCAGTGTGACATTAGAGGAGGGGAAAAGAGACAGCAGCATAGTGCTAATGTTGTCAGACATTGCCATGATGTTGATTGCCGTGATATATCCTGATGATCCATGAGGATATATCACAAGAACCTGAGTCATATGTCACTGTCAAATACTTAGTGGAGTCAGAAAAAGTTTCTGTAGATTTCTGAAGTGTACCATCACTCTCGTCTCTATGAGGCACAGTGATACTTTGAGCTAAATGCTGACATCTTCACAATGACGTATAGTGTTTACTTTGTTCATAAATTTTGTTAAAGGTCCAGTGTGTAAGATGTACAGGGAAGCTGAATATAATATTCTTGAGTATGTTTTCATTAATGTATGTTCAGCTGAAAATAAGAATTGTTGTGTTTTTGTTCCCTTTGAATGAGCCCTTTATATTTACAAAAGACGCGGGTCCTCTTCCATGAAGGCCACCATGTTGCACCACCATGTTCCTACAATAGCCCAGAACAGACAAACCAAACACTCTGGGTGTTTGGTCTAGAAACCATTAATGTCTCTCAAATTTTGTGCCAATCCATCGAGCCACTGACATATTTAACAGGATATGTGAAAAGCTGTGGGTGTGCTGAATGAAAGTCAAGATATCACTTAAAGTCATTAGAATTCATCCTCTGAGTACCATAAATATCTATAATAAATCTAATTTAAATCTATCTAATAGTTTCTGAGATATTAAAAAGAAATGTCAACCTAATAGTGGTATTACAGTAAGAATTATGGGATCTTCGGTGTAATGAGGATTTATCCTCTGGGGACAATAAATATCTGCAAAATGCTGTGGCAGTCCATTCAGGACATTATTTTAGTGTGGTGATGAATCCACCAACCAAATGAGCCCCAGTCTCTGCAGTTAGATGATACAGATATATATCAGCATTAAAATCATTTTCCAAACTGTCTAGTTGCTACGAACAAGAAGTTTTTAATTTTAGTTTTAGTTTTATTTTCTGAACACTTGCCCTTCATATTAGTTGATCCTACAAATGTGGTGCAAAATCTGCAAAGTGCAGACACCACAGTATGTAAACACAGGCCAAGTGTACATAAATATCTCAATTTAGCATTCAGTTGCATCCAAGTGGCATCTAAGTGGGAATCCACGGGCTGCCGCAGTCTGTTTTAACTGGAAGACTTTGAGCTCCAGATTTGCCTCAAATCCCCTCCAGCTGGACACAGAGGCAGTCTTTACACCAAGCGCCACCGGGTGTGAAGTGGATTATTTAATAAAGCTTTCTTTACTTTACATATGCTTTCTATCTGAGATTCTTCAGAGATAGCGCTGTAGTATGGGAAAGAGTCTGATTCGGTATAGTGGTGTGTTTGGATTTGGTTTAAAGTACACTAAATTGGGGATTTCCAGTCTTCAGAAATTTGTGAGTTTTATTGTGTTAGTGTTGCTCATTCTGGGACTTTCAGTAATTTTTACAGAGTGTTGAACATATTCATCTTATGGAGTGAAGAAAAATGAGATGTCTTGCCAACAAAAGCCTCCATCACTCTCATTTATTGAACTGTCATGGAAAAAAACTGAAATGGTAAATGTTTCAATCCAAGAACCACCAGACTGCTACTGTCACATCACCGCCCTGAGATCAAGTCTTGACTGAAATTCAGGTTTTTCTGTGTTTAATTTTTTTTCATCTTGATCACAGAGTTTAAAGAAATTGTTTGACATTTTAAAGGCACATTTGATTTCGAGAATTGGACAAAATTGATGTCACTCTTTTTGAATCATAAATGTGAAACTGGAGCCAGGAGACAGTTAGCTTAGCTTAACATAAAGACACCGATTAAGGCTCCATCCAAAAGTTGAAAAATCCACCTATAAACACCTCTAAAGCTCACTAATCAACACGTTCCATCCCGTTTCTTTAATTTGTACAATAAACATTGTGTAAAACTGACAAGCTGTGGTTTTACAGAGGGTTACTTGCCAAACTATTTCTTGGCCAGGGTGCAGTGACTTCCTGAAGTCTGCTGGCAATCTCACAGGGACAACAAGACTTCAAACCACATTTTTTTTTTGTTTTATACTTTGTGTATGAATCGAGCAAACTACATATAATGCTTTAATTAATGAGCATTGCCAAGCAGTAACTCGCCACCTCCAATATCTCAAAGAGGGGAAGGCGGCAGAGGGGAAGGGGTTTCAATCACAGCAGTAGGGCTAAGAAGCGGTTTGCTGCACAGGTGAACACACACACGTGAATTCACTGTGCTGAACTTCTGGCCGTGGAATGGGTCAGGCATCATGGAAATAGCAAACATCACCGGTCAGAAAGAAGAAAGACATGGAGGAGCTGGTGTCTGAGTAACCACAGCTGTACAACACAAAGAAAGAAAGAGTCTTTAGACTGCTTTGGTTACGTTTGGACACAACCAGGGTAGCTGTTTTGACGTTTTCAGTCTTCATGCTAAGCTAACTGACTGCTGGCTTCAGGCCTTACTTTAACTGACACACATGAGATTGGTAGGTCTATAGACAAAATCACCACCACAGCATCCCTACAACGACTTCCACATCGACAGTTCATTTAAAATGTGGAGATATAGGCAAATTAGTTTATTTCTGTTGTCATTGCCTGCTGTAACTGTAACTCAGTTAACTCAATCAACTCAATTAATCTTCTCATCTAGCTTTTAGCAGAAACATTAATGTGCTTATGTCCCAAAATGTCAGACTATTCCTTTAAATGGCTCTGCCACAAAAATGCATCTGGTTTAGACAGCTAGTAAATAAAGTACATTAGCTCTAGTGTTCTACAATTTAAATGGTCAGAATTAATGATTTTATTATATTTAGAGATACAGCATGTAATAATATGTTGGTTTGCATCATTTCTTGTGTCTTCTAAGCCTTTTTTTTTTTAAAGCCATCAATCAGAAAGCAGGACTTTTTGGTAAAAAAAAAAAAAAAAGTCAAGGTTATCATCCAACAACACTGCAAACAGAATCCATCCGTCAAGTGCTCTGAGGCTGACTTGTCGGTCCATCTCTCCTCAGCATGTGCAGTGTCAGTGACGTGACCCATGTCATCAAGAACAGGCTAAGGAAACACATTCCTGGAACTCAACCATATGTGGAGGAAAAGCAGTGGGTGGTAGTGACGTAAAACACGCTCAAAGAACATACTATTAAGACCCCCAAACAACATTCCCTTCTTCTCTGCTTTCTCTCTCATCCTCAGCCTTGTAGGTTTGACATATCAGGAGGTGTTTTAAGCATAAAATATTTGCAAATGGCAATAAAAGATGGTTTACGCGTGTTTGGGTTAACTGACATGTGAAGAATATTAGTGCATCATGATTTGTATCCTTTCTGTTCACTTTGCTCAATGATAAACGTGCTGGCGTATTGTTTCCGCATCTGCTTGAGGGAAATGGCTCAGACAAGCTAAACAGGATGGACGTCACGGGTGTGCTCACCTCAGCTCACTGTCACGTTTCTTTCCAGTATACCACATCACATTCACTGGTAAACAAGATGCAGCACGCGATCCAGGCTATAATTTATTTAGCTTTTGTAATTTTCCCATAAGAATAATATTTTGAAAAGTGATACGGAAAATGTTTCTGAATGTTACCGTCACAATGCCTGGTGAGCAAGTTTTTACTGAACCCAAGTGTGTCCACGAGTGATCCTTTTCCCAAATCTCTGCTATTCCCCATGGATGTAACTGACGTAACTCTGCCAGTGTTATTGCAAGGAGCCATTAGAGAGATGACGCAGCCTGGCACAAAGGCTGGTGTAGTAAAATACATGCAGTTCACAGAGGAGTTCACACACACACACACACACACACACACACACACACACACACACACACACACACACACACACAAGGGCAAATTATGTCCAGTGAGAAAGAGAGATTGTTAAATTGGCCTGTGGGAATTGTTAGCAGAACTCCCTTAAGCAGAGGGAGAGTAAAACTAATGAATTAAGGTGGATTAAGGTTTGTGTGTGTGTGTGTGTGTGTGTGTGTGTGTGTGTGTGTATGTGTGTGTGTGTGTGTGCACATGGTTATACTGGTGTGTCCATATATAGACTACTATGCAGGTTTATTAAATAACTAACTCCACGACTAGTTATTATTTTCTTGGAATTGTGACAGATAAAAGTAATTCTTAGATAAAAGAGATATTTTTGTTTTTGTTACAGGTACTTTCTTTATGTGCTGGTCAGTGTAAAGAATATGCAACCAGAAATGTGAATAATTCTTATTATAGAATTATCTTGCACAATACTACTATAAATTTGTATAAAACATGTTAAGGGCTATCCTTAGTCCTGGGCTAAGAGTTAACCCTGGGATAATTTAGCCCCCTTTTACACACACATTGTTAATGGTGCAAAAAAGTCTACTGCTACTGGATTCTCACTGCACTTCCTCTAGCTCTGGGTTTGATGTCCACTGGTAAAGCACTTGATGCAAAAATTGAAGAATGTTCCGTGACTCAAATCTTTTAGCCTTATTTATCACTGGCACCTTTTACGCCTGGGTTTAGTTGTTTTTCAGGTCGTAACCCCACACACTCGGGGCTAACCCTGCTCTGGAGAAGGGCCAGCAAGCCCTGGGCTAAAGTCAAGGTTAGCCCACTTTGGAATCTGTCGGTGTGAAAGCTTTTTTACCCTGAGGCGAAGCACAGTGTGAAAAGCCTTTTAGTCATTTTTCCTATGTCATTATTATTCAGTACAAGAACAAGATGTACATTTTGATTTTCATTTGCCATGTAAGCTAGCTACTGGAGTCTTCCTGGTTCCACTGTAGAGTCCATCTTTTTCAAGTTTTACATTTTATATGAACCTATGGGGATTGACTTACTGTTGAAGCCATCTTCAAGTGGCCATTTGAGGAGCTGCCGTTTTTTGGCACTTCAGCTTTGGCTTCATTTTTCAGCTTCGGAGTTGCTGCTTGATCAAAAGTTTTTCAAATCACAACTAATAGGGGATGAAATCTAAAATTTTGAGAGGATTGGTTGCACAATTGTTTAATACATTTACTAGTAAGAATACTTTTTTAAATTCATAGTGGATACATATAAAAGTTATTATGACTTTCTCTGGAATCACAATCCCATCCATTTTTTTGCATACCCTTTGCCATAGGCATGACTCATCATTTGGAGTGGTTCTTCAGTGTCATCATCTCACCTCACTGGCAGAATTTCTTCTTGTTTAAAGAAGTCTTTTCAGTGTATAAACCAAAATAATTGTCATCATGGCTCTGTTTACAGTTAAAACCCATTTATGGCATGTTTATGACATTTGGACGCAATGCAATCCAAAAGTCAAAGTATTCACATCTTGTCATTTACTGTTACGGGAAATATTTGGATTTGGTCAGTTATACAGCCTGTATTGCAACAATTCAGTCATGTGTCAAATGATTCATTGAAAGCCATAATTTGGCAGCCTCTTTACACAGTGTGACCCCACCTCACCTTTTATGAACTCTTCTTTGACTGAAAGTGAAACTCAGGAAGCAGGTCGTTACTGAGGACACGGTTATATTTATACAGTAATAATCCTCTCACTAAGTCAGTATGCTTGAGAGGAATGGAAAGAAAATGATCCAGCACAATATATCATCCAACCCAAAATCAAAATATTGGTTACCCACATTTTAAGCCAAATAAAGCTAAACACCAATTTAACTGACTGATATACAATCCCTCCTTTACCTCATTTTACCCCTTGGATGTCCAAAAGATATGGATTCCCCCTCCGAGACAAAAATACCGTCCAACTGTGTAGGTGTGTTTTTTGTATATGTGGAGCGTTTGAGTTTCACCTCATTCAGTTGATGATGGGATTTATTTTGCTTTGGCGTGTGCCCTGGTCAGCTACTATGGGCTGGTGCTGGTTAGCTTGTCGCTGCAGGACATGAGAGCCGTGATGGCTGGATTGGGAACAGCAGCCGCAGCCTATGTTGGACTGAGTCTAGTCTGGCTTGGCCTGGGATGGACAGAGCAGGGCAGGGCCTGGACAAGCAGTGGTCAGAAACTGAATGTGTCTGCATGACTGAGCTTAAAAGCCACAGCATGAGCTGAGATAAGAGTGATTTTGTCTCTATGTCTTTGCTCCTCCCCTGTCTGTTTGATTGTGAGTTAATTTTGATTTATTTTTATCTTTTTTTTATGCTTTTCCATACAAATGTGTTATCTCCTCTTCATATATAAGTTAATGTCCAGTAGGTAACTTTTAAAAAGGTAACTTTTTGTCAGTGTATCCCAACGGTAGTTGATCAGATTCTTCTGGCTCCTCCTAGTGCTCCTAATTGCATTTACAAGAATCCACCATGCCTGAATGAAAACAACCAATCAGAGCCAGCTCCCAACCCAAAATGTTGGTATTTGAAGACCTTGGAGACCAGGTAATGAGACTCAACAATCAACTCTCTCTCTTCAGAGTCACTCACACCAGCTGAAATGAAATGAGGTGCGACACACATCAAGAATTCATCAAGAATTGGATGAGCAATATTTCCATTCCAGGAACCAGGTTGCTAGTATGGCTAATCCAAATGTTCATGCATTATGTTAATACAATGTTTTAAAGCTGGGGTAGGCAGCATATTTTGGCCTCATTGAGCAACAATAACCTAATAACCTTTCAGGATATTGTAAAACAATTGATCTGAGAGAAAACTAGACTCCTGCACATCCTCTTGGTTCTGTTTTCAGACTTTGACCAATCACAGATCATTTCAGAGACCAGGCGTTTGTGTTGGCTCTTCTGTGCACACCCTTTTGTTGGAGAGCCTGAATCAATAATAGAAATCACTATTCCAGCTTAAACTACAAAGCAACTCAAAAAAGGAAGACGGAAATATCAGAAAGAGGATCTTAAAGTAAGGCTAGCTAATGAGCAAGATCATCAGCTCAGCCGTATGTCGGTTCACCCAGCTACTTTTGATTTTACCTTCAGTTGCATTCATTCGTGTTTGTCACGGGGCTTTTGCTAAGTGTTGTGTGGAGAGGACCGGGGAGGAGCTGAGGCAAACTTAAAACACCAGATAATGTTGATACTTGCATATTTTTTAAAAAGCATTTGACTCAAACAATTTTGTACACAAGCAAGCACTTTGATTTGAACACTGAAGCAGCTTCAAGAAAAGGAAAGTTTCATTACATCCCACAGCATCACCCACTCTCTTTTTAAATGTGCTCAATCACTCTTTATTTCTCCCCTGGTCTTCCATGCAGCCCCTTGCAGTGTACAAGATTCCTATTCTTTGCCTTCTTTATCTTGCTCTCCTTCTCCTCTGTCCCAAAATGAGTGTAGAGAGAAGACTGATGCATGAGAAGAACAGAGAAAGTTTGTGTTTGCTCCTATCTGACCTTAATCCTATTACTTCTAAAGATTAACACATATGGACTCTTACTTGAATGTATATATTGCAGCTTTGTGAATGCTACGGACAATATAAATTCTAAACCGGCTGTGTTCTGGTTATTAACCACAGAAATCCCAGAGCATCACATTTTCTAAATATCATCTCAGAGTGAGTTTCAGTTTCCATCAGTGTTTATGTCCAGCTGATGTTGCCAGATGCACACAGAATAATCCTACAGTGTGGAGCCATGACCGAGATGGCAGCAGTGTATCATTTTCAGAAAGGTCTGACTCAGACGACTGAAACGCTGCATTTACAGTTTGTTGGTTTGAGTGCAATTCCATATCAGTGCAAATGTTTGTTAGTATAGGACTGCCATCCAGAGTTGGAGCCCTCACACCAAACCTCCAAGAGCATAAAGCCCCCGATGAGGGATTGCACTTCTCACCTTGAATGCCACGGTAATAAAACAGAGGAACCCATGGCAACTTTGTTTCACTGAACACACACTTCTGTGACACATTAAACTGTCATTTCAACTTTTTAAACTACTTTTTGTTAATGCTGAGGCCTCAGCTAAACAGTCAGATTCAACTGGAAACACCGCAGCTTCATTTTTTCCCATGGCTGCAGTTCAAAATCCATTGTGAAGTACTGTATTCTTTCAATTTAAAAGTCACGTGACACAACCTGTTTGTGCCCGTCAGACAGCCTTCCCACCATCCTCTCCACAGCATGAAGTATCCCACGCTTCTTTCTCTCAGATAAGAGTGGAAAGGAGACAAAGCTTAGCTCATTTTCTCTGGAGGAATACAAAGAGAGCTTCAAGCTGTGACAGTGTTGAGTTTCACAGTGTCAAATATATGATGAATGAGACGATTAAATTTACTTTTTCGGACTACTGTCCTGCTGGCTCTGCTGGATAAGTGTCTCATGTCATCCTGACATCATGGCTATAGTTCAGTCCAGCTTGGGACATGTCATTCTCTTCTCTTGCTGTCAACTATTTCTGTCTCACTCTGTTTTGTCTGCAAAAGAATATTCTTTAAAATCTTGGACTGATCAGAAGTGAGGCCTGTCACACCCAACAGTGATGTCATGGTGTACTGACACCGTGGAGTACACTTGTACATCACTGTCTGCCTCAGTTATATTTATTCTTGCCCTTTCCCACTTCCTCATGCCACTGCATCTCTATTGAACTTTACTGCCATTCTCCACCTGTCCAACAGATGCCCTCAGTCCTTCGCAATCAATCCTGACACCCTAATCATTCTGCACACCAGTGTTTCATTATCCAATCACCCTGCCAGTACATAAAGGCTACCAGCCCCCTTTTCACCAGTCAGTTTGCCAGAAAGATGTGTTATATAGGTCAAGCTATAAAAAATACTAAAAACTTAACATGATCATTTCAGCATGTAAGCTGGTTTTCAACCTCAGTGTGTAAGACAAAATAATCTCTTTGGGATGTCACATGACCTACATATGGAAGGTTGGCCACATGAAACGTGACCATTTCTTTGGGGGGAGATTGTGATTGTGATCCTGCATGAGAACCATGGACACTGGAAGCAGAGAGCCTTAGCTGTCTTTGAACACAACACCAAAGGCTATCCTAGAACTAGAGGTGCACTGATTGCAATTTTTTTGGCTGATTTCTGTTTTTTTTTTTTTTGTTTTTTTTTTGTAAGTCTTGCCTGCTGAGTCAGATTTTGGCTGATTCCAATTTTCTTTCTAAGAACTATAATTGACAGCATACACAAATGTTTGGAACTTTTCTTGAATGGAAAATTAAATTGCATTTTCCTTTCTTCTCTCCTCTCTCCTGTCTTCTCTATTTTCTTGCATACTCTACTCATGCCCTCTCTTTCTCCCTCTCCTCTTTCCCTAAATCCGCTCTATATCCTGTTGTTGGAATCTATTGCTCCACTTAACTCCAACAACATGGTAGCACATCCTTGTGTGTGGCTGTGACTTAGCTGTCTGTGTTTCTGTGCTCATGACGTGAACCACTGTGCAGCACATGGCTGATCAACCTGAAAACCAGCCAATTCAGGTCACATGACAGATGCACTACATCTAGTCATTTCTACTGTGTTATGAAGACTGAGAGCTCAGAAAAAGCTGCTGTAAGCCTGTGACATCAGTAACCATGTTGAGGCCAAAATGCAACATGTTTACAAATGTCAGCCAATGGAGGGCAGTGCAGCAGCACTGTTCTACCACATGCGATCCAGTCTAGATGGATAGATTGCATTTCTACACTGCAGCAGCTGCTCCTTGCTGGAGGCAGTACCAACATCACACCACCTCTTCAGATCTGTGGCATCATTTGCTGTAAACCAATAGCTTGGTTGTAGAAAATGAGCTTGCTGTGTGGAGTTCACCGACTTCGCAAAGTTCAAAACTCTCAGTTAGCACTCGCTGGCTTTTTGAGCCGGGGATGTGCAAAATGAAAGGCAGGTGTGATGTTTGTCAGCACGTCACCTTTTCATTACGAATGAGAATGTGATGATGTTAACTTGACAGCTCAAAGATGCATGTTCTCCTGAGGCCACAGCAGAGGGTCTAATCTCAAGTGATCTATTGGCGGCCATAAATAAATACACATCAGCTTCTGTGGTCGAAATCAGAATAAGGCTTCAGTCCAGACCAAACCACCATGTAGCTCAGCTCATACACTCATCCAACTAGAGTTTGACAAGTAACTACTACAGGTTTCTGCACAGAGATTAACCTGGTAATGTGCTAGTGAGTTTTCACTAGTGCATTCCCTCATATTATTACCTACAATAGATATCGGTCAACAGGGTCGGCAACAAAAGGTATTTTAGACACTTAAAAAAAAGTCCACCTAAAACAACAGTATCACTATGAGTGTGTCTTTGTTTTTCCATCAACCAGCCTTTTCTGAGAGGAAACCGCTGTTATATGAGCCAGATATTGATCTCTCTAAATCAGCAAAACTCCATAAGTAAAATCAGTAATTTTACTCAAGATGTGCTGGTCAACTGCTGCCTCGATCTGTTTGTTTGTGTTATTGTGTGACCTCTGTGTTATAAAGGGATAGTTTGGATTCACCAAAGTCAGGAGGTGAAAAATCAGTATTAGTTTAACTGTACGCTATATTTAGAATATTTTCACATCTTTACCTTGCAGTCAGACAACCTTTTCTGATGGGGAACTGCTGTTGTATAAGCCAGTTATCGCTCTCTCCCAATCAGTCAGCAGTCAGTAAAGTGTTAACATTTTCCAAATATAGCATACACATAATATGATATAAATTTTTTAGGTGGACCTGTTTTTTTTAACTGGCTAAAATACCTTTTTTTTTACTGACCGTGTCCACAGCTGTTCATTGCTTAGTTTCCATGCTGAAAGTCCTCTCTGTTTCTCCAAACTGGGGGCATGCAGATGGGCATCAACTGTAGGTAATACAATGACCACATTAAAAAATATGGACTCTTCCTTCAACTGATGAAGAGAATCTCAGCACAACACTCACTGAAAGCACCTTAAAGGAAGAATTTCACTGCAAAATCATTACTATCACTTCCTTTGCCCTCATGGGGTCGTAGTTAGCACTTCATTTCCCTGGCTGTGGCCTCGAGATTGAGAACTCCAAGCCGTGGAAAAAATGTCTCTCTCCACTTGGCTGGTGTTAATGGGTTCAGGCTACTCAGAGAAAACAGAACCCTCTAATCCTCCATGGATACAGCCGTGTCAATAAAACCCTCTGCCATTTAATGCCTCTCTTTGTAACAGTGAAATACTGCTGAGGTACACGGCCAAATGAGAAACTTTTAAAAGGCCATTTAACTTTCAGTTGAGGCAGCATTTCTATCTTTTTTTATTTTTACAAGTCAACAGAATTGAAATTGGCATCATATAAACAAACACAGAAGGGAGGATTTTGTATGGATCTCTTTGTTTCTGGTGGATGGGATGCAGTTTTCCCCCCATCTCATTCCCACAGATGCATTAACTTTGAAAGCCCGGTGTTGTAATTAGAGGACTGTTTCAGAGATGGTAAGCATAGCATTGACCTTTGGCACCGCACAAACACATTGACAGGGTGATTGTGCTTACGCCATCTCTTCCATTTATGATTTTGCCACTATATTTAACATGCAGAGGTCATTATGCTCTGAGAGATGCAGTCATGATTTTGTTATTTCTGTTCCATTTGTTCTTGGACGATATTCGGTCACACAGAAACTTATTGTTTATTCATTTGTTCTTTTGCCACAGCACTATGTCATCTTGGGCATGTCTGTTGGACTACACAAGGGTGCAGAAGAAAAAGTATTCACAATAAGTCAGCAGGGAAGAGGGAAGCAATTTTTTTATGCCTCCACGCTGGTGACAGTCATGGCCAGAGGCACTGTGTTTTCGGGTTGTCCGTCTATACATCTGCACATCCCATTCTTGTGAACGCAACAGCTCAAGAACACCATAAGGAAATTTCTTCAAATTTGGTACCAAGGCCCACTTGGACTCGTGGCTGAAATTATTAGAATTTGGACACATTTTTGGCCAAAACTTCAGAATGTCATATTAATTATGACAGAGGTTTGACTCAGTCCTCTGTAGTCCTCGGTAAAAATAGTCTCTTAGTGAAGGCAGCAGGTTTCTGACAGGAAATTATTTTCCTGGAATCGTACATGTCAATATGGTGAGAACTTCCATTTTGCCAAATAACATAATAAGTTATTAAATTCTCTCAAAGGCTTCACGACATATGTCATGTGAGTTTGGACAGATGTAAATGTAAGCTCCAACCTAAGCGGAGGCATACAAACACTTACAGAAATTCTAGTTTAACGTGACTTGTTTTTTTCTCTTTTTCATTTCATTTCCTTTGCAAGCTTTGTTTTCTATTCAAAATACTGCACTGCGCACCTCCTGTTCTCCAGTCATCTATAAAGAACATCTATAAAGCAGACAGACCTTTAATCTTTATAGGCAATTATTGTATGGGAATATTTCCGTGGCTGTGAACCAAGGCCACCAAACATAATCAATGTTAATGATATACAGTAAAATATGAGCTCCCTTGGTTGCTTTTGAATGCTGTGAGGCTTGGTGGATTGTTCATTTTGAAACAAGTGTTTCTCATTATGTCGAGTATTGTGCTTGGCAGCGAGGCCCCAGAAATCCTGCCAATGCAAAATCTGCTTTCCAGTGCCTGCTTAGAATACCATATATAGTTTCACCTGTTATCCTGCTCAATTCTCAGAGATAATCCACACAGTCAGCATGTTCTTCATGTCTTTGTTAAGTTTTCAGAAGTGTGTTGTGGCTGATATCCCACAAAGAAAGTGTTTCGTGCATGTATAGTTAATTCAATTACCAGCTTTCTTTTTGTTCTTTTTTTAAAATCGCATACTCCTCTGAGCTTGTTGGTTTGTCCCCAGTGACCTTTACAGTTGTTGGTAGTAGTGTGCTGTAGGTACTACTATTTCAGCTTCCTTTGCACTCTGGAACAAAAAGAGCCGCACGTGTAACATCAGGTGGAAATGCTGAGCAGGCCCTAATTAACAGTAATGATTTCAATTACTGCTGTCCAGCAATCATGCTTTATGTTTTAAAAAGAAAAAAAAAAGATCTTTTACTTTGCACAACTGCAGCAGCAGAGCGTGTATTGATAATCTTCTAAATATGTGCTGTGAGTTTGAGGTTTTGTTTGAAAGTTTTCTCATCAATTATAAATTCTCTGCTCCTGAAGCTTCTTTTCTGGCTGCCGTCTTGAAAATAGCATGTTGGTTTGTAACGGAGATGTGGAATTTATGGCACACTGATGACAGTATTCCAGCTTTGACTCATCTCTGTAAATTGAATGTCTCTTTGAAGATATGTGGGCATGTAAAGAACTATACCACAAGTTCAAAAGTTACTGACAAAAAATGAATCGATCAGTCTCAGATGTCATCAAACACACACACACACACACACACACACATATGATGCACTACTATCCTCAAAGTGGATTTGTTTTCAAATCTTCACATTGTCACAGAAAATTCCCCTCAGGAAAACATTTTTGCAACTAACAATACACAGACTGCATTATTGTGTTCAGTCAATGCCTTTGAAAGGTCATGGAGGACAAGCTGTTTGGTTTTGGTTTGGCACAAACAGTATGACTCAGCTGATTTTGATCGATCTGGACCTGACATGAGTTTTCTTTGCTGCCTTCGTCTTGAATTTCTGCATTTGTACAGTCTTTTCATGAATATTTTCTGACTATGAGATTCTGCTGATAACGCAACAAAATGGCATTCTTACACCCCACCGAATCTAAAAAGTGAAAAGTTAATTTTAATCAAGATGAAAACATCAGAAAAGGACAATCACATTTTATTGGAATATGAAACAATAGTATTATTAACAGAGACAAACACATTTACCAGAGAGACATAGCAAGTGTTAATCTTGTTAATGAATAATCACATAAAATACTCTTTTTGCGACAAAACTAAACTAAAACAAAACTAGAGGAGTGCACTCAGTGAAGTGCAGACCTCTGCCAACTAATTACTAAGTAACGTAGCTGTGAAATAAAAGGCTTTACAAAGTTTTTCAAAAATTGTGACTCCGAGCAGAGCAGAGACACATGGACGCTGTGCATGAACAAGCAAACAGTGCCTGTTTCAATAATCTCAAGAACCTAAACATTAAAAATGCTTCACAGAAAATAAAATGAAAAATACACTAAAATGTCTTTCATTTTTGTTGACTAGAACTAAACCAAAATCAGATGCCAAAATTAACACTGCTAGCAAAGGCCGGTGGGCAGTGTGAGTGTTTGCATGCATGCTCCAGCCATATGCTGATGTTATGATTGGCTTTAGCTCGCTGATCTGCGATCGAGGAGAATTTCCTCTTGTGCAGAACCAAAAGCAGCAACAAATGAATCAGTCATTTTATTATATTTGTGTCCATCTTGCATATTCAGTAATGGCATATCAGATTGGCCACACTGGGTTGAAACCAGTACACCACTTACAATTACACCAGTCTAGATTTCATGCTTTTCCTCTTGGAAACGGCAACACAGCCTCTTTCTAAGAAATGAAAATCAAAACACCATGTGCTTTCACCAAATATGAATTGTCAGCAATAATATAACACTGATTACTGCAGATGGCTAACATTTTTTCAAACCACAATAAGTGCTATTTGTGTACTGAAGCTCTAAGCACCAACATGTTATCATATGATCATAATTGGACATAGAAATCTATAGTTGTATGTAAGAGTTTTGCCTAGAAACCAGCAATGCTCTAATTTAGATCCTCTCTATTTAGTAACATCATAGTATTCTGTTTGTCATTGCATTCTACTGGCATGTCCTTAATATCAAAGTCAAACTATGAAGCATCAGTCCTTAAGGCCATTCACAGAGGGTTTAGTGTCCTGGATATCTCATAGGAAGCTGGACCATATCGCTTATGTTTCCTCTGTCTGCAGACGATCAAAGAAAATACCTGGGAATATCATTTCTGCTTCGCTTTATGTCCGGTGTTACCAGTAACCGTGTGCCAAACAGAAGGACAAGCTATGCAGTTATACCTGATACATCTTAAAGCCACTACTGAACCATTAGTTCCTTCTTCCTTCAGCCCTTCCTGTTTGATAGGCTTTGAAATGCTATTTCAAAATGTTCCTAGTTGTGAGCCAAGTATGTAATGGCTTCACTAACTGGATTGGACAAAGTAGACCTATAAATTTGACCTAAATATGTGAGAAACTCAGGAAGCTGTGCAGACATTTTAAAGGGGTGGTTGCTGGTAACTCATACTCAGTGTTGGGAGAGTGTAAATCCCCGCGTGTATCTTCCAACACTGAAGACGCCAGTAGCTCCTTTTCACCTTATAGCAAGATGAATCAAGAGTACGACGGTGCTACCTCTCGACACCAGGGCCTCAGCCAACCAGTGGTGACAAGGCAGCAGAAAGATCCCTCACCGGCTTCCCACTAACTGCAGATGGGGATTGACCGAACGCCGTGAAGCCGCTGTGGCCAACCGCTTTTTCCCTGAGTTGCAACACTTAAGGACCCCAGTGAGAGTGCTACCATAACTGCCTTTAATGATTCTGATTAAATGGGTTGTGATTAAGTTTTCTGAATTCCAGATGTCAGTTTGACCTCTGTGTGTTCAGTGGAGTAACAAATCTGCTACAGGACAGTAGTTAACTTCTACCATAAGGGGAGGAATGAACAAATGAGAGATGATTTATTCACAAGATGTCCCTGCTTAGCTGGTTTTAAACCCACATTCACTTTTTTTTTTCAGAGTTGGTGTGTGTGTGTGTGTGTGTGTGTGTGTGTGTGTGTGTGTGTGTGTGTGTGTGTGTGTGTGTGTGTGTGTGTTTGTATGCATTTCTGAAGTGCTGCTGTGGGCTAGCTACTATAGCTGCTGATGGTCAGTAAGTAAATTAAGTTATCCCATCATATCATGTCTGCATTTACCAACAACACTGACTGGAAATCCAAATGAACACAGTTTTTTTCTTCATGTGCCAGAAATGTGATGAACAGGTATGGAATCTTTAACGAGGCTGAGCTGCATGATGCAACTAAGATAACAACTAATATATCTTTTAGTAAATATTACTTTTGTCATTAAGAAAGAGATTAGTCGTCACCTTTTCAATGAGTCACCAGTAACTGATTAAATCGATTACATAACTTGCCCAACACTGGCAGTATCTGTATCTAAAATGGCCAAAAAATGCTGTACCTTAATGGCAGAATCTGGTCTAATAGGCCCCTCATTTTCCTGTTACGACACATCTGAGCGCAGTTCAACTTCATGATCAATTCACTTTTGTTGGTTCGCTGTCTATGTCTTCAGATATTCTTAATAGCTTCCCCTTGTTTTATCAGATGACAGGTGTGAGCCACCTATATAATATGTGTAAAGCCCAGGCCTTATTTCCCTGAGGGGTCATGGGAGAGGAAGTGTTTTCAAAGCGAGAGGTGAGCTCAGTATTTACATTAGGATATCCATTTAAATATGGCCTCAGCTGCGTCCAGCCCCCTCACAGGGTTTGTTAACTGTGACAGTCACAGCAGGTGGAGCGACCTTCACCGACCTCAGGGACGAGACAGACGAAACATTAGAGCAACAGCGACATTAATCTGTGTCGAGATGACGTATGGATGCAAGAATGCACTCTCTCAGACACACACTAACCTCCTTACCCTAATTTCATTTTTTTTTGTTGGCTCACTTTTACACTTTGAAGTGCATTTCGACTGATCATAATTGACTCAGTTATGCTGAAATTGAACAGGATCGCTGTAATGAACCAAATTCAACACCACCTGTCAAATCTGTACACTGTCCATGCAGACAGAGAACAGCTTAAAAAATTGCAAAAATAATCTCTCCGATCACCTCGGATCCCTGCTGAGCTCTCTGTGGTTAATTTGCATGGTAATGGCACACCTATCATACACAGACAATTCATTAAGACAATAAAAAGTCGATGGTGTGTTTGACTTGGCCACATCTGGCCAATTGAACAGAGATTTATAATGCAGCAGGTTCGCTCCAAACGGCGTTGGGTATCATCTCTCCTGCGCGGCAGTGTTTATGTAGGCCGAGTTTAAATATTTGAGGAGCACATGTGGGGATGAATGGTGGCACAGGATTTCATCATAAAGCTGTGAAGGGTGAGCCGGCGGGGGGTCATTTTAACAGTAGTGTCAACACCATGAGATCCCACCTCTGTCGACTCAGCAAACAGTATATCGCAGACGCTCTGAAAGGCAGTGACGGCTGCTTTCTGGAAAGGCCCGCTGGTTTTCTCAGAACACCTTTGATGGTGCCAACAGGCTTTGGACATGTTCCCTCAGTGATTCTGAGTATCGTGTCCAAAGTAACCATGAGGGGAACTCTAACAGAGATATAAGAAAGCAGGACTGGGGACCGTTGCAACAGAAACGCTCTCGGGACAATGGTGACCAAACTGCTGTTGACATGGCACAAAGAGCAAAACAGCTGCTGCTCCATTCAGTGAGGTAGTTCATCCTGCCATGCCATTCCTGTGTCTACAGTGTCATTACGTAATGCCACTGTAGACACAGGAACAAATGACGCTCATTATCTTCTCCATCTTTTCCATTTGTTTTGACCAGTCAGAGCGCAGAAGGAACCGTCTGCTATTGGTTTTACAGATGCGATGGAGAATATTGGATGATGCATCTTGTTCCTCTTTCCTGGTTGCTTCATTGCTCCTCAGGAACCGTATTACAGAAACGCCCTGACTTGCAGATCCTATCTTAATTGTTTGGTAACCATGGTAACTAGGGTTAGGACTTGATTTGGGGAAAAAAGCCATTACAGATGAGTTCCTGAATCAATGTTCATGTCAAAACTTAAGGTGGGAAATTTGTCAGTACACAAGCACCCTGTCCACCCAAAATCTTAAATAAACTCTCTCCACTATAGGATAATCTTTAAGTTGTCGTAAATTTCATCAGTGGTAGTGTCACTAGCAGTAGCTAACAGTAGTGTTAGCAACATCCTGTGAATGAGACTCAACAATTAAGTATCCTTCTTTTGTGTTTATGAACATATCAGACAAATTCTACTGATTCTGCCTCTAACTTTTGCCCATGACATCCCCAACAGTATCCCATCTTTCCCTAAATCTGCCACTGTCCATGCAGCTCACAGTTTCTGATTGTAAGAAGAACCTGGAAGTTTCCATGCTCCCACTCACTCACTTGCCGGGGCAAGAGCCACATCAAGCAGGCTTTACTGTCAGCTACTGCTGCGTGGGTTTCTGTTTACCCAGCCTGCCTGTCTGTGGACAACCAGCCTGGCTCACACATCATCACCCCACTGTCCACCTGCTTCACTCACTTAAAACAGAGAGTTTCAATCCAGTATGAAGTCCTGATTATGAGAGAATGATCATTACTCTGATTAAAAGAATTTTAGATGTCATAATCATCTTTATGTTTTAACACAGCAATGTGGTTCAAGGATTGGGTGTTACAGACTAGCGTCTTTTTCCATATCCGAAAAGACACATTATTTAATTTTACTCGAGGTTTGAAAAAGTCCTGTTTTGAGCAGCTCCACTTCCATTGCAGAAGGTCATTCAGCATCTTGCAGCACCTTTCTTGCTTGCATCACCATGCATATTTCCATCCATCACTCAAAACCATTCATGCCACTCTTCAGTTTCTGTTTGTCTGTCTGTGGGCATGCATGATGTCTGCTGGGGGTTTCCACGTAATTCTCCCTTCTACCCAGACAGACACCTGCATCGCACCACCCAGCCCCTTTAAAGGGGGAAATATGGAGAAAGAAATAGAGGGAGTCTGTGACGCCTTCAGACGCAGTTGAATGTGTTTATTTGAATGGCAGCAAAGAAACTGCACACAACTCTCTGTTAGTGGTCTGACCTGACGCCAGTCACCATCACTAATGTACACCAGGGGGGTTTAAAGACGCTCTAAATGGGAATACAAATAATCCACCAGTCGGACTGCGTGTTTCAGTACAACAGAAGCTTTGGTGCAGAGGTGACTCAACTCAAATGCCACATCATCAAGGACACTGTATGGTTTATCATCATTCATCACAGTTTCATTCATCACAGAGCCTTTGACACTGCTTAGACCTGGCTGGGCAAGCTTAGTGGAACCAAGTTGCAGAAAGAAACTTTTAATAAAAAGCCACCTCAACCAGGGTTCTGCAGGGTTCCAAGTCTTTGCAGGCTCTGTTGAAGCACCTGTGCATGTACTTGGAAGCCACCAACACAACCCCAGCCCCTCACTCATAAGGTAGCTAAAGGACCCTTTGATAATGCAGCATTCGACAGCTATTATAACATTTGAAACTAACAAACGTGCCCACGTCACGTGGTGACTGGCCAGGTGTGGAGAGGAGCTGATAATCTCAAGATCTCTGTTTTCATTATTCAAACAACAACCTGACATTGCTTGTGTTCAGCCCAGTGCAACATGATGGATGCCTTTGAGGAGATACTGAAAGTGTGCAACTGTTATCTATATTCTCACATTACGTCCAATCTGCCCCTCTTTATGAAGATTGTGGCTGTTGAAGACACAGGGCTTCCTGCAGATGAGGAGGCTCCATACAGATTTAACCATTTGAAGTATACTGAACCCTTAAACCTCCCTAATCCACTCAGATTTTTCAATTTAAAAAAAAAAATACACAGGAGGCTCTCCTACCACTTTTATTATTTTTTTAATATGAAAATGTCAGGTCAGCACAGATAAAAAACCTACATTCATACACAGGAACAATACTGAATATAGTTTACTAATAATTGTTGTATTAAATGTGGCTTGTGACATTTTTCATATTCAGTCATATTCAAACAAAAATGCAGGGTCATTCTCATCAACCTGTTGTAAAGGCAACCTGAAAATCATTTTAGTAATCTGGACCCAAAAATACTTGACGAGGTGTTTTCCAGGCCTTAGCTCTGCACATTGTAATTCAGGGTTGTCACATTTCTAAAAGTCATAAACCTTCTTTTGGCAGGTGAATTAATGTGATTGATGGTTCATCAGGAAACTGACATGTTTCTTCAAAGTGTCTCACAGTTATGAGTTCAGTCGAACTGTAAGGTCCGTCATCCACATATTAGTTAAGGCCAAAGAATTGAACATTTGTCATAAATATTGGAAACATGTCCTTTAAAAGTCTTTGCTAATTTATCAAACCTGTCTGCACCTCCTATAAACAGCTGACACACTGTTTAGACACATTCAGATATTTTGTTGTATGTGTCTGGCCAAAGGGTTCAGGACTGTTAATAAGCTGACAGCTTTGTCTAATATTACATGACACTGACTCTGCAACAAAGGAGAAAATCAGCATTGTTCTACAGTCTGAGTGAGGAGAATTTTGTCCAATTATTGTGAACCACCTGTTGGATTTTAAACAACAGAATAGCGAGATGTCAAGACCAATCATTTAAACAATGTCCAGCTCCAACAAGAGGTTTATTTTGTCAGCTGGCTCAATCGCTTTTGGCTGCAACTGTAGCTCTAATAGATAGCAGTCCACACAAAAATTCATTTATCTAAAGGACAGATCTGTTTAAATGACATGCACATCACTCTGCATGGTGTAAAGAGAAGTAGTAGTAGAAAAAAAAGTACCCTCAAACAGACAGAGGCTGAGGGAGTGCACCCCTCTCCCTGTGAGTTATGGGGTGAATGGTATTCTCCCCGTATGTCACAGAGTGTTGTTTGAGGAAACACTGCCCCCTAGTGGGGACAAATGTGCACGTTTACCTCTTCATATTCATCTGAGAGAAACCTGTCATGTACTGTATGTGTCACTCAAAGTTGTCTGTTGATCGTGCTTTTGTTGTGAAATTACTTCACAGATTCCTCCAACAGTCTTCAGCAAAAAAAAAATAATAATAATAATTCTCATAATGTTCTAGGAACATTTGTTTTTGGTTTTGGGAACAGTAATTGAAAGTTCCTGCATACTGTTTGAACAGAACACAAGAGCAAGGTTTTCAATTGTAAAGGTCCTCAATTATTCTGTACATTTATGCAACATTTTTATAACGTTGTGGAAGGGTTACCTTAAAGGCAGCCTCAGGGGAACATTGTTGAAATTACCCCCCAAAAACCTTACATTGTGTGGTTATTAGAACATTTTGGGAATGTTACGTTGAACAAAATCATTTGCACAACATTCTGAGGACATTGTGGGAGGGTTACCTAAAAGGCTACCATCAGGGATCCTGATGAAAAAAAAAATTATCCCCCCAAAAATATTGTTATTAGAATATTATGGGAATGTTATATTGCACAAAAACATTTATTATGAATGTTTTGTGGCAGGCTTATAGACACCTGTAAAGAGTGTCCTAGGAAAGTTATGAGAACGATGTGTGTTAGCTGGATGTATATACTGTTGGGTGGTTTAATCTACAGCAATGCATCATATTCTATTATATCATCCTATGTCACTGTCTTGTGAGAACCATGAATCTCTAAAAAGTCTTTCAAAAGTCACGTTTTCAGCTCAGAAAAACAGCCCTGCTTTCAGCTTTGTAGCAAAGCCTGTTCCAACTAATCAGAGAGGGTTTTAAAGTGGTACTGAACTGAAGTGGGAGAATTTTATCAACCCATAAAGGAACAATACTTAAGTTTATCAGAAACATTCAAATTCAAAGTACAAGTTCAAGTACAACATTCACCTGTGAACTAGAAATATTATATAAGGAAAAAAGAAATGCCTCAAATTTGTATGTAAGTACAGTACTTGAATAAGTGTGCTTATTTACATTCCACGACTGCTAACCTTTTCTCTAAAATAAAGTAGATTTTATACATTTGCACTTTATTTATGACTCTGACCTTTATCCTTTAAAATGACACCTGTGTGCTATAACCTCAGAGTAAAACTGATGTCATTTTGGTTGCCATTTGCAGGGGTATGATTTTCCAGAGCTAACACACCAGTATGAGCTTATGGTCCTTTGACAGCTTGGCTCACATGTGGCTTTAACACGTGTGAGGCATTTCTTTGACAGCCACACTGCCCAGCAGCCCTCTGGAAGCCGAAAACAAAGGCCAGACTTTGCTGAAAGGTCTAGCATGAGTCTGTTTTATGTGAGGCTGAGCTCACGTGAGCATGAGTTTAAATTAAAGCTGAGCATATGTTAAATGTCAGCGTTAGCCTGGAGGTTCTGACTCTGCAAACAAATTACTGGAGATGCTGACTTACATCCAGATGCTGAGAAATCTGATGAGCAGCGGTTAAATGAAAAAAACAAAACATTTAAAACCTTTATGATATATGATACATCTATTAAATGGTGATAAGTTGTGAATTTTAATGCCATTCTCAATTACATTTGATTGACAGGACACACTGCAGAATGTTTGGGAGCAGTTTAATTTCAGACAGATGTTGTATATGATGGTCTGAAGATGTAAGTGAGACTGGAAAAGCATTCATTCAACTACTGTTACATAGAGAATATTTCAGACGATTATCCATCAGTCATACGGTAAAACACGAGTGCAGGTGTGATAACAGGGAGTTCCTACTGAGCCTTTGTCAGATGTGGGCAGATCACTTTGTTAAACGTTGGCAGATTTAATTACAAACAGCAGGCTGCAGTCTTGTAGCACACTTTTTAAATTTCAAACATGCAAATATGAACGACAATGAAACAATAAATGACAAAGCACACATGAGGCAGAATATATTAGGCTCTTCATAGCGATTTAAGTACATACAAAGATGTCTGACCATACTGGTGTTTTTGCACATTTTAGCCTATTTATTATAAATAAAGTATGCCTTAAATTACTGCTGATAACTACAGAAATAATTCCTTCTTTTTGAATTTACTTCCAGGCAGCCATTGCTTTCAGTAGAGTATGACAACCCGCTTGCAATTTTTATATTTATATCAAGGTTATGCTACAACGACATAGCACACAGTAAAGAGTCAAAATTTTTGGACATACATTTTCAGTTTTGTTCGTGAGGAATGGTACATTCAGGCGCTATTATATGGATTGTAAAAACAAACTGCCAAGATAATAGATAATCAGTCACAGTTTACATTTTCTTTTCATATCTACTTTATTCATACCTGCAACCATAACGTATCTTGTGAAGACAATGCTGTTTGACTCACAACATGTTCTATACTGTATGTGAATTAAAGGACCAATATGAAATATTTTTCTCATTTATTAGAGTTAAAATGAATGCTGATTGTTCACTAAATGAGTTAGGGTTTGCTTATGAGTCATAAGAAATCTTTGATAGTCTTTTAGAAGGAGTAGATGCTTTTAACAGTTAAACTGAGTGATATTTTAATGGGGAGTACATATTTTCAAAGACTTGGGTCTTATATTTTGCTCCTTTAAAGTATTATAAATGGCAAACACATGTAAAAATACCAGTATGGTCCTTTAAGTCAGTCCTTTGGCATGTAATGTAACAGTTACATATTGAATATGATTAAAAGTGCGTTTTGTGCAACCAGCAACACAGAAAACAAGACAATTAAGGTTTGTTCCAATTAAGTATTACTGATGCCTGCTGAGTGATCAAATTCTATTTTTATTTTAACTTTACACAGTTTAAATTATGATATGGGCGACATTTGTCATATTTGTCTGTGTTTATCCACCTCCCAGTTTCCAGTTCAGTCCCAAAGCAGCTCAAACATGTGTCGTCTCCCTCAGCTGGAGAGAGTCAGCCTCTTCTTCATGTAAAGAAAAGCAAGATATGTAGCTCCTCCCAGAACACCTATCAGCAGAGTGGTGCCAAAAATAACCGGCGCGTTCTTCCTGGCCACGCGGAACGCCACAGGAAGGACAGCGGAGATCAGGATGTTGTTGACGTGGCCCAGCACTCTCCTAAAGGCCGGGCGCTCCACCACGCGCTCGTAGTACGTTTCCAGGTTCACACGGTTACCGTTGCCCCAGTAGCGGCGGGAGAGGCCGAGGAACTTGAGGCGGTGTAAGGTGACTGCCAGAGAGACGTCAGCCATGCTGAAGAACTCGCCACACAACCAGGACTGACTGCCCTCTTCTGCAAGGGGAAAAGGACAAAGAAAGAGACATAGTTGTACTTAGTTGCAAGAGTCACCACTGACATGTGTTAACATTATTATAGACATAAAAATGTACTTGTGGCTTTTATTGTGTGTCTGTTAATGGTAAAGTGTTTGCCAAGTGACAAGCTATTGTTGTTGTGCACCTGGTGTTTCTTCCACCCTCCTCTGTAGTTCTGTCTCCACCTGGTCCATCACACTCTCCAGTTCATCCAGAAGCTTCTTCAAGTACTTCATGTTGTCATGGTCAAACAACTTGGACTGCACAAACATTTTCATGTATAAATTCATTAGATCACATTTACTTCTGTTATACATTGTTGAGAGAGAATCATGCAAAAGAGGGCTTTAAAATCACTGCATAGAAGCAATATTACAAACAGTGTGTTCTTTTATGGTTTACAGACCATAGTTTACAGCATTGTTCTCTTGTTTTAGCTGTCTAGTTAGCTGTGTCTCTATCTCATAGAGTAACAGGGACCACTAGAGCTCAGATATTACCTAACCAGAGTCCAATTACTGTGGCCTGGACAGCAACAAAAAGCCACAACACTGTATTTCGGGGAAAACAGACTCTAAAAAGTCCAGTCTTTACCCAACTTAAAAGTACGTAAGAGTAGTTGTTTTGGTTTTGTGGGGCAGCATGACTCTTGGAGGATAAAACTTCAAGTGTAGATCACAAAAAAAAAACAACACCTTTGTTTATTTAGCACTTTGCTAAATTTACTTACTTTCAAGCGCCTCTGTTTTGCTACATAAGCATCTTTGAGCTCTGGGTTCTGCTCTGCCAGTTTCTTCAGCTCCGTTTGTGTGTTTCCGATCTGTGCTGTCACACAAAAACACAGCATCATGTTAGAGACAAAGCATTATACAGTTATTATTGTGGAAATTAATAGTTGTATATGGTAAAGCTCATTATAATAATTTTAAATTTGAGTGGGTTGAACAGATTGAGTGTACCCAAGAAACATTTGTACTGTCGTCATGATAATAACGTTGGCACATTGTGAGATCTCTATGGATGGTTGCCAACTCTTTGTTGAACCCATGCCTAGAACATATATGGCTGTTCCCCTAGCAACAAGGGGTCTTATCTGGTACTGCATAGTGGAGACTTATCTGTGTGTGTGTGTGAGACTTTGTATATAACTACTCCAGCGCATCAGTGAGTGTCGTCTTACTTCGTATACATGTGGCAGCGTATGCAGGTATGTGGGAGTCCACTGTGATCTCAGGGTGGAGGATACAGCCATGGGTGTAGGCGTCCATCTGTAGTGAGTCCAGCAGCTCTCTGTAGTGCTGCACTCTGTGGTAGTATGTGCTGCCCTCTTCAGGGATCAGCTTGGGAGTGCCCTCTGCACGAGAAGGAAGGACTGATATAACATATCACTTACAAAAGAACAAGTGTTTTTGAGGTTGTAAGCTTTCCTAGTGGAAAATATATAAAGGCTAGGGTTGGGGAAGGTGATTTTTTTAATGTTTAATTTAACAGTGGGTGCATAAAGGTTGCTAACTGTAGCTGCTGTTCACTATTTAGCTTCAGGGGGTTAGGATGGGATCAGCTCCAGGGTGCCAGGAACCAAACCCAGCAGGAAATCCACCTCGGTGCTATTGTCGGCGCTATTGTGACTCACTGTCGCATCTTGACATACAAAGTGGTATTAAGAGACAGGACAGGCTAAAGCTAGCTCGTCAGCTTTCTTACTTCAGTGGCATAGACATAGACATCTTAAATATGCTGTCAAAACTATTATTGCCTCACATTCTGTTGAGAATTAAAAACTAAAAATCTTACATATTGCATCTTCAAATATTCATTAGTTTAAATAGTTCCATGCTTACCAGATTTTCTCTTCTTTTAAGGCGACTGGATGAGAACCTTAGAACAAAGCTACCATTGATGAATGCAAACCAAGAGAAAATGGGAAATTAAAATAAATGATTGAATAAATGATTGGAAAAAAAGACATGCACAAAATGTACAACAAATCTAAAACAAGGGGGGAAAATTTTAAATAAAAAAATGCTCAAAAAGGAAATCAAAGTAAGAAGTTGAATGGACAGGATTGGTAAAAGACTTATCCATCCCTGCTAGAGCACATCAAAACAGTCAGTGAGTCTTTATTCAGCCTTACCATCATTGAAGTTCTGCTCCAGGTAGTCCATGATCTGTGTCGGGTCACAGATGACGTTGTCATTGTGGACGAGGACCGGCACCTCACCAGCAGGATTCAGATGCATAAACCAGGGCTCGTTGTGTTCACTGAGCGGCAGGCTCACATCATACTCCTCACAGCGCAGACCTTTCTCTGCTATGGCCAGACGCACCTGCAAAAACAACAACTGTGAATGCTGAGGCAAGTTTTTTTCATACACTGAAGTGCTTTAACTTGCAGATATTGATCTGAGCACTTTTGAGCTCGTGATCAAAGACTTTTGTGATCATAGCTTTTGCATTTCTGACTTTTTTTTGCTGTCTTGTAGCTATTGCAAATAAATTATTTAAAATTATTTGTCTGGCTTAAGCCAAAAGATAATGCAGATCCCATCTAAGAATAAATTTCCTCCCAGTTAGTGTTTATGACAAAAAAAAAACAAATGTGCTATGCTAGATTACATTTCAATCACATTACCACCTTCATTAATTGTCATTTTAACAGTACACCAACAACAAACGCTTCTATCAGTGACAACACAAGGGGCAAGGTGAGATATATATATTTGAAAATAAATAAATAAAGGGCACAAATGTAGTGTTTTCCAAAATTTCCTGGGTGAACAGAGACTACATTTTTACAGTCGAGTATGGTGGTGTGTTATGGCAGTGAGCCTCTCTGATTAGAAACAGATTTGACCAACAGAAGTAATATCTTATCTACTGTATGATTAGAAGAACAGAGGTTTTACTGTCTGTCTAATGAGGAGCTGTCCACTCCTCTGTGGTGCTGAAACATAAAGACACTGACTCACCTTCTGGGAGTTGAAGGACTGCGTCCAGTGATAAAGCGTGATCTTCGACTCGCTGTGTTTGACCACCGCCTCGCTCTGCTCGTGTGCGTCCTGCTCTGTCTCCGTCTCTATCAGAGACACTTTCTCATCCTGAGACTCAGAGCTGTTTTCGGACGCCATTTTATCTGTTAGTGTTTTAGGGGACGAGTGAGGACAGCGCACCATGGGACAGTCAACATAATACACCCCCTACTGGCTCGGAGTGAAACATTAATCCTCTTCTTCATCCTGAGTGATTTTCCTTCAAACTGTTAAGAAAAAATAAATATATATCTTGCGATATAGTATTCATTTATAGTTACTTTAATCATCATCATCATCTTCTTCTTCTTTTTCTTCTTTTTGTCATCCTGCTTTGTACTTGTATTGCTTCAAATGCAACATTATTACCAAGCAGCACAAGGTAATATATAAGTATTAATAAAGAATTATATAAAGAAATTCACAATATAAGGAATAAAAACAACAATTTGCATAGATGTGACTGTATTTATCATACCACACAGCTCGATATCCCTCTTACCCTTCCAGCTATGCAGCTAATACATTTGGACAGCAGAGGTCGCTGTTATCTCTTCCTTCAACGTGTAGTTTGCTGTTTGTTCACACGAGCCCTGATACAGAAAGGGGTCAAATTAAAGGCCACTTAAGTGTCACGTAAGGTGATAAAAATCTTAACAATTTATGGAATCATTTTGAAGTTACATATGGCTTTACAATCAAAACCCCAAACTCTTCCCACTCACTACAAAAAAACTGTTTTAGCTATCACACACAGTCTTAATAATAATGCAAAAAAAGGAGACATCTGAAAAATATTAGATACAATAAGTTGAACCTTTATTAATCACCAGAGAAAAAATTTTGTTGTTGCAGCTGCACAAAATACAGAAATACAGATAAATAGAAAATAATAATAAGAAGAAGAAGACAAAGTATATAAAACAAAATAGAAACTATCTGAGCCCAACCAATAATAGATTTTTGTTGGTCAATGCCAATACCAATATTATGATTTTTTTTTTTTTGTTACTATAATATATCAGCTGATATATCGGCTGATATTCGTTATGCACAATATAAAATATAGACTATACAGAACACATTTTTTTGCAATGTCTCTCAAATGTTCTCTCTCAAACACTTGTGACAAACATAATGGAAGCAGGATATTTCATAGTTTAACAATCAACTTATTTGTCAAAATGACATCAAAGCACTGAAACAGTAATAAATAATGACATAAAAACATGCAAATATATTAGAATTAAATCAGATCAAATACTGCCTATAAAGCGAAGACATCAAAACAATCTGCTTTCTGTTAAAAAAAAAAAAAAAAAAAAAAAAAAAAGCTGATGTCAGGCTGATAATATCAGGTGGCCATTAAAAGTGCTCACTCCAGAAACTAGACAAGTGAAAAATTACAAAAGTGAAAAATTGCAAGTATAAGTAACAGCAGTGTGATTACTGTAATAGCAGCAAAAGTCTAAAATATGTAAACAGTGTACACCAGACTATAACATAATTAAGTAATGGTACTCTTTGTCTGTATTAATACAACACAAAAAACATTGACTATTAAATACAATAAAGAATGAGTATAGTGTGTTATAAGAAATAAACAAAAGTAAATATAGCATAATAGATAAGAAAATATATAAAATATAAGCCAAGAGTATACTGTACATTGAAATAATATTGAATACAAAATAAAAGTGTTATGTATTATGTCATTAGTGGGGTGTTTGTGTCACTACATGCTGTATGAGCTCTAAAACTTAATAAAGCTATATTTCTCTAGTATACATGCTCACCTCATAAAATAGGCCATAGGGATATTATTATGTAACTTAGATAACCAAAATACAATAAATAATCATAAATTCACAACCGATAATCACAGAAGAAAACTATAATTCTGAGGGAATTGTGTTTTATTCACACATGTAAATTAAGGCGCATCTTTCAGACATACAGTTTGGATTGGTAAATTTATAAAGTATCTCATTTTCGGGGGGGTTGAGTCGTCCTGGCTCTCCACAGAGGGGGGAGAGATAGAGAGGATAGTGGGAGGTCCCTGTGGTGTGACGTCGCCATTGGCCCAGTGTCTCTCCTTAGCAGGGACTCGCCGCCTCTCTCTCTCCCTCTGTGATCAGTGGGTGAGAGGGGGGAGACGAGCAGCACACAGCGGAGAACCCGGCCGGCGTGCGCCTCCGGTAAATGACGCCCACCATTCATACCTTTACACTTACCATTACGCATGCCTTTTGTATTGCATGTCAGTGTCTGGAAGTACTATCCTCTCTCCTCACCCTCCTATTTTCTGCCCCTGTAGTCATCATCATCATCTCGTTGGCTCTTCATCCTTTCATCTCACCACCACCGGTCCTGGATCCCACAACCATCGGTCCTGGAGACGCCTGAGAGTCTGAGCGCACGAAGACCTGCTTTATTTCCAGCCTTTATCTGAATGACGGGCGGAAGGTTTGACTTCGACGACGGTGGCACTTACTGCGGGGGGTGGGAGGATGGCAAAGCCCACGGACACGGCATCTGCACTGGACCCAAGGGCCAGGGCGAGTACGCCGGGTCTTGGTCGCACGGCTTTGAGATAGTGGGGGTGTACACCTGGCCCAGCGGGAATACCTACAAGGGCTACTGGTCCCAGGGGAAGCGGCATGGGCTCGGTGTGGAGAATAAAGGCAAGTGGATCTACCGCGGAGAGTGGAGTCACGGTTTTAAGGGTCGGTACGGCGTCCGGCAGAGCCACAACACACCTGCGAGATACGACGGCACCTGGAGCAACGGGCTGCAGGATGGATATGGGATCGAAACCTACGGGGACGGCGGTAAGAAACCACGTCTTTACATATGGACCAGTGTTTGTTTAACGTGTGTGTCGCTTTAACTGCTGTGACTGACGGTGTGTTATGTAGCCTGTGAGTGTGAGGATGCTCAGACTCAAACTGAGGGAGGCTAATGGAAACACATCAGTGCATGAATCTCCATCTGATATGATCTGAAGCCGAGATTGCGCACTGCGCACGATCATCACTTACCTCACCAAAAACTCTGACTTATCACCCCGGTGATGTTAACTTGCTGGATACACTTGAAGATGATGGTTCCATCTCATCTGGCAACTACCGGTTGCTCCTCATATGACAGTGGGAGGAGAGTGAGTCCTATTGCCAGCTCAGTGGCAACATGCCCCTGGCTACAAGAAGTTTGGAAATCACAGTAAATCAGTCTGTTTGGAGCCAATTACAGCCAGACAGTCACCTACTTCTCTGTCATTTTCACATTTGAACCTTCACTTCAATGACACACCTCTTCAAGAGTGCATCCTTTGCATATTTGCCATCATTTCCACTGAAAATGAGTCAAATTTCTTGAAAAAGTACAATTTTCTCTGTCATTCTGCTGGCATTTGGTTCTTGAAAACACACAAAACAGGTGCACCTGCAGTAAAAAATTAGTGAAAACACATTGGTTGCCTTTTCCAAGTTCTAACACACCTCTACAACAGTGTATCTAACTGCCAACATCTTCAGTGAAAATGACTCAAATGTCTTGGGCAAGGTGCTGCTTTGAAGAAGTTAAGCCATTCTGCTGACACGTGTTTATAGACACCTCTTCAACAGTGTGTCTGTTGCACATGTGCCAATGTTTCCACGCAGAATGTTTCCAGTGTCTTCGAAAAAATTTAAGCAATTCCCCTGACAGTTGTTTCTAGAAAACAGACCAAACAGGTGCACCTCAAGTAAAAACTTGCGAAAACACATTGGATCCATTTTCCAGTTTTGAGTACTCCTTTTCAAAAGTGTATCTTCTGCATTAGTGCCAACATTTCCTCTGAAAATCAGTCCAATTTCATGAGAAAGTGCTGCTTTTAGTATAAGTTAAGTAATTATGTTGACACTTGTTTAAAGAAATCACATAGAAAACAGGTGCACCTGCAGTGAAAACTAGCAAAAACAAACTGGATGTATTTTCCAATTTCTAATACACCTCTTAAAGTGTGTATCTTTTGCATAGTAAGTGCCAACATCTCTACTGGAAATCAATCCAATTTCTTTAAAAAAAAGATGCTATTTTTAGTTAAAGTTGCACAGTTCTGCTGATACTTGCTTGTAGAAAAGGCACAAAAACAGGTGCACTTAGAGGGAAAAGTATTGAAAACACATTGGATGCATTTTCTAATTTCTGTTACACCTCCTCGAGACTGTATCTTTTGCACAAATGCCAGCATTTCCACTTAAAATCAATCCAATTTCTTGAGAAAGTTTTACTCTCAGTAGAAGGTAAGCAATCCGGCTGTCGGTTAGAGAACATAGAAAACATACAAATCAGGTGCACCAGCAGTGAAAACTAGTGGAAACATATTGGATGCATTTATTAACAATGCAGTTTATTTCAGATTACTTTTACTATTATCATTACTTAAGACTGACTAATGATTACTCTCATTATTTGTTAATCTGCTGATTAGTTTAATGATTAATCGATTAATTGTTTTAGAGCAGTGAATAATCGATTAATTGATTTGTTGTCAACTGAGTGAAAAATCTCAGATTTCAGCCTCTTAAATATGAATATTTTCTCTCTTCTTTTGTCTTTTATGACAGTAGAATGAATATCTTTGGGTTGTTGACAAAATTTTTGAAATTGAAATCACAATTTTCTGACATTTCAGAAAGCAAACAGCTAATCAATTTATTGAGAAAATAACTGGCAGATTAATCGATATTGAAAATCAACAATGGACTGAAAAATGACTGAAACAACGAATGAATTATCAAAATAGTGGCCAACTCATCAATCAACTAATCAATGAACTGACTAATCGTTGCAGTTCTGCTTAAAATAAACATTCCTACAGTGCTAAAAATACAGAAATGTATCTATCATCAATGCTTTTAGTCATGTTAAGTCACATACAGGACACACTCTTGAAGGTCAGAGGTCAGTGAAAGCCTCTCTCAGAGCTTTGATCCCACTAATCGGTGGTGTGCTCACAGATTGTGTGATCAGGGAAGAAACATCCTGATGGGCTCGCAAACATGAGTGCTTGCAAGCACTGCACGAGGCCTATTACAGACAGTCCTTTCTGGTTATAAAACATCTAAGTCGTCGGGTGATTTATGAGCATCATCTCCACTAACGGAGGCCTTATGGTGCTGAGTAAATGCCTCACATATGACAGCTACAGAGGGCCGGGCTTGGGAAATCAGCTGATCCTAGAGGATCTACAGAACATCTGGCCGTCTGACCCCGCAACATCCTGATAACTTGATCTGCAGGGTCACCGATTTGAACTGCAGTGCAGAGCCAGCCTGTTAATCTCACACTGTTTATCCATCTAAACTCCTGCCCAGGCGAGTATATCATTTTCTGTTAGAATCTGACCATTATAACTTATTTCATTGTATTGGTCAATGAGATTGGGGCGCTGGATCAACAAGCCTTTCTTATTATTAGGAACAGGATTGTAATATGATGCTCTGAAGAAGCTACAGTAGGCCGGCACATGCTCATTGGGCTCAGCAGCACCAAATGGGATTAATGAAGTATTCCTCTCATTATGTGACTCATAGCAATTCCCTGCCGTCAGAGACAAACGGATGGTGGTGAATGTGCCTACTGTCAGTGGGTGAGTTAGTGGCTGCCTGAAAATAGGCTCCTCACTGAGTGATTCACATTCATCCCCAGTGATCCTCAGTATCAGTACCTTAATCAAATCTCTGTGATTGAGTTAGTTATACTCACAGTTCCAGATCTGTGGGGAAGGAGAGAAAACATTTCATTGGCTGACGTACTCTGCACCCCTACAGTACAGCAAGACTCCTCTGTGTTCCCATATATAATGCTGTTTCAAGGTGCTGATATAGAGAATATCTGGCCAGCAAAATGCAAGGTGCACAACAGAGGAAAAAAAAAGAAACCTTGTGAATGTCACGCCAAAAAAAGAGTACACTCAAAAAAAACATAAATGCAACACTTTTGTTTTTGCTCCCATATTTCATGAGTTGAAGTAAAAAAAAAATCTAAGACTTCTTCTGTACAAAAGGTTAACCAAGGTTACACAAAAGTTTCACTTCCAATTCTATTCACGAATTTGTTCAAATCCGTGTTAGTAAGCGCTTTGTGAGCTCCTTTGGCAAAATAATCCATCCGTCTGACAGGTGTGGCATCTTGAGATGCTGATTAAACACAGTGATAATAAAAAGCCATTCTAAAATATGAGTTTTATCTTGAAAATACACATTTATTAGGCACTGAACTGTGGTTATTTAACATAGGTCCACAGATATAAATTATTTTATCCAGTCGTGACCCGCTTCTGTTTGGCTTACCCTGACATTCTTACACTAACCCTAACCAATCACTCCTCATGACTTAACCTAACCAATCCAACTAATGAAGGCAACTAATTACAAAAAACAGGAGGAGGAGAACAAAGTCATAACCCACTCCAATCTAAACAGAAACAGAGCAGGATGGGTTATGACTTTGGCCACCTGGGAAAGACGTTTGGCATCTGTAGCCCCAAGCCCTTTGTATGCCCCTGAATCGGTCACGATAAAAGGCTACTCTAAAATGTACAGATTTATGTTCAAATAATACATTTATTGTCAGCTGAACTGAGGCTGTTTCACATAAGGCTACGGATACAATTTTCATGATCCACCATACTTTGCCTCTGATTGGCTTAGCTAACATTTGGCTAGTTAGCTTAGACTTATTTAGCAGTTATCTCCCAATGACTGGACTCTGTGTCTGACTTCATCATGTGGGATAACAAACCAATTTACCAAGATGTTAGTTTACCCAAATTTATATTTATCAATTTATTTAACTGTTAGGAGACTTCAATCAAGGCTAGTTGTGGCTGTTTTTTGTTTTTTTGGCTCTGTTTGGTTTTAACTGCACTTTCAACATACTGTTTTCTTTGGAATTATGCATTTCTATGGCATAAAAAAGATATATGGAAAAATAAATGTCAAGAAGTCAGATTTTGATCTCAACTAAATGTGACTAAATCTGTAGTTTCTGCATTTTGTCTTTCTAGGCCAGTGTAGTCCTATGTGGAATAAAATAAGTCTTAGATCTTTTGTTTCAGCTAATGAAAAATGGGAGCAAAAATTATTATCATTATGGTAAATGTTACCCTGGTATGATTTCAAAGCATTCGAAAGACAGGTTCCACTTTTCAGACATAAATATCCCCAAATTATCAGGTGTTATCAGTGTTGGTGCAAACTTTCCCCTTTAGGACTGAACCATGAGGAGCATTTTAAATTGTTTTGGTTTTGTCTTTTTGTTTTGCTCAGATAGTTTGTGGAAATCCCACACTGCAGACATTTTCTAGGCTTGTACACTCCTTTAGTTGATTAAGATAAAAGACAGTCCCTTTTTTGGAAGTGGGCCCGGCGAGACAAGCAGACTGTACACTCAAGCAAAAACAGACAGACACAAGCAGCACTTTTAATACACATTTGCTTATTAAAATCATTGTGAGACCACTGCTGACTGTGCTTTATGATAGCAGCCAATGCCAACTGTCTGTTCCTGGAACTGATGGGTAATAGAGACAATGTTCAGAAAGTGATGACTAATTTAATCTTCCCAAATATTGTAAAAATAGAATATGCTAGAGCTTCTGCGGGTCAATGACTGAGATCATTTTGGAAAAAATTGTGTTGTTTATAATGGTGGACCTACTAAGTTACAGTCTTAAGCTCTTGTCACCTTAAAGTCTTTATTACCTTATGGCCTCACATCCCTTACCTGTATCAATGCAATTTCCACAACTCATGGTTTAATTGTAATATGCTGTATAGTGGTTCCCAACCTGTGGGTCAGGACCCTCAGAAGGGGTCACAAGATAAACCTGAGAGGTCTCAAGATGATAACAGGATAGGAAAGAAGAAAAAATGTACTTCTGCTGCATAAAATAATTCACTCTTTGATGGAGCTATACTCACAAATCACATGCTTTGTTGAAAGGTTCCAAAAGATTGAAAGTTTGGGAATAGGGTTGGGCGAGGAGACGATGTCCACAGTGAAACATCATGATGACTGATAACCTTTTTTGTTGGTGTTGTTCTGTTTTGGGTTAGGGAGTTTTGGGGGGGTTAGCTGTCCCATGGCAGAAAAGCCAGTTAGTGTAGTCACTCCTCGCTCCTTCATTCAGTCGAGTGGCAGGCTCCCATCACTCGTAAAAGAAGCAGGCAGGTCAACTCTTACATCCCCTGCCAACACACGGACAGCTGCAGGGTAACCAGACGTTTGGGTTCATCTAGCTGGGCATGTTTAATATTGAAATAATAAACAGGACATGGAGACGTAGCACAATGACCAGCAGCAACGGCTTCTTTGTTTTCTGTCCCACACATCAAATGCAGAAGTTTACCAACAACTCCTGCCTCAAGGCAACTCAACCACTGCTATATAGTGTCAGATGTATACAGTTGTGTCTATGATGACTCACTGACTCATGTCTACCTGTTCCTCAGGTACCTATCAAGGCCAGTGGATGGGTGGGATGCGGCATGGCTACGGCGTGCGTCAGAGTGTTCCTTATGGCATGGCCACCGTTATCCGCTCTCCACTCCGCACGTCTCTGGCCTCCCTGCGCTCCGAGCAGAGCAACGGCACAGTGCTCCAGGACCTGTCCTCCCCCGCAGACACGCCGACGGGCAGCCGCGGCGGCTTCGTCCTTAACTTCCACTCAGACAGCGAGGTCGTCACTGGCAAGAAGAAGGGCCTGTTCCGCCGGGGGTCGCTGTTCGGCAGCCTCCGGCAGTTGCGCAAGTCGGACTCTCGGACCTCAATCTCCAGCAAGCGCAGCTCTGCACGCAGCGATGCCGCCATGAGCCGTATCAGCTCCAGCGACGCCAACTCTACCATATCAATCGGTGACGGCGAGCTGCCCGATGAGGACCTTCCTCTAGAGGACCATGTGGATGCCACCACGACTGAGACCTACATGGGCGAGTGGAAGAACGACAAGCGCAATGGATTTGGTGTTTCAGAGAGATCCAACGGGATGAAGTATGAAGGAGAATGGCTTAACAACAAGCGCCATGGTTACGGGTGCACGGTTTTCCCAGATGGCACCAAAGAAGAAGGGAAGTACAAAAATAACGTGCTGGTGCGTGGAATAAGGAAGCAGTTGATTCCTCTTAAGAACCCCAAAACCAAAGAGAAGGTGGATCGGGCTGTGGAGGGGGCGCAGAGGGCTGCGGCCATCGCCAGGAGTAAAGTGGAGATAGCAGCCTCCAGGTACTGTGTGTGCGTTTGTGTGTGTGTTCATTCATGCTTCTGTGTGTGCATGTGGGTGTATACTGTGTAAACACAAAAACGACAGGGTGAATATCCTCAGGAGTTTATTTTCAGTGGTGAAGAGTCAGAGCAGCGGCCTGTTGGACAAACATCTCCGGCTCTGATTGAAGGCTCAGTCTTGTGTAAGTGGAGTCCCATGACAACAGCGCCGACCTTTATACATCATCAACAGTCAAGGCTTTTGTGTAGCCGGTGTGATCATCCCTGGAAAAGGTTCTGTTTCTATTCTCTGCCCATATCTTTCATTCCCAGGGAGAGGGGTTAGGCATCTTGTGTGTCTGTGTGTGTGAGATTTGTGTGCCTGTGAGTTCATGTGCATAAGCAGTATAGCCATACCCGCGCCCGTGCCAAACGCGTCTCGTGTGCCCAATAACGATACCTGCTCCTCCTGCCAAGTATTGCTCTGATGTGGCATCTGCTCTTTAACAGGTGGATGAGACGTGACCTTTTCCTTTAAAGCCTCCCTCCTACTGGGACACAGTTCAGCGTACGCAGCATCACTTTGACATCCTCTGGTTTCATTGCATCAGGGAATTATTAGACTGAAGACTGTGAGGATGTGTACAAGCTGTGAAAAGGTCTCTATGCAATCATGCCTGTTTGGATTTTTTTTTTCCTCTCTCAAGAGGCGCACATGAATTTGCATGCATGAAAAGACATGAATAATAATTTATAATACGCAAAAGCAACTACAACTCTATTGTATTTCCATCTCACACACAAACGGTGGTTCTAAAACAATTAGTCAATCAAATGATTTAAAAAAAGCATAATGAACTATAATTGTGCTTAATTAACTAATCACTTTAATTAGACTTTTATCACACTGGGCACAGCTTTACAAATTTCCAGATTTCTTTTTTATGTTTCATATAAAAAAGAAAGCTAAATGCTAACATCAACATGCTAACATGTTCACAGTTCACAAGATGCTGATGTTTAGCAGGTATAATATTTATTGTGCATAAACCGTTTTAGTTTAGGCTGTTAACATAACATTTGCTAATTAGCAGTAAGCACATTTCGCAGGTATTCAAACAAACTATTTTAAGAGTTATTGAAGAATACTTTTCTTGTGGCAGCCATTTTGATATGATTTATCATATTATATAATTATACTAACCTTAATTAGTATAATTGGTAACACCTGTTTTTGCCCTACTATTTCATGTTAATCCAGCTGCCATGAAACAAGCCAATTCATCCTGTTGGGAACATAAACATTTGAACCAAGTTTCATGACAATCTGTCCAATTTTTGTTTGATTCAAAATGAAAAATCTCCAAAGACGTCAGGGGATCGACTAAGTTTATCATTTATTGTCTGGGAACCATGAATGTTTCTCGAAAATTTTAAACAATCCGTCTAGTAGATGTGAAGATGTTTCTCAGGAAAAAGGGGAAAAACTGACAACAGTAAGAGTCAGGGGACTACTAAAATGACCACCATGAATATCAGTAAAAAGTTCATGTCAGTTCATCCAATAACTGATGTTTCACTAAAAAACAAAAATGTCAGTCTCATGGCTCTGGCAGATTCATCTGGCCTTCCTTCCTTTTAGACAGAATTCGAGCCAATCACAACCATTTATTTAATATGGGGCGTGTTCTATGGTTGACAGAGGCCTATAAACTTACATGACCATCTTTATAGTCACTCCACTAGCCTGGGTAAAAAAAACCAAAAGACTTTTTTTTGGCTGCTGTTCAGACCAGCTAAAGAATAATAACTCATTACTCTGTGCTCTGGTGATTTATAATGGGTGTCATTATTTCAACATTGTTAGTCTAAATGATTAATCAACAGTCTAATTTAACTGGTGAAATAAAATACACACCCTCGATATTCTAACACACAGGAGAGAACAAATATGAATATTTTGACTCAGAGCTGAACCTAGCCATTTCCGGCAACACAGTATGAATAGCAGGCTTTATTACAATATCCAGACGTTCTTTTAAAATATAATAATTCCTCCGCAGCTAGAAAAAATGCTTTATTCTGCAGATTTCAAGGATATAAGATAAAGATTACATAAGGTGGATTTAACATGCCTGATATTAAACCTGCTGCATACTGTTTGCTCCACAGATAAGACCCATGATATTATGAGTCTGTATCTGTGTCAGTGAGAGCCAGCGAGGCTGAGATAAAAACCTACGGGGGGAAAGGAGAAAAATGGATAATGTGTTGAAAGGCAGACGCTCCTCTTCAGCTGTGTGCATTAGAGCACCATCTCACAGCAGAAGGAAACACATGACCTGATGCATGGCGCTAAAGCTGCAACAGTAAAAGCATTCAAGCTGATACGGAGTGTTTATGGCAGCAAACAAGGTCCCCTGTACTGTAGTAAGTGATCAAATTACTGCCTGGTACGTGCCGCTGGAAATCTCTAAACAAGCTCTTCCGTTCTCCTGACTGAAATCAACATTTTTAAATTATTTGTGTTGCAAACAGCCCAAACAGCAGACTGTGACCGCTGTGTGTAAGCAGGTTATGTAAGTCTCATTATACAGTGCATGGCAAAAGATACACTCGTATCGATCCAGCTCTGGTCACGTGACTCTCAGTCTTTGAATGTGGAGCGGTGGATCCACGGGGACTGAGGGGAGGGAGGGGAGACAGAGGCACAGAGAGAGTAAAAAAAATGGATTGAAGTGGGAGAGAGCCAGGGGATAAATGTTGATTGGATAAGATGGGGGATGCGGCGTCTTTGCTGAGCAAGAGGTTTGCGAGGAGTCTGGAGTGGACAGAAATGAAAAAAAGAAGCAGAGTCAAACAAAAAAAAAAAAGAGGGCACAGAGGGACACACCCTCCCCTTCCCTCGCCTCCCCTGTGAATTACAGTACAGAAGAGCTATCCCATCAGCCTCTCTGGTGATGCTGATGACCTCATGCTCGTGATCAGCCAATCGATAGAGAGCTAGAGTGATGAGGTGGAGTGGATTTCTGTGTCTGTGACCCCCATTCACTGTTATTTTGCCACCGTTATCTTTATAAAATGGACTTCTACACACATTCAGTATGCTCTTGTGTCCCTGGGTGTGTGTGTGTGTGTGTGTGTGTGTGTGTGTGTGTGTGTGTCCGAGGCCTGTGAACTGAGATAAGTGACTGTGCCACTGAAACGTTTACTGTGTCATGGTGCTTCTCCCATAAAGCCTTTTTGTTACACATCAGCAGTTTCGGTATCCTGGTGGCTCAGTGGTGAGTCAGTTTATACTCTGTGTAATCTACTGTAATGGCTGCTGTTACACTGAAACTTTACCGTCACTCACAGGAAGAATTCACCTATCTCCAAAACTGTTCATCCAATCTACACTCTTAGAAATAAAGGTGCTAACTAGAACCACAAAGGGTTCTGCAGTTTGTCCCCAGTCCCTCAGTTTAAACTTTTAGAAAGGCCCCACTAGGAGAGAGTTCTACCGAGAACTATACATAAAGGTTTGTCCCTAAAGCCATCTGTGGTAACAAGAACCCTCCCCATGGGTTCTACTGAGAACCTTTTCATATTCCAAGAGATCTATGTATAACACACTCTGGGAACTCTACTCAGAACCTTTTCATATTCCAAGGGTTTTATCTAGAACGCACTCAGAGGGTTTTATATGACTCCTCGAACCTTCTTGATGAAAGACTTCTTCTTTCTTCCACGAAGGCTTCTTTGGATGAAAAGATTCTTAATGGAACCCTTACTCATACAACCAGAACCCTTCCTTTCTTCTCCTTTCAGGAAGAAGCTGTTTGGAACCTTTATCTCCAAGCGTGCACTACAAACTTGGCAGGTGCATTTCTGGGGACCCAAAAAAGTTGACTTTGGTGCAGTTTGAACAAGTGACATGTTCAGTAAACTTTGAATAAACAGGTGAAATGCAGCAGTGGGGGCTGGGACTCATTGACATGATTAACATCACGATTACGAGGTCAGATTCTCTGTGAAATCAGACGAAACAAGCACATTTTCCTAAAGCCAAAGTTACTGTGAGTCCTGTATTACCCAGTTGATTTTTAGATGATTTAATTTTTTGACGTTATAGTTTGTGGTTAATACTGTGGAAACGCGTCTGCTTTTGTCCACAGGGGCCTCCCAAATCAATAAAATATTAAAGTTGTAGCAGTAGCTTTAAAATAGATCTTCTTAATGTTTCTTCATCATACATATGTTAAAAGTAATGTCTATTTTGCTGCTGTTACGGTAACGTAACATTGTACCATGGGTCATCTAATGCTGTTATTCAGCCCTTGTAGATTTTCTTTTGACTTTAACAATCATATATGAGTGAGAAAATGGCTTACTAACGTTACAGACTGTTGTTACAGTTTGTTTCAAACAAATCAAATTAAACGGACACTGCACTGGTCTCATAAACGTCTTAGAATGAAGTGTGTGAAGCGTTAAAATGACCTTACAAACGCTGTTTAAATTTAAACGCGGTTGAGCTGTGTTGATGTTCTATCTTGTTTTATCTGACCTTCCTCTTCTCAGGTTAAGTTGATTAAGCACACCGCCTCTACAATGCTAAGAATGATTAAAATGCCAAAACAAACATACTGTAAGCCAGGCCGTGCATGCAGGCCAAGTGTGTGTTTCCATTTGATAGCACTGTTTGCTCTGCAGGCTCTAGTGAAAGGTTAACCAACACCTAATATGCAGCTCCTCCGGATATAGGGAAGATATTTATATGATGTGTATTTTCTTCTTCACGGCAATCAGCAAGAAGTTGAGACTAATGATATTCAGAAATGTTTGTCATCATCACATTTTTCCTCTACCAGCGAGGCTGTTTTGTTTGTCCGTCTGTCTTACATTTGAAGATATTTACATTAAATTTGCGGATAGGACAGAAAGGACACTGGTTACAAAATGGACAGGTTTTAATGACAATCCAGTCTGGAACTTCTGGTTTTAGATAATCCAAAGTTGGTTGGTTTATAGGTGTGTAGGAGATGACCATTGACTGGCAACTAAAAATTTAAAGATGAAGAAAAGAAGTATCAGTTGCTAGGTAACAGGAATAAAAGTTGATAAGCAATCTTGTGTTGAGTGTTTAAGATTTCCAGACTGAGATGACATAAGATAAGGTAAGAAAAGTTACAATTCCTACTTAATTAGGATTTGCTTCTGTAATTCTAAACTGGGGAAAAATCGTATCTTAGACTCAGGGCTATATTTTCAACATCCATGATGTGATACAAGTCTTTATATCAAATTAGGGTAAAGTTGCTCTACTCTGGTTTGTTGAGTATAATTTGATTACAATCAAGTACAAAATCTGAGATAATTAACATTTGCATAATTATAACAAAATATAATTAAAACCATAATCATACAATTACTGTAACAGTGGTGATTACATCATTCTAAATCAAATAAAATATGTTTCAGGATCACAAATTGAATTGTGTGCGATTGTGTGTCAGCATTATTATTAATTCAAATGTCTTTTTACCTTGTAGTTAATGTTGTAATGGATTGTTTATCTGTAAAGTATTGCTGCTGATGTTTCAAGTTGCTCAGTTTGTGGAGACATTAGGCTGAAAGTACAGAATATTCTGAATGACAAAAAAAGAAATCTGCTGCTACACCAAAACTTTTTCTCAAGTAGAATATTTTGTTAATGTCTACACTTAACAACTGTACGTATTAGTAGTAAAAGTCAAGATGCACATGTGCATGTGTACTCATCACGCACACACACTATCACACACACAGACTATCATATATATATATAGAGACTATCTATATGCATTTACCTAATCAGAACTCACCTCTCTCACCACACAGGAACACCTCACACACAGACACTCACTCACTCTCTCTCTCTCTCTCTCTCACACACACACACACAAGACAAATGCATACAGTGAGGGTGCATGCGGTGTGTGCTGCTCTGCTGGTGTGTCAGCAGTGAGTACTGACTAAATAAGGCAAGGCATCAGTTGGCTTATCAGCACCAGCCAGGAATATATACCCGTCCCACTACTGATATAGCAGCCCGCCATCTCACTCACACTATCATCTCTCCTAAATGTGTGTGTGTGTGTGTGTGTGTGTGTGTGTGTGTGTGTGTGTGTGTGTGTGTGTGTGTGTGTGTGTGTGTGTGTGTGTCTATATAAATAGGAGGGAAAGATTTCAAGAGAATGGGAGAAACTGTCTGTTTGGATGTGAGAGATTAGATAAGGTTTGCTATCACTTGGCAGGAGAACAGAGAAAGTGTGTGTGCGGTGCGTGTGTGGTGTCCAGGGGTGTTTGTTTATCACCTGCTGTGTGATGACCTCAGCCACTCACCACCTGCCCTTTTTGGAGAGAGTTATAGATCAGCCTGTGTTTCAACATGTGAACAAAATAATCCCAACTCGCAGTACATCATGTAAGATTCCATCTTGGCTGTCCTCAGCAGCGATGACTTCTTCTTCTGCTTCAAATAGGGGCAGAGGTGCAATTAGGTTAGATTTTTCTGCGTCTGTGCTTGCGTGTGTTTGGATCTTCGTGCTGAGGCCACCTCTTTATGAAGTGGCGCCACGCACCTTTCAAAGGTATGTCAAGTTTGGCCCTTTATGAAGTGACAAAATGTACAGTAGCAATGAGGCACGGAGCGTACAGTAACTGTAACTGTGGGAAGGACTGCCAGTCGTCTGAATCACGAGTCAGAGTAAAGCAAGCCACATCATACAGTATATTTATCCCCCGACCTGTCTCATATTTATGGTGATGATGTGGTGTGGGGTAACACAACATTTATTGCTGACAGAATCAAATGCACACACATAAAATAACCTGCCACATGTGCCTCATATTATCTATATAAGTATAATTAATGACCGCAGTAATTGCCAGCTAGTACCTACGAAAGAGCCATAAATAATGTAGCTGATGCAATGGCGCATGCATCATGAGTTAGCCGAGCAGGTTCCAAATGACCCACAGCGCAATCAAATTACAGCGTGTAATGTAATCTTATTCTGTATTTACACCACGTTATCATCATATAAAGTCATAGTTAGCAGTTAAGTAGGTGTTAGTGGATGGAAGCTGAAATGTCTCAGTAACTATTGGATGGCTTTGTTATTGAATTTTGTATACACATTCATCCCTCACGTGTAATAATTTAGGTGTCGGCTTTGGATAAAGATAGAGGGTCAATGGACGAGAAGTGTTTTTCCAACAAAGCGACAGGATTCAGCAGGTTCAACTCAAACATAAATCCCTGGAGGCTCTCTTTGTTTCGTTTTGCTGGTGGATAATTAATGTAGCTACCGGTTCAGACGAACATAACCAAGGAAATCATATGGCTCACCTTCCGTTTTTTTTCACAGAGGCATAAAACAGATGGAGAGCCTGACTCTGCTCCATTTTGGTGATTGCTTTAAAGTCAATAGCCAGATATTTCTCGTCCAGATTTTTCTCATCCTGGTGGGTGATAAATGACCACATAGTCTGGCCACGGCTTTGTTTCTTGGCTTTTCCAATTCTTCAATTACTCTGATTAATTCTTTCTTTTGGGACAATATTGTGGGCCTTTATGCCTTTAATTTATGGGACGCCTGAAGTGAGGACGGGAAAGGTGGAGTGAGAGTGGCAGCAAAGGGCCACAGGCGGGAGTCGAACCAAAATTTGTAGTTTAAAGAGCCAAACAACTACACAAAACTGTCTTTATTTTCATGTTCAAATGATGATTATTGTCCCGTTACACTGAATGTAATGAAACCTTAATTAGTACCATCAATAACACCAGTGTTTACGCTGCTATTTCATGTCACAAAGTCTACTGGACAGCTCTACCTATATCATAACTCACAGCTCAGAACTCTTAGAAAGAATTGAAAACATAACATAAAACCCCCAAGAGAGGATGTTACAAATCACATCATATACAGACAGAGAGGAGCAGATATAACAGCAAATAAATAGTTAATTTCAGTCTAGTAAAAGTGACTTTCTCATTGCAAAACCTCTTGCACAGACAAGACACTAGATAACTTAGAATGAGCAAAAAGTCCGATGCATCTGCTGCTGTTGATACATGTTATGATGCCATATGACATCTCAGTAAACAGAAGTGATGTAGAAGTTGGAGAAAGACTACATAGGCTTAATTTTCTGACGTACAGTTACCCCGCATTAGAGCTTTGTTCCTGGGGGAGCACTAGAGGAGAATAGCGTGCGGGAGACAGCCGTGTGTAAATGTGAGTGGAGCGCTGGGCTGTGTCGACAGCAGTGGTGATAGGATTGGGTTTCACCAACATGCCATTACACTGTGTGGCTGCGGCTCGTAATCTCTCTGAGAATGGCACATATTTCTGCAGCTTCTCAAGAAAGACCAGGATGAGTCAGGCAGGCGGGCGGGAGGGCAGAGGGGGGGAGTCACGTAGAGTCCAAGGCTGTTACAAAGAGGTTAACTCATGTAGTGGTTCACCTGCAATCATTAAAAATTCAAAAGTACTCCTTGTGCTGATGGTTTGCCCACTCTTCCATTTCCTCTACAATCTTTCTTTTCTTGGTTTATAAAGAACTACACCTACAAGGACGCATTCCCGACAGTATGAAACAGTAGATGTGAGGTACTGCCTCTTTCTTGTTGTGTCTCTGTGGTAATCGTGTGTAACAGGAGTTAATGAGAGTAACAGTCAGTGGAGTTAAAAATTGTGTTAGACAATGATTTCAGATGTAAAGAAATAAGGAGTACAAGTTAGTAGAGTTTCTGGTCAGTATGCTTGTTCTCCAAGGGTTTCCTTCCCTGTGTGTGTGTGTGTGTGTGTGTGTGTGTGTGTGTGTGTGCCATCCTCCTGAGAATTTCCCATGACGTGACAAGATATTACGTTAAAATCCCACATGTCAGCGTCATTTGCGTCTAACTCTATGCACCTGTTCAATGGCTGTTTACATTATTTTACATAGGCACGGTACGCAAACACATGTTCGGATCAGTGGTTCTGAATTCTGCTGGTGAAGTGACTCCAGACGAAAGTCATTAATATACTATAAGCCCATAACAATTATACGGTAATTGAGTTGTGAGCTGTGCTAAAGGTGCTGAGTTACTGCCCAAAACACTGCTTGGCCTGATCCAAAGGCGCCATCACTGATAGGGAATAAACCTGTTAACTCCTCAAAGTCCACAGCGTGTAGACGTGACTGTGGCAGTGTCTATAAATAGATGTACACTGGAGAGGCAGAGCATACTCTTTAGCCTAAAATCAAATTTTATTTTACACACCGTTCTGTCTGCTTTGTATTTTGGTGGCCCCTCGAGAAGTTAGCATTGTAGATTTTTGAATATTTGCAGTATATAAATGTATAGGAGTGGGCGATATGAATGACATCCTTTATTACAGTATTTGTAATTTTCTATTCCAGTGTTGTACTACATTGTGATTCAGGCCACAAGTATGGCATATTTTTTAATTATTTGTTAATCTTTTCATTACGTTCTCTCTAAATGACAAGACGTGACACAGAATTTCTGTGAACAAAAGTCTGAAACATCTTTGCTCAAACGTTCAATTTTTATATATTTTGTGTAATCTTTGGATTTTTTCTTGTATTCTTTTTATTAAAATGGTTCATTAATTATGAAAATTGTTGCAAATTAATTTTCGGTTTAAGTGTTGGCCAATCAATTCACCCTTCCATCAGTACCCTTAGCAAAACACAAGCTAACTACTTAGTTAACGATTTCTTTAGATCAGCTAGCTAGTAAGCTAAACTAAGTCTAACTGTGGGTACACAGTACTGCAGATTGACTGTGGTTCTTCCGGGTATCAAACTTGCTCAGCTGCTATTGGAGCACAGACCAAAAAAGGGGCGGGACTTCAGATGGGTCGACTGATTAACAGTTAAAACATATAACAGATAAAACATATTTTCTGGAAATTCTTTATGCACAATAATAAACATCATTATGAATTACACTGACATAAAATCCTAAAATTCAATACTGCTATAAATTAGTTCTCTTCAGTACTCTTAGAAATGACCTAATAAAAAGATACCCACTGAGGTATGATCCAGCCCTTCTCATATATAACATTGCATACATGTAATATCCACATCAAAATACATAAATCATCAATAATTAATACCTGCTGTATCTTGAAAATGCACAAATAAAGAATTGCAGCCACACCAGATTTAGCCATAATAGTAGACATCTGCTTAACTGAGACATAAACAACAGTGAGTCTGTTTCCGTTTGTGTTGCCTGAAGCAAGACTTAAAATCTGTCTTGTTGTTTTTCTACCTGCTACCACAGACTTGTGTCTTTAACCTCCGGATACTAATGTGCCCTGCTAAATCTGTTCGCCCACTGTGATTGGCTAGCTAGGCCGCTTTCACTCCAGATGTTCATGGATTGGATTATGGAATTATCACTTCTCTTGTTGAGTCACAGTATTGCTTTTCCACACAGAAATCCTTTGTGAAGCATGCAACCACACTTGTAATCACACACACACGATGGTATAGTACAGTGTGTTTGGCTGTGTTCATGATGAATTTCTTTAGAATTTATACAAATGAATGTGTTGACATGTAAACATGGCTACGGAAAGAGGATATTATCACCTTTTCACAATAATCCACTGGATTATATTACTTTAATGATGCACAGTTTGACCCACTCGTCATTATGAGCCACAGCTGATGGCACTGAGATATTATTGTGTAAATGTTTTTCACAATAGTTGACTTTTAATGCACATCTTCCAGTTAAATAGCCATAAACAATAGATTGTACAAAGATTGCATGACAATTTTTCAGCTGTGGGCAGATGTAACCTAATGCTAATGCTCCTTTTGGCTTTCCTCTGAAGAGGAAATTGATGGTTGTGTGTATATGATTGTGTGTGTGTGTGTGCATTTGTGTGTGTGTGTGTACCGACAGTGGGGTGAATGGTGACAGGAGATTGGAGGAGAGAGAGCACAGACCATAATTAAAACTATTCCTTAAGCTCAAGTGGTTGCCAGGCAATGTGACCTTTACTCACACAGGTTCAGCTCGGATGTTGAGCCTTGTAGTTAAATTAGACACACCATGGAGTGGCTGTGTGTGTGTGTGTGTGTGTGTGTGTGTGTGTGTGTGTGTGTGTGTGTGTGTGTGTGTGTGTGTGTGTGTGTGTGTGTGTGTGTGTGTGTGTGTTTCTCTGTACCTGTTTCTCCTTGTTTTAGCAGTTTTAAACCTTTTACAGTATATTTATTTCTCCAAAGCAAACATTGGATAAGCCGTTTCTCGTTTATGCATCACTGATAGTTTGTGTGTCTGCAAGATTATACCCATACATACAGTACACTCACAGAAATAAAGGTCCTAACTAGAACCATAAAGGGTTCTACAGCTTGTCCCCATAGGAGAACCCTTTTTGGTTCCTGGTAAAACCTATAAAGGTTTCATTTGGAACTCTTTTGGGAGTTTTAGCTAGAACCCAACATAAAGAGTTATACCAACAAATTCAGAGAAACTTTTTATATTACCAGGGTTCCACACATTCTTGAGAACTTTTTTTAATATTTCAAGGGTTTTATCTAGAACAAACTCAGGGGGTTCTTCAGAGAACCGTTTATATTATGGTGCAAAGAATCCTTGACAAAAGAGTTCTTCAAGGATTTCAGCATCCTTAAAGAACTCTTTCTTCCAGAAAGGTTTTTTTTGGATGAACAGGGTTCTAATGGAACCCACGGTCTTACAAAGAGCCCTTGACAAGCCCCTTTCTTCCCTTCTGGAAGAACCCTTTGGAACCCTGATTTCTATGAGTGTATGCTGTAGTGTGGGTTTGTTCATTTGCAAATTCATTAATACAGACCAGATGCCTGGTTGGACAGCTCGCTCAAGTGTCTCTGGTGGTTTCCATAGTAACTGCCTCACCGCCGTCATCATCGTGTCAGCCATTTGTTGATTTTCTTTATGAAGTAGTAGAGTGAGGAGGCGTTGTTAGTTTAACATTGTGTTTTTTTTCATCCGTTCACGCTCTGTCTGGTTGCAGTTGGAGCTTTACAAAAGATTTATGGACTGTTATTACAGAGACTGTGACACTCTGAAGTCACCTCGGTGTGTCCTTCATTCACGCCAACTCCCTGATTCCCAGGAGGCCTCATTATGGCACATCTCACTAATGGTCCTTTTCAACTTCTCATGCAGATTTGATGTGTGTGTTTGTGAGTCATTTGCATGAGGTAGCCCGTTTTTCAAGCTCCTGCATGTGTGCATGCATACATATTGCAGGTGTGTAATATTTGCATAGTCGTGTGACAGCATGTCTTGATTTGCATCAGCCTGAGCCTTGTGTGTGTCTCTGTGTGTGCAGCATTGGTGATGCAGTGCAATCTCAGGTTAAGTTGCTTAAATTGTCAACTCATGGCTCTTGGATAACAGCAGCTTGTGAGTGTTAAACAAGACAGAGAGCACGACACAAACCGGAGATCCAGTCCTAACATTCATCTCTCGCTGAGAATATGGACTCAAATTTCTTTCTTTTTCTAAGTTAGTGTTTTCCTCAGTTTCATTTTTGTGCTAAGACAGTCCATTGTGCCAGTTTCTTTCTGTCTTTTTTTTCTTTGTTGTTAATCATTGTGTAGATTTCCAGCTGTGTTCCTTTTGTATTCAAATCCATACAATCAAATTTTTGGTCTAAGTACATATGTTTTAGCTTCATAATGTTATTTTCCCAAAGCTTTCTTAAAACATTTTCCCACGTGACCTGACAGGTTTCTGCATGATGACATTGCTACATATAAACCATACAATATATAAACCCACAGGTTGATGGAGAGGAAGGCATCAGTGCTGTAACCTACATCACAATGTTTTGCTAACACCTGAGTATAAATAATGTAGATAATTAAAATAATTCAATACAATTAAATAATACAGATTTTATTCTTAAAAAATTAGTTTTTGTGTGTCTGCTTTCCTTCTTTAATAAAATAAAATAAAAGTAGCCAGCCTTTACCTAAGCATGTACAAAAAACTGGCATTGAATTGTCTTTAGCAGTGAATGCTTTTATAAAATAAAATAAAAAATAATACATAATATCACAGTAAATATTGTCACAGTCCAGTACGATATTGAGACATTTCTTCATTGTGGTATCGAGATATTCAGTATACTGTCACATCCCTAAGAACGACACTGACAAAGAAACTAGTTTGAAAAAGTATGTAGTGGATTCGACATCCGATGTCTGGCCGTTATCCCATCAACTTAATACAGATTTTACAACCCTAAACATTTATGGACAAAACGACAGAGAAATGATCAATAATGAAAATAATAGTTGCAACCCATTTCCTAAGGATTTCCTATCTTTATATTTGCAGCTAATCCACAAAGGCCTTGACATTTTACTAACAAACTTTATATTCAGTGATGTTGTGCACTGCTGTGAACTACAGAACTTTAGTGATCATAATTATGTTAATTGCCACTTTCTCATATGAGCTACATGTCACTTAAATACTCTATAGCCTAAAGATTTAAGGCTTAACAGACAGTATATCCGGGGCCATGTTGATTGACAGGTGTCTCAGCTTGAATAGTTGCTGTCTCCTCATCCCTACCAGCAGCTTCAAAGATACTACATCCCTGTTTTTCTGCAGTGTATGGTATCGCTCCCCCCTTCCTTTGTGTCATTAGCTCTATCAGCTGTGGCCATGTTTCACTCGCAGTGTTGACACAAAGAGCACAGAGCCGAGGTCTGAATCCCTGCCACTGCCCTTCACCAAAACCAGAGGGATCATCTCCGCAAAGGATTCTGTGTCACTCCCTGAACAGACTCACATCAGCACTCAGAGGAGACCCCTCAAACATAGCAGAGATCTTAACATGTACCACACAAACACGTGCACTTACACTTGTTATGTATTTATTATAAGACCATAATTCAGTGTGTGCATATTCACGGTAGCTTCAGAAAAGCATTTATACACACTGATACCCTGATGCACAAACATCCATCCGTACCTGTACCCATGCGGTTTTGGATGAAGGCCAGATAAAGTCTCTGTAGAGGGTTCAGTGGAGAGTGCAGAGGAGAGAGCACCGCTGGGAGATTAGGTCTGTTTGTAATCCACAGCCAAAAATGTCAGTAGAGTTTGGGGATTTTTTTTCCTGTTTAATCAAAAACTGATTCTACTCATTCTTCTTCCCAGAAATGAAGTCTGTTTGCTAGCTGAATTTCAATCTGTCTCAACCTGCCAGCGCAGCCATTGTATCATGAGTCAACATGATAAATGTATTATTTGAGGATAAATAAAATGATGAATATTTAAGCATTTAATGAAAAAGTACTTATATGGACCTAAAATAATATCACAGTATTTCAGGGGATCTCTGCAATAATGATATTCTTGAAAATATGACAAAATGCTGAAAAATATTTTTGGTTTAGCCTTGAACTCTGTTGAACTTCTCTTTGTTGGATTTGTTGCTCTTCTCATAATCAACCAGGTGCTTTGGCTTCAGGCTGTGAAATAATTTTGCTGTATTGCTATCTTTTGTTGTCACAGTCTTCTTGCACTTTTTAAATATTACTGTGGCTGTTTGTACATCTGATCTTTTGTTACTGAGGTTACCGCTGTCACTACATTAATCATATTTTTAAAAAAATCATACCAATATTATTGTGAACAATACAGTAATTATATTATAGTTTAGTTATCACAAACTAAACCAAGAGACATCTCTCATGTAGATGAAACTACCGCCAGCCTGTCTTAGAAAACCTTGAAACAGAGGGACACTGCTAGCCTCTGTCCAAAGTAAACTAGTCCCAGAACCAGAACAATTTGTCATTTTTTAAGTTCTTTTTGTACAGACAAAACAAATGAGAAATGACTTGTTAATTTGTGAGCTTTTTGTGCTTGAGAATTGAACTAGCTGTTTCTGCTTCTAGTCTTTAATCTAAACAAAACTAACTGCCTGCTAGCTGTAGCGTCTTCAGCGTGCAGACATGAGAGCGGTATCAATCTCCTCATATTGCTCTCAGAAAGAAAACTAATGTGTGTATTTCCCAAATAATACCTATTCCTTAAAGCTCTGTCATGCACATGCATTGTGCTTCCCTTCGGGGATTGTCTAGACGTAGCCTAATGATTAGCGTGTCTTCATCCTTTCTCTTTGATCCTTTCTTCTACGGTCTGACAGGTCGATTCATCACTTACGCAGTCGTGTTTTTTCCACCCTCATTTTCCCGTTTCCCTGCACCCTGCCATATGCTTTTACCCTTTCACCCTATGCTTTTGATATAGTCGCATCATTTATTCAAGTGTGTTTTTATGCTGTTGCAGTGGTGTATGTACTGTGTTCCATTTTACATTGAATAAACTCTGTATGTCTTGGTAGAAAGGAACGCTCACATTCCCTTTACATTCCCATTAAAACATATTATTTTGCTCAGCCTGTCATAAGACTGGGGTAAATCCAATAAGCATAATTGATGTAAGATGCTGCTTTTCTATTCTGAGCATGCATATCTCTCATTTTTCTGAAAGAGTAACAAAGAAAAGAGTAAGAAGTGGAAGACCCCAAAACCGTCAGGATGTCCTGAGATCTAAAATACAGTAGGCCCTCCCCAGATATTCTCATTATACAGCACTATAGCTCTCTCTTCAGGATAAAGTTAGCTTATCTCATAATAACAGCCACTTCATCTCCCATTTAAAGCCTCATTTGCTATAGCCATTGTCCCTCCCCTACCACTCCAGCCCCTGGTAATGTGAGCTCAGACCTCAGCCCAGGAATAATTCCTGAATAATTTCAGAGTCGGTTTTAGCTAACCACTAATGGTGTTAGTCATGCTTGAGTAATCCTGAATTAGCACCAGCCGGGAATTCAATAGCAGGCCTGCACGGATATAAGAGATATGTGCAGGGCAAGCTAAGTGCTAATTTGTGCAGACTTTCTGTGATGTTCTGCGCTGCTCCTTTGGACCTGGGGACTGTTTGGGAAAGATACAAGGCAGTAATTGCTGTTGATGTATAATATCCTTTCATGAGCAGATTTGTGCAATATGACTCTTGCTGTATGGCAGTAGTTTTCTCTTGGTTGTGGGCGATGACAGAACGTTTAAAGGGAGATTGTCAAGTGCTGATGTTTACCAAGGACAAGGTCAAGACTTCATCTTCTATCTTATTATATATACTGTACCAGTCAGCATTCCAGTTACCAAGCTGGGACTGACGGGGAGGGGGAATGGGCTGGTGCGATGGAGAGAAGGAAGATGAGGAAAAGAGAAAAGGGGAGGGCGGGAGGAGGGGACCAAGAGACGAAGGGGGCGCAGAACTGTGTCAGCATATGTGAGGGAGATTCCTCAAATAGGCCATAGCCTGGGGAGTGATGGACTGACGCTTCACTCAGGGGAATGTGCACACCCGACACGCAATCACACACACAACAGGCACAAAATAGTCGTATTAAAAAGTCATATGAATGTACTAACAAACTAACAAATCATTATCATGTCACAGACATGACTGATTGAGCAGGAACTAAAAAGAGAATGGAAAGTGAAAATCTGGAGGGTCATCAGGCCATATATCAAGGCCAAACAACATTTCATAACACATTTGCTTCTGTTAGACAAAGGTTAACATTCGCATTAACCACCTCTGAGCTAACATTACCATTTGGTATCATGTCACTGACTCCTGATTGATCAGCGACTAAAAAGAAAATGGATAGTGAAAATCTGATGGAACATGGGACCATAAATCAAGGTAAAACCAGACATTTGGTTTCCTATTGTATCACGTAACACTATAAAAGTAATAGGAATAGGAAGTGGTTAATGCTAATGTTAGTTGTTGTCTGACTGACAAATTGTTGTCATGTCACAACTCCTGATTTATCAAAGATTTAAAAAACAAGAGACAGTGAAAATCTGGAAGAACATCAGGTCATATTATGAAGCAAAGCAACATTTGATAACCCATTAGCTACCATTAGACAACCGCTAACATTAGCATTAACCACATCCTAGGTAACATTATTGTTTGACAATATTATACGAAAGAAAAAAAAATCCTAAGTGGTTGATGCCAACATTAGCTGTTGTCTAACCAGAGCTAATGGGCTATTAAACATATTGTTTTAGCTTGAAATATGGTCTGATGTGTCTCCAGATTTTCACTTTCCATTGTCTTTTTAGTTGCTGATTAATCAGTAAGGAAGTGGCGTCAGAGGAAAATGGCTGCAGTGTGAATATGGTGAATTCTGCAGGAGATCGAGGTATGAATAACCCTTAAGGAGGATGCACCATGCCGCATACGAGCCCGGGTTTGAAATTTAACCCTACAGTAAAATTAGCGAGGCTGAGATGCATACCTCAGCAGTTCCAAATACCCAGGAGTCTTTAGAGCAGCAGTCTGTCTCATTCTCTGTCTCTCTCTCCGGGTTCTATCTCTCTCTCCATTTCCATACATTTTTTCTCGCCCTGCACTTTTTCTCACCCTCATCCTCTATCTCAAACACACACACACATATACACACATTGTACAGAGAGAAAGAGCATCAGCCGCACTGCTTGCCAAACTGACTCAACACTTTTCACACAATTCATTTGTCACAGTAATGGAACAACCGAGGATCTCACCAGGCCTTTATCAATATCATCTCCCAAACTGAGCTCCTGTCCAACAGAAACTGCTTCAAAGTCTTTGCTTCTAGACCTCATCCAAATTTCTACAAACTGTGTGTGTATGTTCGTGTTTGCTTGCCTGTGTGATATTTGCATGTGTGCCAGCAGGTGCATTTATGGATTCAAATACACTGATTTGCTTGGACCCATCCCCAGCACTCAGCCAGACAGGAGTGCCTACAGAGCCCAAAACTAGACATGAACAGGTGTTGCTTTATATTCAGAGGCAGATCGGCCTCAAGTAGGGACGCTGCAGACTGTCTGACAAGTTATAGAACTTAAAACTTTTCTAAAGGTCAGTTGTGAGCTTGCACAATGTTGTTTAGCCAGACTTTTTTTCTCCTTGAATCCACTGTATAATCAACAAGACGATGTATTACATAATTTCTGCAAAAAAAGGTATTGTGTCAACTGGGGTAATCACACTTAAAGCTGCTATAAGCAATATTTTTTCGCTACGAATGGTTCGAATGACGATGTATAATGTAAAAGGGGTTGCTTGTAGCAAACCCAGGGAGAATTATCAACTGACTCTACAATTTCCATTCCATTTTTTCTGGATACCCAAACTTTGCATATCAGCCGATAAACCTGCAAGTCAGTTTTTGAACACTTTGCTCAATGGGACTGGTGATTCCAAGTGCTGATCCAATACCAGTGCCTTAAAAAATATATGTTGCTATGATTTTAACAGCTGTATACCCCTGTGTGAATGTGATATGATTCCTATCAGTGTTACATGTCCTGGATCCCATTTTGGGGCTAATAAATTACTTGGATTGGATGAATACCCAATCCAGCATTTTAGGCTGTATCGTTATCAGACCAACCCTATCTATATCAAGCATTTTAACAACTTTCAGCTCATTGTCTTTGTTTTAGAGCAGCAGCTGTTTGGATTAATGCTCACTCATCTCATTAGTGATGTTTTCAACCACATTTTTGTGCACATTTTCTGAAAGCTTATACGGTCAAAACACAGCAGCACCACCTCTGAAAAAGCTCTGGTAAACCCACTGTGCGGTGCCTCCTTAGCACCAAATGGCAGACAGAAAAAGCAGCTAAAGAGCTGGATATTTGACTCAGGAGTTAAAAAGAGAGCGAATATTGGACTTAAATTCATCAGGTCTAGAGAAACATGACTCCAAATGAGTCCTAATGGTGCTCTATATCTGTGTTCTCAATATCAACTTGTCAGAGAGATAATATGTCACATGTTGTGTTTACAGCTTGTTGCACTCCTTCCAAGTGGACATAAAATAGACTTTCGCAGGTTTAACAGCCCATGCATTGTGGAAGGTGTTGGTCTCACTCGCTGGTTTGATTAAAAGCGTCTATAAGATTAAATGAACCGATGCCAGGACAAACCAACCAAACCATTCGTCTTTGCGCTCCACATGCCCATGTTTTCTCGCCTTTCATTTCACTCTCCTCTTGTCCCACTGCTCTATCACACTCCCATCATTCTCTGCCTGTCACCTCCCGCCACCAGACATCCTGTCTGTGAACAGTCTGCATCGCTTCCTGTGTCTGCCCGTGACTTTATGCCAACTCTACCTAAAGGGAACTGTTAAGATCCTTGGGATATGTCATGGGCACGCTGTATACATCCGTGACGCATTCAAGCCTCCTTTCACTCGGCTGCACATTTCACACATTTCAGAAATAGAAGCATGTACGTCCTTGTGGCAGCGTGTGTGGCAAGTGGATGTGTACAGTATACATGTCAGCAGTATGATGTAACTGGAATGCTTTAATGTCCGTTTTTAAGACTGAAGTGCTCTTAGATAAGGCCATAAAGCCACACTGTACCTGCTTTTAGCCACACCAGTCACATTCCTATATGTTCATAATAACTCATGACGAGAAGCAAAGCATTGTGTGTTATAATGAGTGTGACTGTTAAAAATGTCTTAAATGAGAATTTTTGTCTGCGGCTGGTCAGTGGTTTCCACACAGCCTGACTGTGTCCTCTGTCTGTGGGTGATGCAGGGACTTATTTCTGGAGAGGAAACTGTCCGTCTCTCCCGCCAGCATATGGCTCCTCATGCATTTTAATATCTCGCTGTCCCAGCCCGTCGAAAACAGGCCAGCCCAGAGTCCAAGGACAGAGAAGTAGTCTGAAATAGAGACATCTGTCCGTTGGGGTCACTCTTGACAGAAAGACAGAGGGAGGGGAGGGGAGGCGAGGAGGATGAGGGGATGCAGCATCAATAGACAGATGAAGAAGGGTTGAGAAAAGCAGGCGCATTGATTGAAAGAGAGAAAGGATAGTGAAGGAAACAGGGAGAGGAAGATGGATGAGTGGGGTTAAGCAGGGCATAAGGCACAGCTGTCAATACTTACAGTGATACTTGGACAGCCCATCTGAGTCCTTCGTTCCTCGTTGCACTGTCATGTATTGTGTCAGGCATCCACTCACTATTATTTGTTCATACAGTGAGAGACTAATCCACTGGCTTCAACTGATGCATTTCAGATAGTTTCATAATTAGGTCTTTTTTTGAATGGAGTCTGGTGGTAACAGAGGAGAACATCCAGTGCATATACTGTATGCATGGGTTCCCATAGCTCAAAGTAGGGGTGCAAGATAAGCAGCAAGCAATTAACGGGATGTATGGCAGTTTTTTGCAGTCTGGGCAAAATATACAAATATATACAAATCAGCAGTTTAAATTCAACTACACTCCCCAGGAAAAAAAACATATTACACCTAATCCCCTGTAAGAAATATGACATACTAACAATTCCTTACATGTCTATAAAAGCAAAATAACCCTAGAAACACTCTAGAGGGGTGACGTGTTGACAGTCTTGTTAATTCAGCATGAATATAATCCATGAATAAAAACCTGTCTTTGTCCAAATGGCATTCTGGTTCAAGAATGTAACTCAGTCAATTTACCACAATATGTAAATTCTAAATTAGGGTTATTGCACAGATAAAATAAACAAGATATAACTTGTTAATTTGTGAGCTTTAATGGTGCTTTGCTTGAGAGTTAAGCTAGTCTCTGCTTCCAGTCTTCATTCTAAGATAAGAAACCAGCTGCTGGGAGCGTTATATTCATCATACAGAGATGAGAGTGGTATCAATCTTCTCTTGGTACCAACACCAAGAAAATAAATAGGAATGTTTCCCAAATAGTATATCTGTTCCCTAAAGCTATGTCAGTGGTGTACATTGTGAGAAAAATATCACATCAAACTCCCTTTAAGAAACATGATGTCTTAACAATTCCTTACCATCTGTGAAAACCCGTAACTCTGGAACCAAAAGACAAAGAGCATCAACAGTCTTGTTGTCAATTTGGCATTAATAGAACCCATAAGGATAAGCTGTATTCCTATACAAACTCTACATTTTGGACTGTTGGTTGAACATAAGAAGCAATTTGGAGTTCTGGGAAACTGTGATGAGCACTTTTCACATTTTTTGACATTTTATGGACGAAACAAGCAATTCATTGTTAAAATAATCATCAGATTAATCAATAATGAAAATAATTGTTAGCTGCAGCAGTAAAAGTTATGCCTCTCAGTAATTTTGTGTTTGCATGTGCACATGTACAGTATCTTTTGGTGGAGTTTTCAAGGGATTTGTTAAGCAGGTCACCCCCCGGCCTCTGTCTGTCTAACCGCGGTATGCTCCCATAATACCTCTCAGTGCTAATGCTAAGCTCACATTGATCCCAAAACGTATTACTCTTCTGCCTTTTGGTTTTTAACCATCAGCATAGTATAGTAGATGTGAATGCAAGATTTTCTCACGCTGGTTTTTATGCACTGCAAGGTGCTGTTGTCATTGCAGCATCACTTTTGTATTAATATTGATAGAGTAGGAGTGAAAACACTCCCAAAAGTGAGTCCCTTAGGGTTCCCACTAGCCTTGAAAGGTCCCTGAAATTAAAAGTAAGATTTTTAGGATTTTTGTAAAATATATTTTTATTAATGTGTTCATTGGTTTTACTTTGTAAGTCACCAAAATAAATATTTTTTGGCATGAGGTTCAAACCAAAGCCTTCACCACACCACCTGCAGTTTCATATGATATGATATGGTATGATATGATCATATGTGTGTTCACGTGTGTGTTTACGTGTGTGTGTGTGTGTGTGCCTTTTGGGCACTGCTCCCGTGTGGTCCAGCAGCACTGCAGTGCTCCAGACTGGATTAAGGTCTTGCTTGGTTGTGGCTGCGCTCCATTTGGAAAATCAGGATTTGGATTTGAGATAGAAGCACAAGGGGAGGTGTTATGTCATCCCCAAGAGGGACAGGCTGAGTGATACAGCTCAAAGATGAGGGGAAAGAGGGAGGGATAAAGGGTCAGAGTGGAGGGAAAGAAAAAAAAAGATTGTGGAAGGAAGATGCAGCACATAGACACAGTCACAGACCAAATATGGAAACTTAGTGCAAAAAAAATTACATGTGTTTGTGTATGTTTCTATGTTATATAATACAGTTCCTTTAATCATGGTGGTTTGATGTCTTTACCTCTGAGGTACCATGTGACTCTACTATTGTTTTTGTTTTTGCAGAACGGCTCATGCCAGGACAAAAAGCGAGGCTGCAGAGCAGGCCGCCATCTCCGCTGTGCACGACTCTGAAATTGCCAGGGCGGTTGCCAGAGAGCTCTCCCCCAACTTCTACCAACCAGGTAACCTTTAACAACAAGCCGTCATTCGTAACACGTCTAATATTTTAAAGACTATTCCTAGAGAAAAAGTGTGGAAATCATGCAGCTGCAGCAGGGATAGTGTTTAGCGAACATTATCCAATGTGACTATATGCAGTATGGCTTTTACAGGTACCCCAACATCTTTTAATCATCTTCAAAGTTAGCTAGCATTTTACTAACATTAGCTGTCAGATGTAACTAGCTAGCTGATGTAGATTAGCTAGTTAGCTAGTGGTTTGCCAACATTAGCGATCAGATGTTTTGTTTTGATGTTTTTTATCAGATTAGTTAACTTAAGATGTAATATGTCTTTTTTTTTTTTTTTAACGAAGGGTCAATTATTTTTTATCTAGATATGCATGTGAGGGAGGTTTTGTTTTCGAACATTTTAGACATGACTGATCCAGAGATTAAGTTTCAGTCTTTGCTAAGAGTGTCATAGGCGCCTGGAGGGGTCCTTTAACATATGAGTTGCCCCCGCCCCCCCCAGCAGTTGGACATTTACCCAGCCATGCTATTCTAAAACCACCCCTCACCTCCACTATCCCCTTTTTTAGCTACACAATCCTCGAGCATTCAAACCATGTTTTTAGTAACTGGGTAACTGGTATGAGGATGGGTAGTTTCTATGAATAATGGTGTTTGTACAGTTTAGAGTTGTTTACACAGGCTGTGTCTGAGTCAGTAATGAGCTTGTTCTGGGTGCACAAAAGCGTAAGGGTTTGGTGTTCCAGGACTGTAATGGAAGACTAGTGGTATTGAGGATGACTTCTAACGCCACAATGGAGGACTGTGTTTGTGCTTAGACAAAGCAGAGCCAGCTTGAAGCAGGGCACTGTATTCTGGATGGAAGCCTTGTCTTTGCTATCAAAGGCCTGCTGTAACTGCTTAGAAACATTCGATAAAATTTGCAGCCATAAACTCTGCCAAAAAAATGTGAGAAAGCAAAATGTTTTCTGTTCTTTTAGTCACTTTTTTTTAGAGCATATCAAACTTGTGCTTTAGTGGAGTGCATAAATGTCTCACAGGTATATGAGCGGTGGTCAAGGAAACCTACTGCTCCTACAGTAATGCCAAGCAGTTCTCATCTTTCCTCTGCCTGGAGGTTTAACAGGCACACTGCCATACTATACAGCAGCTTGCAGCGTAGGGTGTCAACTCAACTCTGTTTAGTTCATTTACAAGGTAAGCTGAGTTTTACAAGGCACTGCTGGACATATAATACTACATAAATAGTGAGGGGTACAAATCCTTTTTTGTCAAAGAGCTCATGGTGCACGTGGGTTCAGAGATGGAACATAAGGGCAGGAAGAGGGCAACATCAGAGAAGGGTTAATAAGGGTTAATTTTTTACCATCTTGGTTATAGTGATAGTTTAGATTATCTGAAGTGGGCTTGTATAAGATACTTTTTCATAGTCAGTGTATTAGCCACAGGTGCCAGGTGACCCCCGGCCAGTTGAGAGAAGCAGAGAGGAGTACCAGCCAATGAAATGCTGTGGATAGGGTCAACAACAAAACATATTTTAGCCACCTAAAAAAAAGACTCGCCTAGAAAAAAATCAATATCGGTTTAAGAAAACATTATTATACAAGCCAAATATCAGTCTCTCCAAACTCCATAGGCAAAATCAGCTATTTTACCTTGCTGACCACGGTTGCTGGTCTACCACTGCCTGAAGGATAGGTGAGATTCACCAAAGTCACACAATAACACAAACAAACTAACATATCGAGGCAGTGGTAGACCAACAACTCTAGTTTGTAAAGGTAAGGTAAAATGACAAATTTTGCCTATAGAGTTTGGTTGGTTTAGACAGAGTGATATTTGTTTTATATACCGGTGGTTTCCAATAAGAAAAGGCTGTCTGATGGCAAAGTAAACCGGTAAAAATATTCTAAATATAGCATACACTTAAATCAATGTTGAATTTTTTTTTAGATGGCCCTTTAATAAGTGTCTGAAATATCTTTTGCTGTTGACTCTATTCACAGCAGTTCATTACTTAGCTTCCATGCTGGTGCCCCTCTCTGCTGCTCCCAGCTGGGGGTGTGTCGACTATACATCTACTATAGGCCTCATAGACCAATTTTCATCATAACTTTAGTTTAACATGTCAGTTTTGGAGAAATAATTCTGTCCTGACTTCAGGCAAACATGAATCTCCTAATCAGATAAGCTAGTATTTAGTTAGAGGTTTGTGATGATTTGCTCTTACATTGGACTAATTTAAAATGGTTCTATAACCATCATTTGGATGGATAGGTTCTATTAATATTACTTGAAAATGCTTGCATATTCAGAAGTGCTCTGTCATACCTTTTTTGTTTATTTTTATTTATAGTGTAGGATCTACACTAGCCTCACCTCTTCCACTGTGTGTAATATATATAGGCCTATGAGCTAGCCGACCTTGGGCCCTTGCCAAAAGCCGCCACAAAATAGTGGGTGACAAATAGATTGACAATGGGACCCATTCAAGCATGTCCCTCCACTAAGCCACAGCAATGGCCAGCCGGGCCAGAGACATCCTGCGGCTTGTTTGTGTTGTGGAAAACGGCGGTCATGCTTGGCAGGCCGAGTGATCTCCGGGTTCGCAAGTCTGTGCGGAGAGTGTCCTTGCCTTATAAGTCAGATCATGAATGAGAAAGTGGCTGATGTCATAATAATGTGCAGTGCAGGGCGACATCTGAGCTGCAGCATTTAGGCGTTCAGTTGCGTAAGCATGTCTGGAAGCCAGACAGGCACCTGCAAGCCAAACCCCATTTTCCATACACTGAATTTATGAAAGTTTTAGTCTTGCTGTGGCAGTTCTGGGAATCAAGAAAGGTCTACTTTTAGGTTTGTTGCTGGTTCATGGATTTCCTCAGGCAGGATATATATCATGTTTTAGTATAAACAATTTCCCGTATTTGCAGCTTTGTGTCAAAATGACTGCTGCTGTTGTTAACCTTAAAGAATAAAATGACTGTGTGGAATCCAGAGCACCTTCACTGTACAAACAAAAAGTTTTCCCAACCTATAATCTTAATAATAATTATTTCTCTTCCTTAGATAAACTTGAATCATCAAGTTTTAGAAACAAAAAAATATTCACAGTGAGCTGTAACCCTGATTTAGCGTTATTTTGGTCCTTATCCATTATTAAATGGTTGCAGTTGAAATTATTAACCATTATTCACTCTCACTACAATTCAAGTTTATCTAAAGAAGAAAAGTAAATTATCTCAACAAAACATTACTAGTTGTCAAACTGTGGTCAAAACTTTGGTGTCTGACTGAAAAATCTGTTGCCTCAAAACTTTTAATTTTAAAAAAATTATTAAAAATTTATTTAATTTTTTTTTTTTTTTTTTTTTTTTTTAAATTTTGCGTTTTTACAGGCAACTTTAGATTTTAGACTTAAACTCTTAAGTTCTGAAAAAAGTTTTACTAATAATGCTTTTTTTTTTTAGAAAACAACTAACTTCAGTCTTTGTGTTTTAGAAGCCCAAACAAATTGTATTTCAGAAATAGTTTCAAGCACACAAATTAAAAAAAACAACAACAACAAAACAAATCATGTTCACAGCTCACTGGAAACAATTTTTATTTCAAAACATGTTGGCCTTGGAGTTGCCTTGAAATCCTGAGTTCTCAACTTGTGTTACAGTGATACTCAATCTGAGTGCCTATAGCATTAGAAGGCACTTGTGTGACTTTGGAATTTATAAGTACAGCCCCTTGAGATGTAGCATAGACACTATAGACACAATACAAGAAAAGGCTTTACGATAAAAAGGACTTTACAAAAACTCCTCTGCTTCCTCAATGTCTACCTCGTCTACCTCTACAGTGGAAATATTCTCACGTACCCCCGTCCCCTCAGCTTCTAATAAGTCCTCGAGGGTAACAACCAGGGGTCTAAACCCCTTGTTGTTTGTAATTGGCATTTCAGACTCATAGCAGATTATCACCCAGATTGAGAGTGTGTACTTCAAAAGGGAAGAGAGGGTCACAGGGAACAGGACCCTGACCTTTATGATTGGTTCACATACAGCACCCTGGAGGGGGAGCAGCGAGGGTTAGCTGGGCGTGGCCTGTGTTGTGACGTTAATTGGGCTATATTTGGTGTTCGCTGGGGTCTAATGGAGACATAGCTGAAATCCTTATGCACTGAGAGGAGCTCGGCCCCGCGCTTGCCCCTCTCAAGGGCTGACGCAGAGCAGCTGTCCCTTCCTTCAGCCGGGCACAGAGGGTGGGGGTAGGGGTTGGGGGAGCTGGAGGTTAGGGGGCCCAGCAGGGTTCCCGCTCCGCCCTGTGTGACCCAGTCAAGGTACGCTTGGGCCAGGTGAAACCATAAAAACCTGGACTTGTCAGGCCCGAGAGCCAGACACAAGCAGGTGTTGCTTTATATTCATGGCAGCAGGTGTCGTGGAGTAAGTTTGAAGACGGTAGTTCAGCTCAAGTTTAAAGTCATGCAGCAACTTTGTATGACTTTCAAGGATACAGCATATAAAGTATTTTAAGATACCAGTGATCCCACCCGTTTCAAAGCAAATGTCAGACATTTTTTTAGCTGTACCTTTAGCAGAAATAGTCATCGTAAGTTGTGAGGTAGATTGGGCATTATTCCTGTGATGATGTATTACTGTGTCAGCCCCAGGGTTGTAGAAAGATATTGATATACTTGAGTATAGCAATGTTATATTTTGTGATACTGTATCGATTATCAAAACTCTGATATTGTGATACATGCAAAGATTTGTGGCAGTGCTCAGTTTTGTGTTGTATGTAAACCTACCCTATTCAATACCATGGACAAAAACAAAATGATAAATCCTGTCACTACAACTTGGACTCCTTAATCAAATTTGGCTATGCAGCATTTCCAGTTGTCTCAAACAACAGCAACGGCACGGGAACATGTTTGGATGTGTTGTTAATGCAACGTTGAAGCTTACCTTGACTTCTATGAATTCGTTGCATCTAGATGTCATTCTTTGAGATGCTTTGCTGAGTTTGTAAGTGTTTCCTCCTTTCATCTGAAAAGTCTGATGGTTGTTCTTCAGTGCTGGCGAACAATTTTCTTCCTTTGGCATTTAACAGCAGACTAGACCTTTTGCAGGTGCATATGCCCCTACTTCAGATGCAGAAGAACTGCATCCCTGTTACAACTGTACCGTAGAAAAACATGTACTGTCATGTTATCAGAAATTTGGCGTTGACTTGATACTGAATCAGCAGTTACCACGACATTCCTATTAAAGGAAGAACTCAAGTCCGCTTTGAAAGTCTTACTGCATGAAAAAATGGGAATATGGGACAATGTGGGACTTGTTAAAGCAGGCACAACCTTCTGGACCATTTGTGGAAATTAGTAGATTATCTGTGACCTTTGCTATCATTTCCTTGTCTGGATTTGACTCTTTCCAGCACGCCATTTCTCCATCAATCACATGTCAGTTCATGTGAACACGATGCCCTTCATGTTCCTCTTTGCATGCTGCCAATTACAAACAAAGCACCAGAAAACAGTGATTACACTCAAAACAGTGGCCACAGACAGTGGAGTATACTTTATATGCATGTGTTTGTATGAGTTAAGTGTGTATATATATGTGCGTGTGTGTTTGTCTATGTAACAGTAGTGGAAGTAATCTGGCCAAACAATGACAGCTCCCCCTGCCCATCTGCCAGCGTGAGTAGGAGGAAGAAAGAGACAAAATCTAAAAGCTACAAATTGATTCATGAATGGTAAATATAACAGAGTAGAAAACATGGTGACATGGTGACCCACAGCACAGATTAATACATATATGATATCAATACTAGAATGTGAATAAAATGAAATCTAACCAAATTTATCATAGAACACAATCAGGAAAATGCAAATGTCTTATATGTTTGACATATAGCACTGATGAAAAGCTGGACCAAACAGTTTGCCTGAAGAAATGTAAATTTCTGTCCCTGTTAGGATGTAAAGACACGGCAGCAGCCAAGACTTGTCATCATTCATTTAACAACAATAATAGCCTTGGGTCAGTGTTTGATTGTCAGCACTTCTTGAAAAAAAAAGATTCAAGTGGCAAGAATAGATATTTGCTGAATGACTTTTCAACTCTGGGGTTTATAACAGTAAATTGTAATATACTGACCCCCTTCCTCCTTATGAATCTTCAGTTGAACCCAGAATGATGTACAATGGCAACAGATGTGGTAACAGCACATACTGTACTCCATCCCCCCTCATATACACACACACACACACACACACACACGTGCACACCTCCCCTATTGCTACTGCTATTCATCTCATATTAAGGTCAGTAGGGGTTAGGCTAGGTCTTAAACAGTCGATCCGTTGTGTTTTGTGTGAGTGTATGATCGTGTGTGTGCGTGTGTCAGAGCGTGTGTTTTGCTTGGAGAGCACTGGAGCAGAAAATGTGCTGTGGATTAACATGAACAGAACTGGCAACCGCAGCTTAAACAAAAGCTTGTATTCTAATAACCTCAAAGAGACCGTGATGAGGCTAGAAGATGAAGACATATTACATATTATACTTGAGCTTTTCTTGAAAAGAATTAAAAAAAATTGTATGCATGAATCTTAAAGAGACAGTTCACCCCAAAATAAAAAAAAATATCTGTAGTATTATTTATCCATCCAGATTGCTTTGGAGTCAGCTGCTGAGTTTTGGAGATATCAGCTGTAGAACTAGATGGCACACAGCTTGTGGTGTTCAGATCACCAAAAAAAAAAAAAGTTTGTAAAATTCAACAGCAGTATTTCAAGAAATTAGAACCTGCTTACTCAAGATAATCCACTGACCTTGTTGTGAGCAGCTGTCACAAGCACAAGCTTCTCATCCATGACTGGATGCACACTTCCTTCTGTGCAGTGATAGAGTTGGCAGGTGTAGTTAAGCAGAGGGAAAATAGTTCATACACAGAACTGTTCACTGCGAGGTCTGTGGATTATCTTGAATAATTGACCCTTCCTAAGTCCCGCCCTTTTTTGCTACATGCTCCAATAACAGTCATGCCCCTTTCGGTGGACCTCTATAGCAAGAGACAAATTATTTTTTGATCCCATTTGAATTATGTCACAAATTACACATGTGATGTTTGTCAGTTTAAGATTTTACAAAACAAGAGAATCTCAGTTCATAAAACTGTTCAAGTAAGACTGTGAAGTAATTAAAAAGACTACACACCCAGCCACTGAAGCTTTGATGCCTACGTGTTTTTGTACTGGGATGTAAAACAGCAGGTCTTACTTGTTCTTTCCCTTCATGGCTGATAAAACCACTAAGAGTCACTGGATAAAACACTTCATGCAAGATAACATTATAAGGAGTGAGATTAGTGTTTATGACTGTTGTTGTATTGTGCAAGACCAGAAATGTAGTTCACTGAGCGCTTTCGCATAAAGCTAAACTAAATTACAAACAAACACAAATTTAAAATTATGTTTTAAATTTACAAACAACATACGTGTAATGTCATAGCACAGTTCAAATGGATCAAAAAATAATTTGTCTCTAACATAGACTACCGTTCATATTATATCTAAAGTTAGATCCCATGGGGCTCACTGGAAGGGGCATGACTTCGCTTTTCTATAGGGTCACATCTTAAGTTAGATAACATTAGCAAAACACAGACTAATCAAGCAATAATGTAAACAAAACTCTAGCTAACTAGCAAGCTTATAGTTGATGTAGACTGACTATCTAGTTGCTAGGATTTTGCTGCTAACATTAGCTAATTTAAGATGATAATATATGTTGTTTTTACAGGTCCCTCAACAAAATCATCTTCAAAGTTTGGTTAGCACACAGCATAAGTACAAAAGAAAATAGGAAAAGGAGAAAGCAGACCAAGGTACTATGCTTGCTCAACTGTAACTGGAGCACAGAATGAAAAGAGGGCTGAGGAAATGTCATGATTTCCAGAAAAAGACGTTGCTGTTGACTTCTTCAAATGTGTGTTTTTGGTGCTTTGAGGACCAGAAGCTAATTCCATTACAGTCGAGATAAGGTAGACATTTCTCCAAAAGTGGGCAACTCATACCAAAAAAAAATCTAAATGGACAATTGGCTCTACAGGTAAAAAGAAAATAATGTATTTTTGATTTTTAGGTGAAATGTCTCTTTATATTTGAGGAAAAAAATCATTTTGTTATAATTCAGATTTTTGCTTGTGCTTATTTGGGTTTGTGTTGATTATTTGTGTCTTGGCTATGACTAATACCATGGCCTATTTTAATGACCCTCTCTGGAGGGCTGCAGACTCAGCCCAGCTGATCAATGTTCAGATGAAAGAAACACCACGACCATTTGGGTAATTGAGTCCCAGTACATGTTCCAGCTGACCTGGCAGGATTCCTTGGTAGAGTTAGAGTACGACTAATAAATCTTCACTCACTCATCACAACAACATGATAAAATATCAGCTTTCTAGTGTTGAAACACAAAAAAAAGTACATCCACGTTCAGCATGTTTTTGAATTTAGATTGGCTTCAGGAGGGGAATGCAGTCTGTGTGTGTGTGAGGCTGGGGGTCATTTTAGTGGCGAGAACCATTCAGAAAATGCCTGGAACCCCTGGCAGGAATCCGTCCCCAAACAGACTGAAACTGCTCAGGCCCGCCCATGAAGCCCTAACTCTTATTGAGTTATGGTGTGAAATTAAGCTCCGCAGATATATTAAGCCCCGCAGATGTTCAAATGTCCCCCCATCTCTTTGTAGTGGGTCTTATTGGTCGTGGCGGTTGTGAAACAAATTAAGAATGTCATGCAGCCGAAAAATACTTTGGGCTTATGAGTACTGAGGCCTAGAAGATTCTGCGATAAGGCTGCTTATGCTGATGTGGGATTGGAAACACTTGTTCCCTTCTGGATTTGAGGTTTGCACAATTGTCCCCAGAGGTGATAAGTGTCAAATCTAAATCAATATGAATTCTTTTATTGAATTACGGTGTGTAAGCTTAATAGGTGGCATGCATATAAGAGGTGTCAAGTAAATCCTTTTGATTGATCTCTGAGATTAACTCATTTTCCAACCCAATAACCCAGTCCATACTGAAGGACTGACAAGTATATCTTATCAGGTCGGGATGAATAGATAAAAATAAATCATAAATCCCACTTAAAATTTTAGAAAAAACATATATATTTTATATATATTTACATATATATAAAATTTGGGGAAACAGTCACTATTTCAGGATCTTTCCAACTCTGACTTTGAACCAAGTCTCTAGAATGGCCCTAACCTGTCTTTAAATTTCTTCCCTCTCTATATGTATACATATAAAATCAATTGTCCATATAATTTCTAGATTTGCTTCTCTCTGTTTCAGGATGGCTATATAGGATGCGGAGGATCCTTCTGCGCTCATGCCATCTGATGTACTTCAAACAAAGCAGCATTGTCCCTGTGTTAGTCACTCTGACACCGTCTAATTTAGGCGAAGTGAAAAAAAAAGCCGGCAAACAAAGAGCCTGATGTCTCTAATAAATATTAATTCAGCACAGAACAAAGGGACGGATAAAGTGTCATTTTTCTCACATGCAAAAAGGCTTTTACATTTAGATTCAGGCCCTATTGTCCATGCATTAGAGGACGTAAAGTCCAATAATGAAAATGCAAAAGATGTAGTTAAAAGAGGAGTGCACATTTAGTCAAGATGCTGTAGTGTCACTTTAATCTGTTCACTAACTGAACCTCAGTCCATAAACTCCTGATGGAGAGAAAAGAAGCAGCCACTTTAAAAAAAAAAAAAGAGGCATCATTACACCTTAAGGTTGACTCTCTTCATCTGTACAGACGTGTTGGTTGGATGCTGAGAATTGATGTGACAAGGGCCTTTCCAGGAAAACAACATACTGATAAAAGAGAATGGCTGATGATGAAGATGAGCCTGCAGAGGAGGCTTCCTTTGTGAAATGGTGTTTGTGACCCTGCATTAATCAGCCTATTTTTCCCCCGTCTGCCTCAGTCTGTGCAGAATGATTGCATATATAATGTTGATTCATGAATATTTTATTTGAAAGTTCAACTATGCTTAGGGCCAGCTCTGGTTTAAATCTGGCTCACGGTGCAGCGCGTCAGACAGGCGGGATGGAGAGAAAATTAAGAGTGCTCTGTTTTCCTAATCTGGCTCCTTGGACAGTGGCTGCATCAGAAATTTCAGGATAGTCTTGGTGTTTGTTCAGGACTCTGCTGGCTTTCCTGCGTCATCATTAAACTACATCTGAACCTCAGATAACGGGGCGTTTGAATCTTGGTTTGCCTGTCTGTAAATGTGTGAGCTAGGCAGGTGTTAACCCCATTTTGTGCCTTTCAGGTACTATCATTACATTCAAGTTGCAGAGCTAAACATGTATTTTTTCTGAGAGTTAAATCCTGGGTGTGAATTGATATCCCCTGTGCATACTGTTTTTTTTAATCCCCACTGAGATACATGGTATCTCTGCTTCTGGACAGACTGAATAAATTAAATGCATTGCTTTTGCCTGCTGGTAGATGGTGCAAAATGATAAGCCTCACTCACTATTTAAAACGTTATGGATGTTAGGTTAACTTAAACAATATACATCAAACAAAGCATTTTGGTATTTTTTATGCCTGTGAGTTAGATGAGAAAACAGATACCATTCTCATGTCTAGTCATGCTAGCCTAATTGTGTAACAAAAAAATACACCTACCAGCATCTCTAAATCTTGCTAAATATATTTCGGTTGTTTAATCTGTACAGGTGTAAAATCTTTTTTTTTTTGAGATACAACATGTTAATTAGTGAGCTTTAGAGGTTCATGGCCACACTAACTATGTCCAGTCCTGGCGCTAAGTTAAGCTAACTGATGCTGGTAGTGGTAGTGCTACTGCAAAATGTTTTTTTTATAAAGGTAGTGGTTTTTTTATATCTAAAAGTGCTCCAAAATAAATGTCAGACATCAAACTAAAATGCAGAATTTCAGCGACCAGTTATGTTTGACTCATGGCACAATCTGGATTCAGGACATAGTTTTTTGTTGTTATGTTTTTTCTCTTTTATTTTGAATGGTGATCAGAATATTTTTAACAAACAGAAGTGAGCCTTGAGGTACAAAAGGTTGAGAACCCCTGGTTTAAAGATACATCTGTTCTTTACAACTACACAATGATGTTTTTGTTGTTTTTGCATGCTGCAACCAAACCATACTAGTAAACAAGAGTCATGTATTTCTTTCCCGTGTAAATTGGATGTAGTATCTGTAGATTATTTATTAATGTGTGTTACCTGTCTCCCCCCTGCAGGACCCGACTATGTAAAACAACAGTTAAAGGAGCCTGTGGAGATTAAAGAGGTCCCTGTAGAAAAGAAGGACAGGTCCCCAAGAGATTCTCCACACTTTTACCGCAAAGGTACCACTCCTCCCCACTCGCCTGTGACCAGCCCTGTAGCCACACCGCCCCCCTCGCCTCACTCCAGCAAGAAGAAAGGTCAGCTCGCCAACAGCACCAGCCGCAAAACCAGCAAAGAGGAAAAGCCTTCACGCAAGATAAGCAAAGACGAGAAGTCGAGTCATAAACCCAGCAAGGACGAGCGGTCTAACAGAAAGCTGAGTAAAGAGGAGAGCATGCATGTCGAGGCTCCAGCTAAACCTGCTAAAATTCAGCAGCAGTCTACCGCAGCATCCGCTCCTCCTCCTCCACAGCAGCAGCCTCCTGCGGTTCCAGTCAACGGCGAGCTCCACAGCGAGTACCACAGTTATTATGTCAAGGCCCCTACACGGATCCCTCTGCCTCCAGACCCCGAGGAGGATCCAGAAGAAGAGCCTAGTGCCCTGGCCCTGGCACGTATGCCCCCACAAGCCACTAAGTCCTTTACCCCCACTCCTAAGCCAGCCTCCATACGTGAGAGCAAGAGCGACCAGAAACTCAGGAAGCAGGATTCCCTAAAGCCAAAGAGCCTCGCAGACACAAAGAAAGCCAGTATGGATATTGCAGAAAGCATGGAAGAAACGGTAAGTATCAGTTTTAAGATCAAAACATTTGTTTTTTGAAAGACATTTTGAGAAATTTGCTTTCTTGCAGAGAGTTCAGTGTGAAGATTGATACCACTCTTGTGTGTTTATGGTAAATATGAAGCTTGAGCCAGTTAGATTATCTTAGTGTCACGACTGGAAACAGGGGCAAACAGCTAGCCCGTCTCTGTCCAGAAGTAATAAAATCTGCCTTCCAGTACTTGTAAAACTCACTAATTAACAAGCAATTTCTTGTTTGATTAATCCATGCAAAATGCATTTTACAGGGAGTTATATATCAGACTATTTCTGCCTGGCAATTCAGTTGCAATATGATATAGCATGTTGATTATTAGGATTAAGTGGATTTTGTTACCTTTGGGCAGAGCCGGGCTAGCTGTTTCCCCCTGTTTCCTGTCTTTGTGCTAAGCTAAGCTAACTGGCTGCTGGTTGTAGCTTCATATCTAGAGATGGGCAGTGTTTCAAGTGTCTTAATGTATTTAAAATACACGTTCAATTACTTATTGCTTGTGTCTGTGTATTTGAAGTACTTAAAATACATGACTGAATATGTCCTTTTTTCCTCAAATAAGACACACTTTATCCTCAGGTTTAAACTGAAGGACAACAAAAACTTAATTGTCCTCATTATAGTTTATAGTTACACATCCTGTATGGTCCAGAAACTCGCTAAACGTGAACTACTACTGTCTCATTTTTGCTCCTCGTGACCAGTAGCTTGTGGAAAGTTCTGTTGGTGTTTGGTGCAAATTTCCCTTAAAGTAAAGGTATATTATCAAAATATCATCAGATGTTGAATTCTAGTGCAAGCAAACTAAATTACACTAAAATACAACAGATGTAAAAATTAATACAAAATAACCTCAGTTTTGGTTATAATAAGTGCATTACGTAAGTCACGTTTCATAGATGATGGTACTTACAAAACGTATCTTAAGTAATTTAAAAATAATTCTAGAATAAATAAGTCATTGTTGACTTTTGGTTTCACATGGGACACATATATTGAGCCTATCTAAAATATGATATTAATTTGTATAGTATGTATTTTTATATTTTCAAAGTTACTTATATTTTAATTAAATACATTTTCCATACCAGTATTTTGTATTTTATTTTAAATACAAACAAGTATTTGTTCCCATCTCTGTTCATATCTACCATACAGACTTGAGTAGTAACGAGTTTCTCATTTAACTTTGATGAGAAAGCAAATGATCATATTTCCAACCATTCCTTTAATCCTGCCTACTTCTTCCTATTCAAGTGATTCTTAATAAGATCATTTTTCTGAAGATATGTGATATCTGATCATAATGTCATTTATTGCAGGGTCCCAACTCCATCCTTGTTGCTATGGTAATGCTGTTGAATATTGGCCTTGCAATTATATTTGTCCATTTTCTGACATGATGATGCTGTTTCTCAGGTAAGTTCACTTATTTTCCCCAGACACCTTTATTCATCAACAAAAAATTAATAAGGAGTGGATGACTCTTTGTATTTCTAAAGATGAATCTGCCCTTTTATCCATGTCTTGTGTGTCCTGTGTGTGCCACAATGTGTTTCTGAAATGCGACAAGCAGCCAATTAAATCCCCACAAACTGTTTTATGTTGCAGTGAAACCATGGCAACCGGTACAGTTGCAACGCCGGCCTTGAAAAATGAAAATGGCGCCAGTGAGACACGGGGGCGGCCGTAGGTGTTTAGGCATCAACGTGACACCGAAGAGAATCAGGAGGAAGGCATCACTACCAACCAACCTGTCATGGGCCTTCTTTAGGGCCTGCCCCGTGAATTAGCACTCCTCTGGCTTCTCTAAAAGCTGAGGCGAAATGTCGTGTCTAGTGAGATGTATTAAAATAAAAAAAAAGTTTAAAAATGCAACCAAACATACACAGTCTGAAAAAAGAAGTAATTGAAACCCACACGTGTGCTGATCCAAGCACTGGTCTCTGTAGCCCACTCCCACTGCCTTGGCAGAGGTAGCGGTGGGCTGACGGACTTTGCTGGAAGAGTGTGGAGATGCACTTTTAGATGATGGGAGCAAACAGCTGCCTTTCTATTTTGCCATCTGACGTTTTGATGGGGAGATGTGAGCCCGGCGGCCGGCAGCGGGGGTGGGGAGGGACAGTCGCAGCGGGAGCGTGCTCGGGTGTAATGGAGCGTTTTCTGGGGTTCACGCCACTCTTGCAACAGGAAACTGGGCACGGCCGTTGCCAGCAGTCAGTGCTAGCACGGTCACTAGCCAGTCTTACTCTGTTTACCCAATCACCACAGCAGCTTTCTCGAGCTCCGTCCATTGTAACCCAGGATACACTGCTTTGAAACACTCCCCGTGCATGGTACCGTTTTAATATTTTGTTTTTGTTTGTTTTCTGTTTTATTGTAGCTTTTTTTGTTCATTGTTGTTCTCTGAATGTTGGTTACCTGCAGTCATATGCTTGTAGTTGAAAAGGAAATCTCTTCTCAAAATGAGTAAATTATTTTTTTTCCCTTTTATTTTGAAAATATTGAACTATTGAGTTGTAATTTGACATTACACATTCATGTTACTGAAAGTGCAATATGTTTATTTTTTTCAAAGGAAAGCTTATAGTTTATTTTGCCAAAAAAGGGGGGAGGGGGTTGTACCATTATAAAAATCCTGTGTTGCATTTTTATTTTGAAAATACTGGTTTGAGAAAGGTTGTCATTTAACAGCTTAAATTATGTTTAATAAGGAGGTTCACACTTTTAAAGCTACCTAGCTCTGTGAGAGTGAAGTAACCCATGTCAAATGTCTTATGTTATTTATTAAATCAGAAGGAAAATTATTTCATCGTACACGCCGAGACCATTTTCCTTGTATTTCTTCATGCTAGTCCTTGCTTTCATTGTTTCAGTGTAAAAATGCAAAGATGCAGTTCACACAGCTGCTTCCATAGGCCCAGCAGTGCTTGCGTACTTTGAGACTGGATCAGGACAGTCTTGTGGACAGTGGAAGCTGAATTTATTCAGGTTGAGGCCATGGGAAAAGTGGCACCAGGGAGAAGGAGAGATGCCTTTAAATGTCTTTAACAGTACTACTGTTTACCTCAGAAAAAAGATGAGGAAGTTTGGGGGGAGGGGGGGGAAAGAGATGCCATCCTTGTCTTAACTTTGTCGTGTTGGGGGGGAAATACTTTGACTGTTGTCGTCACCTGAATCATGCTTTTAACTTGCCTCATCGTAGCTGTTTGTAGTCTTTGTTGCAGGTATGGCATGAGTTTCTTTGATTTTAAAAAAGGTGGTTACTTATATGGTTGACATTTACTGTCATCACTACCAAGATTAATTATTTATTTATTGTACAACTGATGTGTTTGTGAACATTGGTCATTCTAAAAGGGCTTTAAAAAATGGCTAGGTTTTCTTTGCTGCGATTCAGTTTTGAAGTTGTGTCTGTTAACCAATGAGCAGCACGTTACATTTAGAGAACGCTTCAGCCAGTTAGATGTTTGCAAACTGTCCACACAACTGGAAACTAATCAATAAAATCTATTCGAAATCTGGAATAGACACTAAAAGCAGACCAAGAAACAAAATTATTAAAAAAAAAAACATTGTTGTATTAGAAATGTGACACATTAATGATGATTTTCTCTGTTTTTTTCCTCTACACCCTCTTTTTCTTGTTTTAACTGTCTTCACTCAAGCATGGTGAAGACTAGAGTTTCAGAGGGATTAACAGAACAGCCTGTTTATGGGATATTTTTTGAAATGCAACATTGCATGTCGGAGTCATTTATATATAGATTATTATATACTATTTGTAAGGATTTTTACAGAGCACAATCCAGAATCTGGTATGAGTTGGTATTTTTCTAACAATTTGCACACCTGTATTTTGACAATGAATATAACTTGTTTGTAATTGGTAATGTAATGCACATATGATAATGTTTGACGGTGGAAAACAAAATACTTTATTTCTAATTGGATGTACTGTATGTACCATTTGGGGATGTGAAAGGCAGATGTACTTGTTTGAGTATTTTAGGATATACCGAGGAACTGCGTGAGACTTTTGATATCTCAAGGTTCATGTTACCCCACTGATTTGTGCAAAGTCTTTGGAGATGAAGTTATGTGTATAACAATAAAGATGTTATGCCTTGGTAAACTACATTTTGCTTATATCTGATATTTTCACACCACTATGCATCATCCCAAGGATCATAACTTTAAACTTTCCAGGAATTGTGATTTGATATGCTGTGCGTCCACCTGCCACAGATTGCCACAAGTTGCCACAAGCAGAGTGCCAGGGGCTGCCTTGGGGTGCCACTAGATGCGAAAGGGTGCCACAAGTTGACATAGAGCGCCAAAACCTTCCACAGAGTGCCAGTAGCTGTCACAGAGTGCCATAAGCTGCCACAGAGTGCAAGTAGCAGCTGCCACAGGGTGGCACTAGGTGTCACAGGGTGCCGCAGTCCACCACAGAGTGCAATTAGCTGCTGCTACAGAGGACCGCTAGCTGCCAATGGGTGCCACAAGCTGCCACAGTGTGCCACTAGCTTCTCCAAGGTGCTAGTGATAGGATCTCAGCCCTGCTGTTTTTTCAATATATTAAATAAATAACTAATTGCATTACCAGTGCAATGTAATGTAATAAAACACAATACCAACAGTATAACAGAGTATAAAATATACAGTTAAACATTAATTAATGTAACATAAATAGTTACACTGGTATAAAACCCACAGATTTGAATAGATGGATTAGAGGATTTATTTTCTTAGAAGAATGTGTTAAATTCCAGTCTCATGTTCACTTCTATGTATCTCCGAGGTTCATCGTCTCATCTGTGCTTAGCCTCCTTACTGTGATGGCCTCATGGCGACCTTCTCCTAATGAGATCCGGGGGGAAAAGAGTAGGCGTGAAATCAAAGTATCTTCGTTGGGGTTTCACATTAACGGTGCGGGTGCAGGCAGGTGCCCCAGTTTGTCTGGGGTCAGTTTGTACTGTTTCCACTGATGATCAGCCCTGGATTAGTGTAGTGTTACACCAGTCGTGGCACCTGCCTGGAATCTGCAACGCCATGTCATGCACTTGCTGTGCCCTCTGCCCTGACCCTGGCAGACACTGCAAAACCCTCAGAGTTTTATCATCTCACACTGTTTCAGAGTGTAAATTTAGGTTTTCTGGAGGGCTCACTGAATTAGCAGTAATCTTTAGTTCCTAACTTGCTTTTGTTGCTATTTATTTGACATAATTACATATGGAAAGTTCTACATTATTTATGTGTTTACTTTGTCTTACAGGTTAAAATATCAGGTGTTATAGTATCATTGCCTATGAAGGAATATTTTGCAGAGTGTGTAATCCTGACACTTAAATCCCCTACATGAAGCTGAACTTGTCAGTAATAGTATAGAATATCTCTGTTACTATTCTGACATGATACAGCCTGCTGGACAAGATGCAGTTGCTCAAGCAGTCCCGGACAAATATAAACCAAAACCTTATAAGCGCATCTTACCTTCATCATGGCTATTTATCCAATTCTAATGACAGCTATGATTCTAACCACAGCGATTGGCCGGTTAAAAGCTTCTTACTTTGACACCTGATGAACTTACCATCCACTACATATTGTTTCTCAAGTTTCTCAGCCAACAAACATGATTTTAAGGAGGAAAAAGGTCACATTTAGGATCCCAGCTGTGATGGAAATGGTTATAAAGCATTCCATTAATTTAAACTACTACAAGGAACTTTCACAGTGTGTTGATTTTGGAGGCTCTGTGGACAAAGGTGGTAGTGTTTCCTCTGCCATAATCACAAAATATCACAATTAAAGTAAGCTAAAGAAAACTCACTGTAACTAAAGGTCCCATGTGATATACAGGGATCTATTGGCAGAATATGACATAAAAGAAATATAGTGTGTCTCATTAGATAATAATAATCAACTTGTTGCCTTAGAATTTATATCTAACAGAGAGCATGGATCTTCTTCCATGGAGGCTGCCATGTTTTGACATTAGCCCAAAATAAACAAACTAACCACAGTTTTGCTGCCACCATAGTTTCCCCTGCGTGCTTGGAAAGTAAGCATGAGGCGGAGGTGTCTGTAAGCTCACAATCAGATGCCACTAAATCTTATTTTATTGCTCCTCCAGAGTTCATGATCCGAACTGCGACCATAGCAATGGTCTGTTCATAGCAACGGTCTACTATACAGAAATAACAGACCTTTGAATTCTGTAACTGTCCGATCAGAATCGAGTAATTAATAAAAAAAATTATTTCACACCGTTGTAAATAATGTCATATAGTGACCTTTTTCACAGCAACTGTATGAAATAGTAGAGTAAACACAGGTGTTATCAATTAGACTAATTAAGGTTCCATTCCATTTAGTGTAGCAGAGTCTCTCCAGTGAGTTTAATGCTTTGACAATATTGTTTACAAAAGTTTCATTCCAATAATCGAATTGAACTGAATTGAAAAATTGAGTGCACAAAATCAGCACCCTGACTCTGTTTGAAATGAAGAGAACAGAACCTTAATTAGTATCACTGAGAACGTCTGTGTTTAGACTACAACATGTGAAAATGGCTGCTGCGAAAAACATCTATTGTCTCCATAAGTTTTAAAACAGGTAGCAGATGTTCATTATATGTTCATAAAATGACTGTTATACTCAGTTATTAAGCAGTAATTAGCTTTTTATACAGCAGTTATGGATGCTTGATTGGAGAAGTTATAATTCTTCACAAACATATTTTTAAAACTATGTATTTATTTACTGTGGATTATAAACCATCAGTTATTTATGTACTTCTTATAAATGCTAAATATTAGACAGCGGGTTATTATAGACTGATACAGATTTTGTAAATTGTGTAAATCTGTTGCTGATTGGTTGATTAAAAATAAATCCATGATGATTTCAAGAATTATATTTCTCTATTTGCTGTATGTCTGTGAGGATTGGCTCAGACATACAATATAATCATCTTAAGTCTTGCATATACCCACTAAGATGAAAGAAAGTGTATATTTATCTTCCCTCTGTGAGACCAAGCCTCCACCTTCTGACTAAAAAGCAACTTGGTTGTGCTTCTAAAATTGGATTAAGGCTTGTAAGCAGTGAGAGGATATCAGTGCCCAGAGTTTTTAAAAACTGTTGCTAAGACATCAGTATTAAGCAGATCCCCTTTCCATGCCTGGCATAGCTATAGCTTAGCTTAGCATCACTTCATCTGTTATATTTACACAAACAAACCTCAGTTATAAGGCATAAACCCATCACTCTGTCATCTAAAGTAAACTATTATCAGTGTTTCATCATTTAATCATGCAGCACTTTCATTTTCTATCATACGCTAACGTTCCCACATGCCGTTTTTAATAGGAGAGCGCATGATGGACGAGTAAGACGTAAACTAAATTCACTTATGTGCCATTTAGCACAAGACTTTTCATGTCTTGTTTATCTAATGACATGTGAGGTCTGGTGAAGGTTTTATCATGGGGGTCTGCTGGGTGAGTCATTATAGGTCAAACAAGCAGGGCCTCAGCACAGTGCATTAGCCTCCAGCTATTGAAAGTAAATGGTTGTCACATCCACTTATCTGTCTCTTATGCCATTTGAAACTTTCATCATGTGGGGAGTAGGGGCAACAAACCAACACTGTTTTGTAGAAAACAAACATGTCGAGCAGGAACATCTTTTGAAGGACTTTTCAGAATATTTCATGAATTGAGGGGACATTATTTCTCCTGTGCGTCATTCTCTGTTGGTGAGCAAACCACTTTGTCTTAATGGTTGCATAAGTTGGTGGCTTTTAATCATTATTGTATGGCAGTGTGCACTGTTGATCGAGAGCATAATGATGTGGCTTCAGTGACTCAGAGTGCGTTGTGTTGATACTTTTGTTGCTGTATAATTTCAGAAACATTTTGATAAAGTACATAAAAGCCCCGTTTCTCTATGACTCTGTGTCTGTTTGTTACACAGCTCCGTTACCTCAGAGTGCATCTGTTTATTCAAGAAACACATGGTGGAGAGAGTCCACCACCGTGTTTGGGTGCATAAGGGTATCACATTAGAGAACGGCAATCATGACGACCACACTTTTTTTAAATCAAACACTTCAGCAAGTTCCTGAGGTTTGGAAATACCGGCTGTAGAGATGTCTGCCCTCTCCCCAGTATTATGGAGCTGGTTTGTGGTGCTCAAAGCATCAAAAAACATATGTTTGAAAAACTCAACAGTAATGTATCTTTCAAAAAATCATGACCCAGTTAGTCAAGATAATCCACAGACCTCATTATGAGCAATTTCGTGAAGGAATTATTTTCTTTCAAGGCAACTTCACCCACCAATCACTGTGCAGAAGGGAGTGTGTATCTAAACATTGGATGAGACAGAGTATGATGTCAACACTGACGGCATCTTTCTCTGGGCTGAGCTGTAGCCTCTCATCCATGAGTAGATGCACACTTCTGTCTGCATGGTGATAAAGTTGGTGGGTGTAGTTTGGTAGAAAAAAAAATAGTTACTAAACTGATTACACCATGGTCTGTGGATTATCTTGAGTTTTTTTAATGTATTTTTTGTCACTTTGAGCACCATAAGTGAGTGACATCCAGTTCCATTGTATTCAAGAGAAGGCAGACACCTCTTCAGCCAATAACTCCAAAATGTGGCAACCCACTCTTTACAGGTCGGAGGAAAAATCTGTTTCTTTGATTTGGGGCCGTACCGTCCCTTTAAGTTAAGCATATTCATAATGCCAGCGTCAACACTCAGCATGTAAATAAGATTCCTGAAGAACTGAATGATTTAACAATTTGCCAGACATTGTGACCGTCCACAAATCACACATGACAGATGTGTGCCGTGTGAGTCAGTGTTCAAACTGTTACCAAACGATATTACTGGATGTGGTGTTGTAGTTGTGGTGGCAACAAGAGCTGATCTACTTCAGCATGTCTGAGCTCAAAATCACGCAATAAAACCAGAGTCTAATATGTCTGTCATACACAATATGACACATTATTACTGTAACGTAAGATTTGTGACGAGGATACATGAACAGAGCTCTTTAATGTATTTTTAACAGTATTGAATAAATGCATATTATTAATTACATTGCTTATAATTATTTTACCTTTCAACCAATGAGACATAATTGTGTGTGACATGCCATGGGTCGATGTTGCTCCTCTGCAGCAAAGGTTCATGAGATAAGGAGCAACATGGGAATTGCAGGGCAGCACTGTGACTCGCTGCAGGCAAAAGGGACAGCACCCTCAAATTCATTGTGACAAGGCTTTTCCTCTTTTCAGAGAAGAAATGCCCAAAGACACTCCTCCCCCATCTTTCCCTATCTTGACTAAAATTCTGACCTGGTTTCATTCAGGGCCTCTATAAACTGAGCCATTGTACTGTTCATAAATGATCCCATGTATTGACATTTGACCGACTCACTGGTGGTATTGAGACTGAAAAGGGAGGGGGAATGTTAAACCATGTATGAACCAAGTGAACATCATTGTATCTGCATGTTAGCTAGTCTAAACAACAATCTGAAACGTACTGTGGACAAAGCTTGAAAAATTGAGCCGCTCAATTCCTGAAGTTATTTTATCCCACAGACACTCAACAATTGAACCAAAATAGCTCAAAATTGCTTATTTACATCATGTCAGAATACAGAAAATACAGAGAAAGGTCAGTCCAAAGGCATTAGTTTTAGTATTAGTTTCTGCCTCTGGGAAAGTTGGAAAACAATAAAACTGACCCATCCTAAATACTAAATCAACTTTTCCCTTTACTGTTTCCTGTAGATATGCTATGTCTAGGGTGAACCTATGTTGAAAAGGAAAACAGTTTCTGAAGATGGCTGAAATAGTCTATGTTTCTGGGAGACCTGTAAAAGTGACACACAGAGTCACAACTTAAGTTGACTAGCAAAACACAAGCTAACTAGGGAGCCCTTTTGCTTTGCACTCCAAGAACACTTCTAACAAGCTGGCTAATTTACATTTGCTAACTTGATAGTTTACTAGATGAGACTAAATATATCACTTTTAACTGACTTAGTACTTATGGTGTGTCAATTCTACTGTTTTCCCACTGATAAATGTATTTGAACAGACTTTTTTATGGTGTATTCTGACGTTATAAATGTAATGTTACAATAATATTTGGCTACATTGGTTCAGTCGCTGAGTGTCTATGGAATAAAATGATCCCCTTAACATTCAGGAATTGAGCAAAATTAAGCAGGTAAACTAAGAGGGGGTACCTTTTTCCAGGCTTTGTCGGAGGGGAGGCCCACAGTCTCAGACTTTGAAAACCCCTGCTTTATCCAAAATCACTTTGAAAATCTCTGGTCTAAACTACGCAGAATATGGCACATTTTCCTTTAAGATGTCAGACTAACATCAATATTTAGACTAACAAGCATAAAGATGGACAAGTGCCTTTTCTAGCAAGTTAACTGCATCCCACCATTTCCTGAATGGCCTTGGTGTGGGCAAGACAGTGTGATCTGAGAAGGTATATAGCTGATGTGTTTAAAGGATGGATGATATCATTTGGCAGTGACAGTTTGCATGCATTGTGTGTGTGTGTATGTGTGTGTTAAGGAAGTCCTGTTCTAAGGGCCCACAGCAGCCTCCCCAAAATAGAGCTGAGAGCAGCTGCAGCGGGGTGGGTCGTATCAGAGAGACATCAAAGCAGCCGCAGTCACCCACCCGCTCTGATCATAAGCACTAATAGTGTAATGGGGGACTCGAAGGTCAGTGATTGTTTTTGGTTGTGTGTGTGTGTGTGTGTGTGTGTGAGAGAGAGAGAGAGAGAGAGAGAGAGAGTGTGTGGGAGTCAAAAGGCAACACAAGCAGTCAACAGGCAGGAGGCTACTAGAACTTTCTGGAACACAAACTGGCAGCATAGCTAAGCCTGGCATTACTGTAAGACAAATACCAGGTCAGGTGTCACCTCTGCAGGAGTCACCGTTGACATCTGTGGTAGCAAATGAGCACAGCCAATTAAACAAGACTGATCAAGGGCGGCCTGAAAAAAATCGTGGAGGTACGTGAGCTGTGGATCCTTAGATATCTGAGTGTGAATGACCAGAAGTGTAAGAGAATAAAACTGTTAGAATTCCTGACAGTCTTCCATGAGGAACACTCCACCACTGGGTCAAACAGCACAATTTGCAGGCACGCTCAGTCATCTACTCTTAGTGTCACAGCTCAGATAACTCTGTGTCCATTTGGAAGCCTCAGATTTCAACAGTCATCACTTTTCCTGCATGAAAGAAGTCCAGGCAGGATCATCGCAAAGTCACATTCCGAACATGACCGTGACTGCAGTACATGTCCACATCTAAACTCTGATCTATGACGGACACCCTTTTATCTGTTAGATGAGATTATGAGCTGTAATGGTTAACCTTAATTATGTAGTTTACAAAATGTGGGTCTTTTAAATGGTTATAACACTATTCACTCAGATGAATACTCTTGTAATCGTCCAAACATACTTTTGGAAGTAAAATAAAGTTCAAATCTGTTGTAGTGATTGATTTCTACTAGCTGAGCTTGTGTAGAGTGTATGATAGTGCAACATGCATGCCTTCTCTCTTTCATTCTTTCTTGAATCCAGATTTATGAGCCTGCAAAATGTCTCTGTTATGTCCAATCAGCACCTGCTCCTGTTCATCACAACCAGTGGAGAAAGTCAGGGATGGTAAGATGAAACACAGGCGCCCCCTACAGGCTTTACGGGGCAATCTCATCCCCTCACTGTTGGCCTGTAAACCAGTGTAAATTTGACAAGTCATCTCAGCTCTTTATTGAAATTAAAAATTAATATCCTTATTTCCCCTCTGTTATCTAAACTTATTATCTGTGACACTGGCTTATATCATGTTAGACAGCACAGGTGTAAATGTTCATTAGCCAGAAATAGCCTGTGCCGATAAGACATACATATAAGGCATAATGTCACATCCATTAAGCTAAAATGCTTCAAACTCCTATGCCCATTTATTTGGTGTTGAATTCCAGTACCTCTGACTCTGTTTGTAAGATTAGATCAAACAATTATGACATGTCACATAATTGAACAACATTATGCATAAAATAAAAATGAATAAATCAATTCTTTGATTAAAATTTAAGTTCACATTTCTCTGGAACAATTCGATTTTCTTTATTATTTATTTATTTTTGTTATTTTAGTTTTAGTTATTTTTTTTATTATAATATAATGTTAATGAAATCATAATAATATAATTTCATGAACATTATAATGAAAAATTATCATCTTACAATGTGATGAAATGTAATGGATATTTCTTGTAAAATGTTGTACAATTAAAAGTGGTCAATAAAAAAGAAATAGCCTATGATTTGCACATAATTTTTCACGTTTTCACCACATATGCTTTTATAAACGCGTTTTGTCTCTTTGAAAAAATTAACAAAGACGTGGCCAAAAAAAAAAAATCAACTAGATTTTCATTTTCAGATGGATATTATTGAGCAGCATGTAATGCATGCAATGGGACCGTTTCTCTCTGAAAAAATGAAATTCTACGGAAGACATTTATCGCGGACGGGTGTTCCTTCAAACTAGTTCCGGGTATCAAAAGTCTGGTGGCTAACACTAGCTGAAAAACAGTCTCCACTCCACATTCTACTGCAGAGTGGTAAGAATAGTGTTGTGTTTAATTACATGCTGTTGTGTGTTGGTGTGTCTGCGACTAATTATCCGAAGTAAATTTTAAACCCTAAACAGTCGATTAAAGAAATTAAATTATCGTTCTTTTGACAAGCCGTTAGCTTGTTAGCCACTGCTAGGTGACGGTGACTACTGCGAACTCGCTTAAAAACATTTTGGACAGAGAAAGACATGGCCACTAATCCACTTTTAAACTGGATTAGCACTTACAGATGTAGTGATTCCGTTGTATTTTAACGTTTATGTTGACGCCACATTTCTGGTTGCTAGCTTATGTGTTTCATCTGGCTAGACGTCAATATCACACGGTGTTCTTTACAAATTCACACAAAAAAATAAGGCCTAGTTAACGGAAACCTTGACGTTAGAGTGATTGTTTTACACTACGGAACAGTATTAAAACTAGTGTCAGGTCTAGGCCACTTTATATTGTGTGTTCGATCGGCTGACTTAAATAAAATGTCTTTATTTTCCTTTACAGGGTTAACAGAAATATCGGAACAGGATGGGTGAGTAATTAACTCCTCGGGATATTTTATTCTGTTCCTTCGCAGGAATTCATGAAGTTATTTGCCAATTCATAACAAGTGTTTTAACGTCACTGTGAGTGTGCCTGCCGACCCGCAGATGTGTCATTTGTTGACGTTTCTCTCGAATAGAAAAACCGGGCCATTCTCCAAAGTCAGTTGCGTTATCACAGTTGTTTAAATGTGTGTGTGGTACTTGAGCATTTGTCTTACACCTGTTTGAGGCTGTCAGTTTGTGTTGCTTCACAGATGGTGAAGAGAGAACTTACGGTGGCTGTGAGGGGCCAGATGCCATGTATGTGAAGCTGATCTCTTCAGATGGCCATGAATTTATTGTGAAAAGAGAACACGCCCTGACATCTGGAACCATCAAAGCCATGTTAAGCGGGCCAGGTGAGGATACAGGCAAACAGTATTGCAACAGCTAAATTGTCTCTTAATGTAAACTTAATGGGCTATATAAGTATGTATTACTTGTAAAAAGTCTATATCAATCATTCCTTGCAACAACAAAAAAAAATCCTCAGCACACCCAGTGGAAGTCCAGGTTGAACTGAAATAATTTATGATACAATTTAAAGGGCATCCAGAAAGTGCATACCTCTGCCAAGGCCAACAGTCCAGTCGTCTATGATTATGCAAATCTACTTGTGCCACCACTATATATGTTTGGATAAATTTTCCAAAACTATGGTTGTGCCCATCTGAAATCTCATCATCTGAACTGGCCTATCATGCAAGGCTAACAAAAGTGAAAATTAGTTTGAGGATCCCCTCTACCAAGTTACATGAAAATCTGGCCAGAAGATTTTCTGTAATCCAACCAACAACAAAAACAGCAAAATGAAAATATAACCTCTTTAGTGGAGGTAACAATGTGACACCCTTTTTGGAGCTGTCAAAATAAGTGAGGAATTTGTTCATGGCATATCCCATCCAGACTGCTGGATTCTTGTCATTCTTTCTGACAAGTTAAAATGGTTTTCTGGAAGCAGATATACATAGAATGTGCACAAGGAGAAAAAAAAACACATCTGTATCAATAAGGCTGGATATGCCTGTAGAATTCAATATTTTCTTTTTTCCAAGTGGATTATTGTTAAAATTGAGACTTTCTATTTTATGGAATTGCTTATTTCAAATAAAAGTGCAAACTTTTACAGCATGGTGTAATTTGCAATTGATATTTCAGGGGAGAAGTAGCTTGCCAAATGTTGGTAATCACACAAGGTTTGTTCTTCCAAGAGTCTAATGAGAGACAGAGACAACAAACTAAGAATTGCAGTGGGAGGGAGTGTCAGAAGAGCATTATGCTTTTTGGTAATTAGTTCTGCTCAGATAGATATCTTTACTAAGCCAGGCCTATTCAACTGCTTTTTGGAAGGGCCAGATTTAGAAAAAGTTAAGTGCCATTTCCTATATAATCATTATGTTCACAAATACAGGAAACAACAACACACCTCTGTAATCCTAGGTTAGTAGTAGCTTGTTTTAATGAACACAATGTTGCATCTTTTTTCATTCAGTTAAAAATTTTATCAAAGTGTGTGCTTTCAAACATACAAAAACAATGAATGGTATAATTAGCCTAATAATAAAATTCTGATCTTCTAATAAAATGTAAATGCCCATGAACTAAATACAATGTTAGCAGGGTATTTAAATAAAATCAAAGTGATATACTTTTTTCACATTTATAAATTATCAAAGGGACATTTGAATAGGCCTGCTGTAGACAGAAAACTGAAGGCTCTTACAGCTGTGTGCCTGTATTGTTTCAGGCAGTACTGGCTGAAGACCCAGCAAACTGGTGTGGTGTACCCTAAAATTACTTTACTGGGCATTTAAAAGTAGCAAAAAAAATGTACTGGACTCCTGTCCAGTGTGCAGTCTGTAAATAATACTGACATGTCCACTTGGGACCAAATTAAAATCAGATCTGTTTCTTTGTTAATACTCAGACTGCCACGTCTCCCTTTATTAAAGATTTTGCCCATGAAGGTTTTACTTCAATAAAAAACATTCCTCTTATTCATTTGATCACCTGGTTGCTATTAAAATATATGGTTTCACAGCCTGCTGGGAGTGAGTGAAGTGGCTCAACCATATGCTCATCCTATTAACCGTAACAACATTACTGGCCTGCATCCTATTAAGAGTGTGTGTAAGGCTGTAGAGGACATTTGTGCATTGGTGATACTTTGTTTACTTACTTGGAATTTAAATAGGCAGCCAGCTGTAGTTTAAGATCATAGTTAAGGTATTAATGTGTATTTATTAAAGTTAATTCTGCATGTCCAGTTGGTGGCACTATCCCCCATCCATACAACTGTTTTGCTTGAACTCAGAATTGTGCCATAGTTAGTTATTTCTACTCCTGACACCTGCTGTAACCCTCCATCTGCAGGTCAGTTCGCTGAGAATGAAACCAACGAAGTGAACTTCAGGGAGATCCCGTCTCACGTCCTGTCCAAGGTCTGCATGTACTTCACCTATAAGGTCCGCTACACCAACAGCTCCACAGAAATACCCGAATTCCCCATTGCTCCGGAGATCGCACTGGAACTGCTCATGGCTGCAAACTTTTTGGATTGCTAAAGTTACGGAGATAATGTAGCAGCTTAAAACATTTTTAGATTTTTTTTTTCTTTTGAATATTTAAACTGTTTTGCCATTTACATCATATTTTTTTGCACCTGGCTTTCTGTCATAATTTTATTAGTAATAAAGGATTTCATTTTAATGTAATAAATAATAAATGGATATGGCAGGCTGCATCACTTGCCCCAGAATGTGACAAATGTGCCCCCGCCCCGTACATATTTCCTCACCTCTCCAGCTTAATAAAGACCTGTTTGGTGAGCACTTTGTTGCCAGTTACTACTTGTTCCGTATGCAGTACTTCTGACTTTATAATGTGTGTTTAGGTTTAGCTAAAGAAAAACATGACAAAATGTTTGAAAGACCACAATCAGCAGTTGGTAGAGATATTGCATCCCTCAAAATACGTAATTCAGCGTTGGACCTAAGTGATTGGACATAATGAGGAGGAGATCTGTCTCACCTGAATGGCATGTTAGGAAGGTTAAATGGATGCTTAAAAGAAAATGTGTTGAATTCTCTGTCAGAACAATAACAGCCAGAGAACAATCAAAATTCATGTGTTTTTTGTTATTTTTCTAAATTTAACTATGACAGGTTGATGTTGATGTTTCCTTTCTGTTCCTTATAGTAATGATAAATGTTGCTTTGAACGTGCATATGAGTCTTGAGGAATAAATCAGCATTTTTTCAATGTGGTTACATGTTTCTACATGATATACTATAAAGCTTATAGTGAATGTGGACAATTTTGACTATAGACCTTTTTCACAGCAGCCGTTTTGACATGAAAAAGAAAGGTGAATGGTGTCACCAATGATACTAAGGTTCTGCTGAATGTCATTGTGCTGCTGTTGTGAAAGGCTCTGCTGCAGTTAATGGAACAAAATCTTAATTAGCATCATTGGTGAAAAAAACAAAACATGTTTACACTCTTTCATATCAATATGACTCCAGTGAAAAAAGGTCTATTTTCTGCTCCTTATAGCGGCCATATCAGGTGGGAACTACTATCATATTACAGTTCAGACTGACTACAGATAGAACATTTAATGTTTTTTATTTTTTTCTGCAGAAATCTTAGAAAACTCGAGTTGAACAAAATGTTTTAAACTTTGCTAATGCAGATAAATGAATGTACATCCTGTGCATTGCATAAACAGCTTTCACTGGGAATGAATAGGGATGAGGTTTTAACATGTTATGCATTTATGCCTCTTATATTTTTTATATATATATATATATTTAAAAGGGAGGTGAAGAGTACAGAATAACCAAGATATTAATTTATCACACAAGTGTATCAGGGCCTTCTTAAATAAAATGTATAATAGTGTAATTACAGATGAATAACTGTTAAATGATATGGTTAAGTGGAGAACCAGTGTTTTTAATATTTCACCTTAAGTTAATTATTTTCCTGACAGTCATCATTTTAGTAACTACAAGACAAACATGAAAAACAGCATTACTTGTTAACTCTGGATTAAGGTTCTTACAGATATCCTATTATTATAGTTAAGCTAAAAACTGAAACTATGTGTAAAAACATTTTAGTTAACTGACATAAATACACCTAAACAATATTGTGTATTTACACAAAACTTAGTACTGCACTTAACTGAAAAGAAAAACAGGCAATGTTTTTAGTTTTAGTCTTTGTCAATTTGGTCATGACGGTGAGTCACTACTGTGAGTCAATTGCCTTCACATATTGTTGTAAACTAAAACCAAAACTGATAAAAAAAAAAAAACTAAAACTAAACTTTTTAAAATTAAACTGAAACATTTGGATGAGGGATGTGAGGCAGGTCATCTCTCCTTGAGCAGAGGTCATTGACCCTCCTCCTACCTCATGTCCTCTGTGACCTCAGCGGTATTTAACACGACATTTACTCTTAAATTCAATGAAATGCAGTTGTAAACGCTGTAAAGTAGTCTGTTAATGCCATAACATAAAAAAGGTGACCGGGTTCTTGTCTCTGACGCTGCACGACACTGGATTGTTTTCTTCTGTCAAAACAACTCCTCCTGTCACGTGACTGCCTGACGTACAGTCCTCCACTCTGCGCTGATGCAGGGGGGTTTCCATCATGGCGTCGATGCAGGTAAGAATACAATTGACAGCGATCGCATATTTAGAATTTACCTGACCTTCAGTCTGATCTTTTCCTCTAGTTTGTTAACCACAACACTTAGGGTCACGTATTTATTCGAAGTAGCGATGTCGTTAAAGTAAAAGCCACGAGATTTATCCTCATCTGTTCAGGGTAAGCGCTTGGTCTTTGCTAGCAATACAACTAGCCCATCATCATCAACAGCACCAAGTCGAGGCTAGCATAGAAACCAGCTTCCTGGATAGATATGTTCACGAGTGGCGGTGTATTTTATTCGAAGCAACACACGGATCATAATTCAAGGAATATCATTTTTTGCGTTTAAGTTAATTCCAGTGTTTTAAATTAGTGCTAGCTGCTATTTGGCTGCCGTTGATGTTAGCCAGCTAACGAGACAGTGCGCAGATTGAGTGGTTACAGTTTCCTCCTGAGCTGAACAGGTGTATCGCTTTCTCTTAACAGCTGTGTCGATTTTCCTTACCTAAAACCCATGACGCTAACTTTACGTATTCACCCATGATGAACTGGGTTTGTTGCTTGTGTCTAATATAAATCGTTTGGTTTATAGTCAAGGTAAGCTGGTCATATCAGTCAAGGTGAGGTTTTACTATAGCGTTACAAAACGTTAGCTAGGCTATATGTTATCAGCTATCATGAAATGATAAATCTAATCATCATTGATATTTTGCAGTGGTTTGGTTATGGATCTCTTGATATAATTCGGGGCCAGGCGTGCACTATATTCTTTATTTGCGTTATTTAAATAGTCTCCCCTATGTCTATTATTTGTGCTATTTATTTTCTTTCTTTATTTAACCTGGTTAATCCCGTAGAGATCAATGATCTCTTTGTCAAGGGAGACCTGACCCAGACAGGAGCACAAGGTTATGGACAACATCAGTAACCACAAGAAGACATATAAGATATTCATAAATACATTAATATATATTACTGTTTAAGCCTGGGCAATAAAACAACAGTGATATGTAATCTCAATAGACATTTGATCAATATAAATAATAAATTGTTTTGAAAATGTTCAATAGTTTCACCTAAATGTAAACTGTTGTATGTAAAAGCATATAACTAATATGTCCAGACTCATAAACAGCCCATAACATCCCTTGATAATTTAGCCAGTAAACCAATAATTTAGCAGGTGTGTTGTTCAGTTGAACTGTCAGCATATGACACAACAACAAAACAGTGTAGAGTGAGAAAATTAGTGCAAGACAACGAGGACATTTTTTGTTAAAAAAAAAAAAAAAGGACAGGGAAGCTCATCAGTATGGCACTTTTCTATTACCTGTGTGCCTTGATAAGTAAGGTGATTCAATTAATAAGAAAAGTGGTTAAATTAAACTTTTTTCTCTGGGTCTTTATTAAAAATAGGTCTGTCGTAATTATTCATATTGTCTGAATTTTTTCTGTTATATCTCACCAGCCCTATTACTATTTTATAAAGCTTCTCTGAGTGAATTGTTATACATTTGCACTGTGATTGCACAGAGACATGACTGTTGTAATCATCTGAGATCACCAGATTTAGTCTCTCTGTCTGCTCCAAGTGGAGGGACAGAGCTGGTAAAGAAAGCTTTTATGTGTTCTGCTCCCCTCACTCAGAATAACCTTCAAAAAGACTAAGAAAATTTGTCTCCCTTCCTGCCTGATTTTAAAGCTCTCATGAGTACAGTGTTGAATGAGTCAGTTGGAACTTGTCACTGTAGTAGGCATTTAATTATTTAAATGTTAATTTATATATTATATGTTTTATTGTGGTTATTATTCTTGTCTGTTGAGCTTTCCAATGCTGCTGTCTTGGCTAGATCTCCCTTGAAAAAGAGAGATTTATGGACTAAATGAAAAAGTAAAATGAAATTGTTAGTTGTACATTGTCATGATGCATAAATTTTAACATTTTTGAGTTTCGTAAAGCATAAATGAAAATGTTTTCTATCCAACAGAAAAGGCTACAAAAGGAATTATTAGCCCTGCAAAATGATCCACCCCCAGGAATGACTCTTAACGAAAAAAGTGTACAGAACACTATCACACAGTAAGTATTTTTTCTTTTTTATTTCATATGATTCATTTGTTTCAGCATGACAGCATTTTCTGACACAGTAAACACGAGGATGTGGCCACCTTACACCTACAGGAGTCGTTGAAGGAGGTTTGCATCTGTGAATAAACACAAATTCAGTGTGGCTTTGCAAAACGTCATGTTTTATCACCATGACAGGGCAGAGTGGTGATCATGGCTGGTTCCACACATGCATTAAAGGTAATTGTTGCAATAGAAGTGGTAGGAGGTATTAAGTCAAAGCTCCTGTAGTCTCAGCAGCAGCGATTGGTGAGGAGGAATCGGGGTCATTCCAGTGACTGGCAGCTCTGGCCCCTCAGTAGAGTGTCTCTAATGCACAGTGTCACTATTCATCCTAATAAAATATTTAACAGTTGGCATGCAGGAGTTGGGCTAGGTTAGCAAGGAACAGAGGCTGCTTGGCTGACCTTTCTGTCTGGTTGTCGTCTAGATGTTCCTTTAAATGTCTGTGAATACTGTAACCAAGTGAGTCAAATTGTGCCTGATAAGCAGTTGAGGACAAACTGAGTTGTGGTTGTGTAAATGGACTCGAGACAAATTTCTGGCAGTCATTCAAATGTCTTTGAAAGTTTACTATCTGGTTGGGCTCATCTGAATGTCTTCCAGCATCATTGCTTGGCACTATAGCCAGAGTAAAGCGGCAATACATGCTACAATGCTTGTGGTTATTTTAAGAAAACAATGGAAGATCCATTATGTTGGATAACAATCTCTTGGTCAGACTGGATGAATGTTTTGTTTTGCATGACTGACAGGCCTCCGAACCAGTTCAGCTGGCTTCCACTCTCACTGTACATCTCAGTTTGAGATGGTATGTATGGGCGTGTCAAATTGTCTTCACCTCTGATGTTGAAAGCAAAGCCAGACGGATATATCAGTATTTGCCTATCGAAGCTGTATAACTCAGTCAGTGTCTGTCAGTATTGGCATATATGTAATCAGATATGTGCTGATTAGAAAACTTTTACATAATGCAGATTGGGTGGATTCAAAGTTCAAAGTTGCACTGATTGGACAAAATTGAAAAAAATTGATTGTCACGCAGGTTGATCACAAACTTCCTGGAAGAACTGATGTCATTATCTGATTTTTTTTGTTGTTGTTGTTGTTACTCCATAATATTGTTATTGGCTCCAGAAATTCAGTGCAGGCCAGGCCGTAGTTGAAAGATGTTGTGAACCTGGGTTAGTTTTCTGTCATAATGGTAAACAGTAATTGAGAATTGCCTGTTTTATGACACTTGTCTTAGAGCAGTGAGGTACAAATATTCTGTTCCTGTTTGATGTTAAAGCTAACCTTATCCTTTTTTAAAAACAAACATGGGGAAAAAGCTCACCGTGGCGTGTGTGTGTGTGGCAGTGATAAGAAGTCCATGTGTTTTTAGTTATAGCTTTTGTTTGTATAGTACACTTTGTCTCTCGGTGCTGCTCATTAGACTATAATGTCTTTCACTTGACTGTGTGATAGTGCAGATGGCTTCGCTCGATGCTGTCAGCCATCGTAAACAAGCAAATTGCTGCTTTAAAGCGCTGCGGAGTCTCTCGTGTGCACAGTTTCTCCCCCCTTTCGCTAAATGGCTCGGTGTTATTTTTGTTGACTGGATCATATAATCACCAGGCTATGGGGAATTTGAGCAAGTTGAGCATAATGTCCTTGGAGTCCTTGGCTGTGCTCAGCGTGGGTTGCATCAGGTGTAACTCAGCATCATGTTCAGTGATACTGCCTCCCTCTAAGCTGTACTTCCTGAGGAAAAATGGAGCTCCTTTCGGACGCTCTGTGGGTGACGTTTTCAACTGGATTGACCTTGTATGTAGACCTAAATGATCATGTACCCGAGGCTAGATCTGAAAGACACAAGGCAATGAACCCGAACAACAGCCACAAGTCTCTTTGGTGTCCTGACTGCCCTGCTTGCCTGGAAGAAATTAGGCCAGAGATTGTGATGCTGTCATCAGTGCTCCTTTTTCCTCTCCTTGGAGGTTTCTACCCATACATGTTCTGCACTTTTATTTCAATATTTGGCTTTTTAACCAGTGAAGCAAGACCTAGCCCCTGGGTCATATTGAGAAGGTAGACTGCCCTTCATCCCAGAGACCTGAAATCAAGCCCCTGAGTGTCCAATCATCTCCTGTTCTTAGCAAGACATTGAATCCCTCTGTGCAGCTCAGTCAGCACAGTTCTGTAGCCAGGCTACAGGGGTGAAAATAGATTTTGTTCACTAGATCAATAGAGTATCACATTATTACTAAACCACTGTCATAACCCAGCTGAATATTGAATGTCGCTGGAATGAGTCAGACTAAAAGCTTTTGATTACACACTTACTGCAGCACTGGCAGCTTGCAGTTTGTATGATTCTTTTTTAATGATAATGAAATGTGATCCATGCAAGTCACTCTGTACATGCTTCCAACTGATGCACACTGCAGAATGAAGGGCTCCACGGATGTCTGTACTAAATTTCACAGCTGTCCATTGAGTAGTTCATGAGATATGTCAGACAGACAGACATTGCCATCCCTGGAGCCACTGCTAGTAAGGCTAAAAAAACAAACAAACAAACAATCCTTTACTGTGTAACACCATGTCACCCCAAAGCACAGTGAAGGTTTGTTGTTAAAGGAAGTGTTAACATGATACCATCACCTGACAAGAGGAATGTAATAATTCTCCTGTTGCTTTCTAAATTACCTCAAAAATATTTTGCAACATATCATTCTTGGAAGTTGTCACAAGGTGTAGAAATAAACAACAAAATTGAAAAATCACATGAACCATTTCTCAATCGGTCCTCTCAAACTGCTGGATGCTTTCGTTAATTAAATTTCACATTGACAACTGAGTGTACCCAAAACAGCTTTTTAAATAAAGTTAAACTGCTTGGCTTGTGTTTTGGTTGTTGGGAGGACCTGTTTTGGACACATTCTAATATTGTGCCTTTCTTTCAGGTGGATTGTAGACATGGAGGGAGCACCTGGCACACTGTATGAAGGAGAGAAATTCCAGCTGCTTTTCAAATTTAGTAGTCGATATCCCTTTGATTCACCTCAGGTAAGCAGCCATCTGTGTGTGTGTGTGTGTGTGTGTGTGTGTGTGTGTGTGTGTGTGTGTGTGTGTGTGTGTGTGTGTGTGTGTGTGTGTGTGTGTGTGTGTGTGTGTGTGTGTGTGTGTGTGTTTGTTTGTTTGTTTGTTTGTTTGTTTGTTTGTTTGTGGCTAAATGTGAGGTGCTTTGTCTTGCTTTCAGCTTGAAAAGTGCCATGAAGTGTAGTCCATTGACCTTGTTGTCTTGAGGACCTAGAAAGTCCTGTCTGCTTTGCTGGCTGTCCTGACTAAATTTCCAATATCCATTTTCTCTGATATAGTTTGATCAAAGAATGGAATTCTTCACTATGGAACTGATTTCCAAAGCAAATCATATAATGCCACAGTTTGCATCCATGTGTCTGTATCCACTGTCTGGATGCCTGCAATAATCACATGAAACACATTGCCTCCGCAGTTGTTCGTGGAATGAATCTCGGCTTGGAGACACTGGAATCACTGACAGAGACATCAGTACAGGGCTCTGACTGAAGCCACGTTTGAGGGGATTAGTTTAACTCAACAATCTTGTTTCACTCATCAGGAGCCTGGCCACCTAAAAATAGAGAATGAGTCGGTGTAGAGAAAATTAGATAAACTTAGCCACTTAGCGTCCGTCCTCTCCGATAGGAAAGACTCTGTTAGAGTCCTCATGGGGCCCCTGAAAGGACTCCAGTGTTGACTGCTGCAGTGCATTATTGGTTGTGTGGGCAGCTTCAGTGGTAAATCTATATTGCACACATGTAGTTGTGACAGTATTGTATGTGTGCATAGTCAATGCTGTTATTGTTATGAGAAGAAACGAAGGCATACTTAAACTCAGTTGTTAACAATTGCATGAACAGCTTGTAGCTTCAGTTTCTGTGGAGTCCTGTCACAGACTGTGTTCAGAATCACATACTAACACACTGCCTGCTACATACTCAATCAGTTTGTACTGCATACTGCCTGGTAAATGACTCATTAAGTATGCCAATATCAGCAGACTGTTCCCATTCACATGACTATCACAACATTATCCATCTCAGCAGCAAATACTGAAAAATGTTTATACAAATGTAAATCAGTATTACACTGAAGCTGATTAAATAAAGAGGGAAAAATGTAAAAGTTGCTTGTGGGTTATGTGCGATTTAAAAAGGATGAGATAATTAAGGTTAAATAACTATGAAGATCATTGGCATTCTTTACTGAGAATCAGAAGAGGAGGCTACTGAAGTGACCGTTCACTTTAAAGATATTCAGACTGATAAAAATGGATCCAGGCCACAGAGCAGGTCAGATAATGCAGATCATATTAATTGCAGTTTAGTTTCTAAATCTTGTCCTAAACAAGGATATTACACGCACCAAACACATACAAACAAAGGAATAATACTATAATATTGCCTATAATCACATAAATTTCACGCCTGGTTAATGTTATGCTATAAACTGCAAACTCATTTTTGACTACAATCTCCATTATTCAGTTACCAGAAACAGTGAAGTTCCACAAAGACTGTTTGATGCAGATGACAGCAGCTGTACTGTAGGCGTACTGTATATAAACCAGGCAATACAATAGGTTTTTGGTGGACAGTCACCTAATGGCATGTTATCTTACAAAGTTTATCTAAAGCAGCGCTTAAATATAAGAAAGATAAAGACGATACAGCAGATGGAGATGTTGCTGCCTTCACTGTCATACAGATGACTACGGGGGAAGAGGGCTCTGTGAGAGGACTGACTGGCTGGCTTCTCCTGCAGGTGCTTGTGGAGCTTCTCAACTCCAAAAACACTGGAGCGCATTTTCAAATATTTTTCTTTTTTATAAAACTACCAGTAAGAGTCTATAGACTTTCCTTCCTAAAAATGATCAGAGGTGAATATAGTAATCGCGTGTGAGAATTGTACACAACACAACAATGTGGTGCTGTCACCTTCTGCCTCCTGGGACGCGTCTGCAGAGACGCAATACGTTGTGGGGCGGTTGAGTATGTGCAGTGAATTCACGGGGCATCATGAAGTATTCTTGCTAACAGACTATACATCCAGGCATTTTCTCACATACGGCATACCCACATTTGTTTGCAGCTTTCTGACAATGTCATGTTTGTGGTTTCACTTTTTAATATAGTATTTTCGGGCTGTGTTTTATGTAGTTTTCCCTGTTTCTGTATTTACTATATCCTTGGCTATTGGTTGTGTAAGGTAGATGGTGATTGTGGGGTGATGTATGTGGCAATCAGAGTCACATGCAGCAACCTGAATTGGTTGCAAAACTGCCATTTTGCCTATATGAATTAGGTCACATTGATTTTATTCTGGCTATACTTGGTAATTACAGTTCCAAAATAAAAGGGACCCAAAGGCTGTAAAATAGTCTTGAGAAAACAACATGTAGATTACCCACAGTACTCGTCTGCTGTAACTTTGAGTGTATCAGACATCTCAGTAAATATTTAAACTTTGTGTCAGGGATGAGTCCTCCTCAGTTGTCTTGATGTTATGAGTACAGTGCCAGCTTCACTTTCTGCTCCTATCTGTGACACTCATCCTGTCATCCCCCTCCAGCCCCACTGATGTGGAGTCTGCACTCTCCTGTGAGGCCCTATCTGGTGCCAGACTGCCTCAACCCATTGTTACCCTTCATTACCCTCTTTACCCACTCTGACTCCCCCCTTCTCTCTACTTTAAGCGCCTCACTCTCAAGTTCCTCTCCTCTCATCACACTCTTTGTATCTTCCTGTTTAGCTCGGACTCTTGCAACCCTTTACCAACTAATATCCCCTGTTCCTTTTTATAGAACGCAACTCCTTTTTTAAATAAAACATGTCTCCTCTCTAACTCTCCCATTCCCTCTTCCCCTCTCTCACCCCATCCCGGCCCCGCTGTCCTAATCCCAGAGCCTCATGTCGCTGTACAGTGCTAAGCCTGAGCTTATGCAGCAAGTCTCATTATTTTCTGTCATTAATGAAAAAATCTCAACTTTTTCCAGACTCTGCCAAATTGTATCACTGACCACCAAAATTCTGTCAATTCAGTAGAAAAATATAGAAACGATTTTTAATAAGGATGCAGCATTTGGCCTCTTATGTCATTTTTTGGTATCAAATCCTCATCACCTTTCTAAACTTATTATTTATGATATATTTATTGAATTATCCTAATTTGTTTTTCTTTGTTTTACTGCAGGTAATGTTCACAGGAGAGAATATACCTGTCCACCCTCATGTGTATAGTAATGGTCACATCTGTCTATCTATTCTAACGGAAGATTGGTCGCCAGCCCTCTCAGTGCAATCAGTTTGTCTTAGCATTATCAGCATGTTGTCCAGCTGCAAAGAAAAGGTAGGGATTCTGTAATGACGTGTCCTATTGGGGACGAATGCAGTGATTCGTGTGAATTGTACGCTGGTTAAATGTTAAATCTGAATGTTCTCTTTCTTTGCAGAGACGACCGCCTGATAACTCCTTTTATGTAAGAACGTGTAACAAAAATCCAAAGAAGACAAAATGGTGGTATCATGGTGAGTCTTTTAAACTTTAAAGGTAACTTTGGTTCTTTGGTTCTACCTGGACCCTATTTCCACATGGTTTTGTGTCCAAGTCACTAATGGGGACAACAGTTGGTCTGGTACTGAGAGAAAATGCTGCAGCCAGCGGAAGTAAAACTAAGCTACAATGTAATCTCTTTTCACAAAACTGTAATTTTAACATAATTATCTATTATTGTTTCTGTCGAGTTTGAATGAAGACGACTATTAAGTCATTAAGTAAGTCATTAAGTACATTTCAAAGAGTCTGGCAAGTTCTGCGAGAGCGATGAAAAAGCTGTTTCTGGTCAAACAAAACATGTGTTAGGGTTTTTTTCACATTAGGGACCTGGGCCTGGATCAGAGAACACTGGACCCCAAAGTCCAGTTTATTTGATTAGTGTGAACTACGGTTGGGCGATGGGATGAATATATCGCCTAACGATGATGGGCTGAATCCTTCACTGGCTATTTATTTATTTTTTTGTCCAATTTTGGGGGCAGTATATGTCATTGTATTTTGCTAATGTGTGAGCGACGGCTGCTGCTTCTCAACATGCTCTCATCCAGCGGCACAGTACACACCCACTCAGCTGGACCATTAGTACACTGAGCTGGGTGAAGAGTGATTTTTATAAATCACCAATTGCCGAAGGATGGGCAGACGATGGATAGTTGGAAACTTTTAACATATTGCCCAGCCTCGTGTGACCTCTGCGCACTGTTCTCGGGCACGGTTCATTAATCTGTACTCGGGTCCACTGAAGAAGTTGGTCTCCCGTACAGGCCACGTGCACACAAATACTGTCTGCATCAGGTGTGAAAGCTAACCTCGGCAAAACAAGGCAGTGCAGGCAATATAAACAATATAAACAAATGTTGCTGCAGTGCTCTCCCTCAATACTGGACCAGTTTCAAAAATTGTCATCTCAATTAGTCACTTGGACACGAAAACACGGGAAAAGCAAGTTTTTTCTTTTTTGTTTGAGTAGATGAAAACAATAGCTTGTCATTCTAATGGTGATGTCATTTGAATAATTGTTGTTTTCCTTCACAGATGATACATGCTAATGTACAAACTTTGTAATAATCGTAGAAGAAAGAAGTCCTACTGACCTACGTAAAGCACTTTTTAATCATTCAGTCTTTGAACTCTGACCTTTGACTGGAACAATGGACGCCATGCGCTGGAGGCTCTTGACTGCATTTCCCCCGAGGACAGTTGGATGCATGTTTTAGTCGGCTGTAACATAGAGAATGAAAATAACGGAACGTTTAGATGCACCCAAGACGGATCGGTTTCTGGCAAAAAGGTAGTGATGCAGCGAGCAGGCAAGCAAGCAAGGTGGATTTGTAGTGAGATGATTATAATTCCTGTTTTAAGATTATTATTGTTACTTTTTTGTTAGTGTATGGGTGCATTTTAAGGTCCTTGTGTTGTGCAATAATAACTGATGGATGCATGCTTGGGCCTACAAAGAGAAATCCAAATCTAATTGTTTTCTGGAAGGGATCTGACCATCATAACCCCAAGAAAATGCTTCATCCATTTGTTTGTTTTGTTTTTTTAATTATATGCACTGTGAAAGTATCTAGTTTAAAAAGGCACAATTAGTACGCTTTTCCCAACTTGCAGTTGGACTGTAAGAAGTCCTCCACGTATCTATCAGGTTGAAGGGTTTAAGTTTGCGACACTGTATCATGAGTAGACGGTTTTTTCCTCTTCATCTTCCAACTCGAGACCTGGCTGCAGTTCTTCCTAGTGTTGGACAGAATGTCGGTACAGATGGGAATCAAACAGATCTCTTAGTCAGCTGATGACCTCTCGGTGTACGTCTCCTCGTAAAGTTGGGCTGAACTCGTGTAGTGTTCGCTTGTCCAGCCTCGAAGATGTGCAGCGGCCTCTCTTCCATTTAAAGAATGTCTGTAAGAGAACATTGTCGCATGATCCATTTTTATTTGTACGATACTATTTTTTAAAGGATTTTATTTCATGCTTTAATCTTCTAAAAATGTTTGATTTTAAATTGTCTTGAGTTCTTTTTTGTACCTTTTTTTTTCAGCTAGCTGATGCTTTGAAAAGGGGGGTTGTTTTGATGGGTCAGTATGTTTTTTGATCTTTTTTTTTCTTCTTTTTTTGTATTTGTTATTTAATTTAAATCTTTGTTCTCCTGAACGGTAATGAATGACGAAAAGGAGATTCTTTATAGAAGTCGTTAACAGAGACGAGGCTTTTGTGATTCCCCCTGGTCAGAGTTTTGGCTCAGGTACTTTTTTCAATAAAGAGATCACCTCTAAAAAGATACCTATCAGATATTTTGAATTTAACTATATTTTCACCAAAAGAGACTGTTATGTTGTAAACTTATAACATGTCTGAAACTATTGTATATAAGTCTTTAAATCGTTGGATGACGTGAAAGAAATTAGCAGAGGATGCATTTACTTTATTGCCGAATGATAATAATAGGAGTGCTTTATTTCATTGGAACTTAGCCTGCATCTTTTGCTAATTAGGATGTGTACAGACAGCAACAAACACTACTGTTGGTTAAAAAAAAAATACATAAAAAGTTTAGTAGTTTTACAGTGGGGGTGCATGCAATTTTAAACCCTACTTTTTCTTATTGGCATCAGACATTGTGACAACTTTTAGTCTTTCCATAACTTAGGTTAATGGTTTATGGGATGGATATTACAAACCTCACCTCAAGAGGATCATTATTTCAGACTGTAATCACTCCATTCCTAATGAAATGTTTATCACCATCCAGTCAGAGATACTTGAATTTTCCATCTTGGGTTTGTTTGTATTGCATTTGCTTTTTTTTTTCCAGGGTCTAGCTGAGTTTTCTTGAATAAACTTGAGTGAATGTGATGATACTCTATACTGTAGAGGAGATTACCACAGCACACCGCTATCTCAAAAACTATATTGATAACTTAAAGACATCTATTTAACCAATGATTTTTTTTATTATTATTATTAGCTTCATTGTAACGGTCTTGTCTGCTGTCACCATGCTGTAAGAAAAAGACAATAGGACTGAGATGATTGTGTAAATGCAGTCAGGACAGCATTCATGTGGGGACAAGAAGCCTTCACCCAGTGGGCAGTGGATCAGAAGAGATTTGAAAATACTTGCGAGTGAATATGTTACAAGGGTTTGGATGTGACATGTTTTTTTTTTCTTTTCTTTTCTTCCTAGTTTTTTTTTTTTTCCTTTTTCAATGTGGTTTGAACTCTTAGCTTGCAGGTTGTTGTGAGTGATCAACACTAATGAGGGTGTGTTATTTATATTTGAATTTTTTTGTTCTGGGATGTGCAAGCTCCATGTAATAGGTGCCTGTTCATTTTCATAATCAATAATAAAAAGCAAAGATTCACTTTTATTCAACCTTGGTTCGCACAGTGTTTGAATATATAATACTCATGTGTCTTTTTCTGCACCCTCTGAAAGCCTTTTATGGATTTCATGCCAACATAAATTAAAACTAAATAGTTCCACTTCAAAGGAGTGTAAGTGGGAATAAGGATGATGACTGCCAAATTCAGAAAGGGAATTATATTGTGTTTGCCAAAAGTGTCCAAAAATGTTTGAGGACATGTAAGTTTCATTGAGGATGTCAAGAAACATATTGACTCTCAGAAACTGCTGACAACAGCGTTTAGTAGTCAAATGATCAAATCTATTAAGCAATGTTTGCACTGTAACACAAAAACTTCTCGTTTTTAATATGTGATGCACCCAATCAGCCGAGCAGAGTTACAGCTACAAAATATCTGTTACATTGTTGATCAACCTTTAAAGTGTCCATCAGAGTTTTTTTTTTTTATCATTTTATATATGCTGATATTCATCATTTAAGGAAAATCATCACAATTCACTATTATAAGAGTCATGACTTTTAAGCCAGGATTTTACTGCAGGGAAGAGATTAAAAAAACAGGATGAAACCAGTATTTCATCTCTGTGAAAGGAAAGATCTCATCTGGCTCCTGATAGGGTGCTGGATGGCCTTCTGATAATTTTCTAATTGATAATGAAAATAAATTAATTCTGTTTTCCCCAGGAAGGAGGGGCAGATATGGCAGTTTTGCATGATGGGATATATTGGACTGTCAGGAACGGTGAAGGCTGATCCTTGTGTGACGGCTTTGCAGATAGTGAGCTACGCAGGGGAAGACAACTATTAGCTGAAAAGGATCAAAGTATACTCAGGAAAAACATAATTCTCAAGTTCCCACAAATGTTTATTTTACACATCTGTCAGGATGAAGCAGTTATGTTTCATGGTTTGTTTATGAATCATTCCAACATTTCAGTGGTTGCATGATGGAGGAGGTTCTAGATATGTGTTGTATAAAGTCTTTCAAATATACCGAAGCATTTACACCTAAAATGCAGTTGCACTTATTAAATACAGTAAAATATCTTACTCATCTGTCAGCCCTTATAACAAGTTAAACTAGTTAGGACACTTATCAGTTAAAAAAAATCATTTAATTGGAAAATGAAGAATTTTGGGGGAAAGAACAGTTATGGGCTTTTTAAAAAAATGTATGCTCATTGTATATGAAATGTATAAAATATATAATACACATTAAATTGACTAAATAACATGCCCCCAGTTATTTAGCGAAAGGGGCACACTGGCAAAGAAAGCTGAGTACCTGTGCCCAAAGGCATAAAGCAGTTTAGTGGCACCATCTAGTGGTCTCATTCAGTCCAAACCCCCCCACACTCACAAATTAATAGATTACAATAAATGTTAAATGTTATAAATATTTGAGTTGTTGGTTCAATTTAATAATTTAAGCTTATTAAACATGTTATTTCATGTACAAGTTAATATGAAGTTTATTTGACCAGAAAAGCTTATTTGTTTTGAGTCATTACAAAATTAACTCAAATTGTCTTTTCAAATTCAGTCACTGTAAAATGTTTAGGCAATTTGGACACCAACTTTTAAAAGTAAAAACAGTTTATTTTTTACAGTCTGTGGTTGTGGGCTGTCTGGGGAAACAAACATTACGTGACATGACAACACACACATTCCAACAGAAACCTTTAACTCTTTTAGTCTCATTCAAATGTCATTTATAACATATCAATAGTCTTAAGAAATACAATCCTTTAATATATAAGTGGGTCAAAATGACCGGTAGGTTTGTTTTATTGCAATATCTTTTTGTTGTTGTTGTTGTTGGTTTTCATTTGTTTGTTAGTTTGCTTACAAAACTTACATGTTTATGTTCATCATTGCCATTATTAATGTTGACTAGCACTAATTTGGCAGTCATGAGTATTTTGAAAGTAATATAAAAGTGACATTTTAAGTGATACAATACATTGAATATCACAATAAAAAAAATCTCAATATTATACCAAACTGTGACAATAGCTACCACAATATTACATTATTTAATTTTATTAGTTTTATTTTATAAATAAGACTTCTAGTGATTGTTGCTTTGTTGTTTTTTTCAGCTGTACATAATAATTCAAACATTCAATGTCAAATACAATTCATGATCATTTTTTGCACATGGTTAGGTCATGGATGGCTACTTTATTTATTTTATTAAAGAAACAAAGCAGAAACACTTTGCCTGTTGGCTACTAAAAAGCCACTTTTGGTAGGATCACATGTAGGTGAGATTTAAAAGTTTCCCTTTCCTTCATTTTTCTTCTCATGTTGAGGGCACAGATCTGTTGAGTTTATTTATGTTGCAATTTGTGAGAGGTTAAGCGACATTTTGGGGTAAAATATGTTGAATCTAAGATTTATAATTAACTTAATAATTAAAGTCACTCAATGAAGAAGCTTTCCTGAGAAAAACAGCCAAAATGATTCAAATTCAGTAACACTTGTGCCGAAATGCATCATATAAATGTATTATTATTATTATTACTCAAACTATATAAGGTCAATATTTCTGTAATTATTAGTATAGGACGAAATTAATCAGCATGGACGTGTGTGCAAAAAGCAAGTTTGAAAAGGTTCATTTTTGCTCTGAATCAAAGTTGCACTGTTCCAGGGTCTGAGGTAGCAAACCAGGACTGAACCATTCACGTCACCGCGGGGGTGGTCGATTCATTCAAGATTCACCTCAAACTGTAACGATGCTAACTTAACGATATGCAATACCTAACACTGATCACGTAAACAAAACACAAACTTCATACATGACATATCAAAATGACCAGTCGTTTGCCTCTAATGGGACATATTTTAATATTTTACCCAGACAAATAACGTGGTCTGTTCCCTCTTCCATCCAGTTCTCTTTAGTGTTTGCCAATGTCGGAGGTGTAACTGGGGTCTGGCCCTGGACAAAGGTAAAAATACCATAAAATATTTCCCCCTTTGTTGTCGGATATTGTCTGAATTGTTCGTCACGCTGTCGACAGTCCGTGTGTGATGTTGCGGTGGACTGAAATGCCCCAGACTTTGGTGGAAGATGGGGCGGTATGGAGATGCTAGCAAGAGGGGTGCTCGGCCGATCAGCCATGATGAACGTTAACCGGCTAAACTAGCTTTACTAGAGGCGGCTATGTGGTGTATATTCATCAGGAGAAAACACACAGACATATTCATGACAGTATGCATGCTTGCAAGTTGTGTTGGTTTGTTTTTAGGAGCTGACATTTGCAGGAAATACCGTTTTCTCGGTGGCAACGTTAGCTTCCTGCTAAGCTGCTGGACACAGTCGAAGCTGTAATGTAGGTTCAGTTCAGGGGGTTGCAGGAGACAGCCCTGTAGCTCTGTCAGTCAAACCACCTCCATATTCAACTCACTGTGCACGACAGACATACATTTAGGTTGATGTTTGGTATTGTATTTGTGCACGTTGCTGTGTGAGAGAGAAAGAAAAGCAAGTAGGATTGTGACCCCGAAACCTCAGGGGCATGTAAGATGCAAGGAAGATACAAACAGGACAAACAGTCGATTGGATGCAATGAATTAAGGTCACAGATAAGAGGAAAACTTGCATTTTATTCTGGGGATGTAGTCGATGGCAGTTGTTTTAATGACATGTCACCGTTCTGTTGTTTACACCTGTCCAGTCATGCCCATCACCAATGGACACCTGTAATCACGATTAAAGCAGCCCATGAAAACATCTCAAAACCTGAAACTGATAAACCCTCTCAGTTTTTCTGATACCAAATTTATTATAACTTAAAGAAAATCACATTACACATTATGGTACAGTTATTCATTTTAAAGGAAGAAGTTGTTAAAAGAATTAGAAACAGCGGGAGAAACTGTTTTCAGTCTGAGCACTTTCAATCTGGATAACAAGATGAGAAGAAATGAGAAAGGAAAGACATGCAGAAAATGATGGGATGTTTGTATAATACTGGACTATGTAAAATATAAATAACTATCATAACTCCATATTTATTTAAATTTAGTATCGAACAAGGCATTTTTGATACTTGATAGTATTGAAGCAGTTTGGTTGGTGCCATGAAAGTATCAATGTTTGGCACCCAGCCCTTGTCTCAGTTGACCAGTGTGTGACCTATGAGATATGTCAAACCTGTCTCTGTTTACGCTGTTCATTGAAGAAAAAGGAATAGGTTTTTTGTAAGATCAAATTTGTGATCTTTATAGATTATTTCAGGGTGACATTATCATTGGAAATATTGTCCATCACCTGGAGATGAGAGGTCCAAAGCCAACATTTCATAGTGTCCAATAGAGATGTGCTGATCCGATACACACATACATTGATATCAGGGCTGTGTATTGGCACGAATCTGGCAAGGGGTACTGTAAGCAAGGTCATATATTGTTTTTTTTAATAACATTTTTGCAAAAACTGTCAGTATAAAGAACACACCACCATATGCATACAGAAAGTTTAATTTTCATGCAATCAGAACAGTGAAGATAGATAACAGTGAGCAGTCAGGGGTTTGAACCACGAATCTATGCATATATTGTGATAAATTATTTTATGAGAACTGATACAGAGTCACAAAACATAAAATCGTGACGTATACTGATATTTTCTTACACTACTTGAACTATGTGATATCTAAAACCACCATCTCCACTACTGAGTGAAGAAGAAGACTGATATTTTTGTGCACACAACTATTTGATTTTATAGGTTATTTGACTGTAACAAGAAGTATCATGATACTAGAATTTAAACTTTGATACAATACTAATTTAAAAAAAAACAATACTCAATGCTTTTATTGATACCATGGCAAAAAGAAAGCAAAACACAGTTCTGGTACAGAAAATTCACTTAACTTTGTCTGTTTTTGCTGCAAGCCTAATTTCAGGCTGGAAAATAAAGAATTAAGTGAACTGAGGTTTTGAATAAACACTAAGATTTTTTTTTCAAAGCTTTGGCGATTTCAACACAGATATTAAATTGTTTTAAATCTGTAGTATATGTGGTGTTACTTTGAGACTTTTAACAACCCTAACTATGACAGAGTGATATCATCCATTGTCCATCACCTGGAGGTGCCAGGTCCAAATCCAGCATTTCATAAAGTCTACAAATACAATTTCCCCACACTCCAGGGGTTCAGTTCTGTGTCTGACCCTTTGCTCTGACCACTGTGGGGACGTGAAAAGAATTTCCCTCATATCCCTTCAGTTCCTGCCACATATTAATGTAGTAGTGGAGACATCTTGGCAAGATAGTGTGATACAGTTTGTACCTTTTAATTAGTTTTTCTTCATTTTAGCCTCTTTATCTTAATCTTTCAATGATGAATAACACATGGTGGCTTATTATGTTACTTATACTGCATAGCCACAGGCTGTGACCTGTGTCTGATTGCACTCATCAAAATATTGCATGTGTGCACAAAAAGATAAAGATGTTAAAGAGTGTTTTGTTAACTTTCACTGGATTGCTGGACCCTCTCTGCTCTTCATGTTAGCCTACATGTTGTCTACTTCATGTAGGCCTTCGTAGCTTTCTTTAGCCTTGAATAAAATGTGATTGAGTGTCCATTGTCTTGTTCGGACTGCTATCACAGGATTCTGTCCTTTTTCCGGGGAGCTTAGCAGCAGTAACATGAGCAAAGCTCCTTCAAATAAAGCTTCATTGTCTGGCTGTATTAGCTGCCAGTGGATCAGAATGTGAGATAGGCCTCGGGCTGCTCAGTTTGAAGTCTGCTCTCCAGGCCCACAGAAATCTGTCAAATGACACTGAACAGCTTTTAATTGTATAAAAATCTTTTATAATTATGAATATGAATCTTTTTTTTTTTATCAAACAGCTCAGATTTTGTCCAGCACTAGTCTGTTTAAAGTGATATGATTAATCTTAAAAGTTGTTACTTGTTATCTGGTTCCAGGAATAGAGCATGGCTCAAGTGAAAGTACAGACCTCAGCACCCCTGGCTGGTCCTGGCCTCTCCCCCGGAGTTCCCCCGACGGCCATGGCCAGCCCAGGATCCCTGGGTCTGCAGCCCTCCGTCAATGGCACAGGCCCGGCCCCCACACCCGCCTGCCCTGCTCCTGCAGTCGGATATGGGGACGCCCCTGTGTCTGCCACATCGCCAGGTAGAACACCAACTCCCTTTCAAGGGAGATGAAGATCATTTTGCATTAGTTCATGGTCTTAATTATTATTAATGATGTTTATTTGATGTCTAACTAATAATGAACCACTTGCATCTCATCAGCAGCATCCTCTGTTTTGAGTTGCCACAGGCGATCTAAGATGTAATGTTTCAGTGCTGCAAATGTGCTACCATTGAACAGTTATTGTGTAACCATGGTTGTCATATAAGAATATTAAATGAAAAAAAGACAAAAAAGTACTATTATCAGAATAGACCTAACCACGATTAGACCTTGTCACAAACCTCATTTGTCAGTGGTGAGTGCTTTCACTCATCAATGACACATGTAGAGAACCTGCCTCAAGATTAATGTTATACCTGCATGCGTAATGTGTTGCTCTATTAAAAAAAACATGAAACGAATAGGCAGTTACAGTCCTGCAGCTCCTGTTCACTGAACTCCTTATTGTTAAAACTGTACTGTTAACCCTGATAATATTTCCTATCATTAAACCGACTGCACTATAAGCCACAGTCTTGAATGACAATCGCTAGCCTGTAGTAGCTTTCAGACAAATGAAAACACACCTGAGCCCCTGTTCATCTGCTGAAGAGAGAAGATCTATTGAACAATGCTCATGTTTTTTCTGCTAATTAGCTCATTTGTTTCATGAGTGTTTTCTTTACTTAATTTTGTTTCTTGTGCACAAGACATGATAATTACGTGTGAAAGTTGTGTCATACAAAATTTCTGATCCATGCTTCAATATGCAAGTACCCCATTTCAGTCATATGATCTAACACTTAAAGGGGCAGCTAATCCCAAAATCCAAGCTACATATACTCTTACCCGCAGTGCTATTTATCCATTTCAGTTGTTTTGGTGTGAGTTGCAGAGTTTTGGAGATATTGGCCGTAGAGATGTCTGTCTTTTCTTGAATATAATGAAACTAGATGGCACTCAGCTTGTGGTGCTGAGAGCACGAAAAACACAACACCTTTGAAAAAGTCACCAGCAGTGTCTCTTTCCAGAAATCATGACCTGGTCACTCAAGAATACTCCCCAGACCGTGTTGTGAGCAATTTCTTGTAGGAGCTATGTTCTTCCTACCACATCCACCAACCGTACACTGTTCAGGAGGAAGCTTGCATTTACTCATGGATGAGAAACTATAGCTCAGCTGGGGAGGATGCCAGTAATTTTTGCATCCTGTATTTTCACAAGCATCAGCCTCTCATCCATGAGTATTTGGTTCATTCATCATCCTGACGAGTTTTTTAAATGTATTTTCTTTGCTGCTTTGAGCAACACAAGCAGAGTGCTGTCTAGTTCTGTTAGAGAAGACAGACATCTCTACATTACTGGAACTGTAATGTTGCCCTGTGTGTTTTAGGCCCGCCCCAGGAGAACATGGCAAACCCTAAAGAGAAAACTCCAATGTGTTTGGTGAATGAGTTAGCCCGTTTCAATAGGATCCAACCACAGTACAAGCTCCTCAATGAGAGAGGCCCTGCACATGCTAAGGTAAGGAATGGGGACGAGACACTGATGCTGAAAACAGCTACAACAACTACTTCATCTAGAAAGTCTCACTTGTAGGCTCAGTTGTATTTTGAAATGATCATCAGTGAATGTGTTCAAAAGTTAATGTTCCTGTTGATATAATCCATGTTTATTTATGGCATTTCCTTATGTGATGCTTCAGGTTTTTTTTTAAAGTAATGCTCACAAACCAATATTGGTCATGCAGAGTACAGCTCTTACCATATGGGTTCCAGAGGGATGTTGATAAAAATGTAGTGTAGCCGTCGGGTAATAATGTCTCTCCCTCTGGGTGTCACTGTTCCAGATCTTCACCGTGCAGCTGACTCTTGGGGAGCAGGTGTGGGAGGCCGAGGGCACCAGCATTAAAAAGGCCCAACACTCCACCGCCGCCAAAGCGCTGGAAGAGAGTGTACTTCCCAGGCCAGCGCCCCGCTCCCCTAAAGTGGATATCAACAGCAACCCAGGTACTGCAACCACAACAGAATCACATTTTAGTGTTTACTGTGCCTGGAATAGTTGATATCATTAAAGGTACAAATGGACTAGTTTAACTGAGACAGAGTGAATTTGGTAAAAGCTACAAAGCAAGTCAGCGTTGCTCACATTGCACAAAGTGTAACATGTTTTGATTATATGGAGACAGCCCAGAGTGCAAACACTAATCCACGTCTCATTTATGTTTATACTTTTAAGATGTTTATAAATAGAGAATATAGCCACTTTGTGCCTCAATTTCAGCAGCAGAAAACAGATGCTGACTGCAGCAGCCAAACAAAGTAAGATGGAATGACCTGTCAGAAAAAAGTGGATCTGTTAAGCTTCTCATTAAGGTTGTCAATAGTGGGCTTAAGTTTTCAGAGCAGGAAAGCTGGTTGCAGTTCCCACCATTTGTACTGTATTTCAACTAGAAGAAATATGACCTTGTGCTTAACTTTTTTCCCACACCTAATAATTCAGTGTTAAGCAACACATTCAGTTCCCATCTTTACGTCAAACTGCTTTTAAAATCCGTGATCGTGTTCACATCTCGCTGACCTCTGGCCTTCATTTTGCAACATGTTATTTCAAATTGAACACGGAGCATATAACTTATTCAGTAGTCTCAGTTAAATGTGTGAGCGTGGAGGCAGTGGTAAAACAAGTCATCCATGGAATTGCATATTTCTTGTTACATGTGGTGTATGAATGATCGAAAGCTGACTGCGTGACAGTCACTGCAAGATATGACAGTAAAGGTATGGAGGGGCAGGAGGGACATTATATTCTTCTTCTATTCTTTTGTTTTAAGTGGCAGATTGAAGAAGAAGAATTACTTTATTGATCCCGATGGGATAAGGCATGAGCTCCCCTAAAAACATGATTTGTGAAATTTTGGCGGGATCTCTTAAATATTGACCGTATGCTATTTTTGCCAGACATTTCTTTTTGTCTGTACATTCATAATCACGGATCATTTGTAAAATTACACTGTTCTTAGAAATATGAGTGAGTGCCCCTGAAAGCCATTGTATAGTTGGCATACTGGGGGAGGAGGTGTCCGAGGGATGGAGCTGCCGCACAGTCATGCGCCCTGAGCAGCACAATTTGTACTGACTGGTCTGTGCTGGATTTGAACTGCCCACCCTCCAGTTTCCAGGCCAAGTCCCCCGAAACTAAGCTACTGCCAAAGATTCTTGGATGCACGATATGGACTTTCTTCAGCCGATGCTGATAATTGATTATTAGCTGCTTCTTATGGCCGATTCCTTTTAAAGAACTGATAATTTCACATTGTTGTATTTTAAAAAGAAGGGTTTATAATCTGTAGTTTATGCACACCTGAGGTTTTCACTACTTTGGTGATACTTTGGTTTTCATAGAGCATTTTGCCTAAGAATCAAAAAGAAATGCTTTGACATTATCTGTCAAATCACATATTATTACAGCTGATATTTATCAGTTATAATTTCATCATCTGATTAATAAATGATAATCTATTGGCCTTGATATTAATCATACATCCTTAGAAGCTACTGCATCCACTGATTTGAGCCAGTCGTTGGTAGAGCTATCAATGCATGGACCTAAGTGCAAAATATCCTAGCTAACCTGGGACTGATGTTAATATACACTAACTGCAGCATGTTGGCCAGTTAACAATGATATCTTAAACCAAAACACCAGCATCCAAGACCTAGGTTAGTCTAGTTAGAAAGCTTTATTCTCATATGACCTCTCTGTAGCATGTAACCAGTTATCAAAGTAGCTGATACAAAGAGTTATGAGAAGGCAATACTAATATTTCACTAAAGGTGTTAAATTCTATTGTGGATAGTTGAAGGTGTTATGGTTTAAAATCTTTAAAAAGTGTTCATTTCTGCCTGACAAGTGTGGTTCATGAAAATCTGAACTGTTCCTTTAGGCTTGCGTTAGTGCCCTCTACTGTCCAAGTGTACAGGTGAAATGAGGTACATGCATTTGGTGGGATATGGGGAGGCCTCTAAAGTCACTTCAGAGAGCAGTGTTTTGCTGTCATTACTTTTCATGTGCACGTGTGATCAGAAAGAAGAGAGCCAGATTTAAAGGTGAGGAGAATAAATGTGGTAAAGCATGTGTCATGATGGTGCCCTCCTGGTTGCATTATTAATGAGATGCTTCCATATTCAGGATTTTCACCTGGAGGACTCTGGGCTCCAGTTGTAGCTCTGGATATATTTAGATAATCCATGTACTGAACAAAGGCAGTACAGACCCTCCCAATAAAGCCTAAGTGCAGGCTTATGTTTTGTCTCTGGCCAAATTAATACCACCATCCTGTCTTACCTCTCCTGCCCTCTGTGACTTTGTTGTCGTGAAAGACCTCATAGTCAACCTCTTAATGAGATTAAGAAAGCCCTGTGATAGGTTATGCAACATCCATGGGGAGCTGTGGGATTAGCAGTGCGTACATCATACGCAGTCAGACAGGTAGGAAAGGTTGAATACAGACATCCTCATATTTTAAAGGGATTTCTTTGGATTACTTGAAGTGGGGTTGTATGAGATGCTTCTCAACAGTCAGTATATTAGCTACAATAGATACTGGTCATCACGCCCCCAGTTAGGAGAAGCAGAGAGTAGTACCAGCATTGAAGCTAAGCTTTGTACTGCTGTGGACAGGGTCAACAACAAAAGGTATTTTAGCCACTTAAAAAAATATCCACCTTAAAAAAAATCCATATCAATTTAAGTCTACACTATATTATAATATTTTCTCAGTTTTACTTTGTCATCAGGCAACCATTTCTGATGGGAAACCACCATTATATAAGCCAAATATGGCTCTCCAAACTCAATAGACAAAATCAGTAATTTTTTCCTCACAGAACACGGTAATTGTTGGTCTACCACTGCCTCAATCTGTTAGTTTGTTTGTGTTTGGCAAAATAAAGCTTTGACAATATTTTAAATATAGCATGCACTTACCACATAACTTTTGTTGCCTCTGCTGGTGCTCCTCTCTGCTTCTCCAAACTGTGGATGTGTCAGTCAGCATCTACTGTAAATAAAACACTGACTATCGATAAATACGCCATACAGCCCCACTTCAAATAATCTGAGCTATCTGTTTAACTTAACTGAAGTTGATGCTCCTCTGTTATATTCTAAAAACTGAATTTGGAGCCTCAGAGACATTTTTTCTGCAGTGTTTAAAGTTTCAGTCAGGTTTGCATTATTAAAGGCCTATCACAGCTTTATTTATCTTTATTGGTATTTGTGTATATGCTTTATAAAAGTTATTTTGATGAATGGATCTTACTAGAAAAAATAAATGAACCTTTGAAGAGTCAGAACTGTTGTGATAGTGATATCAGGTAGATTTGATGCAGTCGGAGCTGTGGAACAATAAATCATTCATCTTTGCTCACTACATCTAAACCTTTCTTAACCTCATGTATACATAGACTACAGGTTATATGAACTTGAGAAATTATCATTTATTTTATCGGTAACAGCCATGAGACATATAAGATGAAAAAAAAATACATAATGTGCATCCTTATTTATATTTGCTCATGTCAAATACCATTTTTTTTGACAACTCTTGTTATTTAATTTTTACTGCAGATTCCTATTGCCTTAGCTTTCATCTCTCATACTGACTCTCACATACAGGCAGTATAACACCCACAGTGGAGCTGAATGGTCTGGCTATGAAGAGAGGCGAGCCAGCTATCTACAGGCCTTTGGATCCCAAGCCCATGCCCAACTACAGAGCTAACTACAACTTCAGAGGCATGTTCAACCAAAGGTGAGCTAAAAAAAAAAAAACTAAACTTACCCCGCTGCCTGAACTGTTGACAGCAAGGGGTTATTCCTCTTTTTTTCCCTCATTTCTACACTACAGCATCATTTGTTAATAATTAGGATGGACACAGCATGGGTACTCAGCAGCTTAAACATCAGTTCTGTTGCCTGCTGGTCTACATAATCACTTAAATTATGCTTTAACAATCCAGTGTGTAAGATTTAGGGGATTTATTGGCAGAATATAGCAGAAATTGAATATAATATTTATATTTATAATATTTCATTAGTGTATAATCACCTGAAATAAGCATAGTTATTGTCTTTACCTTAGAATGAGTAGTTCAAACAAAGGGTGTGGGCCCTTTTCCCTGGAGGCCATGATGGTGCACTACTGTGTTTCTACAGTAGCCTAGACCACACAAACCAAACAGTTTCACAGGATCACCTGCATGTTTGGAAGAGGAGAATGCATAAGGTGTTTACAATCTGTCAGCTCACCACTAGATGCTGCTAAATCCTACACCCTGGTCCTTTATTGTCCCCAAACACGTACATTAGTTGTTCATATTCAGTCATCATAAACATGAACACGTAATGACAAGACCTGTGCTGTGCTGAGACTATAAATTAAGCTTCCAAGGGTACAGTGAATTTTTGTTGTTAACATTAATGTCTGCCAGATGCCACATGACTGTGTCTATTGATGCCTCATAATGTTTTGCAATAACTTTGTTTTCTCCATCCACCCATTAAAAGAAAGACTTTTTGAATTTGCCTGTTTTGGGAAAGCTTTATTTTGGATGCCTGAAATGCCAGGGTTGTGTGGAATGGATACTTGGCTAAAATGCAGAGGAAAAGTTGAGCTTTCAGATTTGTCCAACTTATTATAGACATGGTCTTGATATATTTTGGATGACCTCAAACTGAATTGTTTCTTTGATCCCACTGGCTCAGATGCATGTCAGACGTGGCCTCCACCCCATATGTTTTCTAAACTGATAAATGTGGTGCCCTCGAGGGGTCCCTTTGCACTCAGTCTCTGTCAACTTTCTTTCTTCCTCTTGTTTTTTTTTTTTTTTTTTTTTGCCTTACTGGAGCCATCCAGCCATTTCCAAAACTCCATAAAAATGCCACAGAGGTGCAATTAATGATCCCCCCTCCCTCGGTGAAGGAATGTTATTCAGGAATTTGGATGTTGGCTTGCCTAACATGAAATCCAGGTACACTGTGGTAGAGCTGCAAGGATTAATAGATGTATTGTCAACTATTAAATTGATCACTAACTATTTGGATAATTGATTCATCGGTTTGAGTCTCTTAAGAAACAAAAAGGTCATATATTTTCTGGTTTTCTTAGTTCTCTCTGACAGTAAACTGAATTTGTTTGTGGAAGGAGGATATTATATTGTTTTATTTATTCTTTGAGAAACACTCATCAACATTTTTCACCATTTTCTGATATTTTATGGACTAAACAACTAATCGATTCATCAAGAAAATAATCAACAGATGAATTGACAGTAAAAATAATAGTGAGTTGTAGCCCCACACTGTGATGCTCTCAGTTAAGAAAGAACAGGATGACACTTTTTGGTTCTTGGAGACAACACTGAGAAAATCAGAAACCAATGAAAATAAAGGCTAAAGCATGTTTTTATTTATTTAAAAGGTGTTGCAGTTGTATGTCTTCGAATCGTAGGCCTATCCTTTGTGACAGTTTTACAGAAATGTCAGCTAATATAAATATTTTACCACTGTAGTATATGGTGTTATTAGTGTTCTAAATATTATGGTATTATTTTAAATACAGAGGCAAGGTGACGTAAGTTGTCCATACAGTTTACAGAAGCTGAGTTATGTGGCTCCACTTTTCCTGGAAACATGGTGAATTTCATAAATCCAATATTCATCATGGTTAGTTTGAAAAACTTCATTTCAGGAGGTGTTTTGATTCCCTCCAGATGGCAGTGTTTCCTCATTTTAAAAATCCTATAGCGCTGCTTTTGTAAGGTGATTGAGCACCCATTTTGTAACAGGCAAGGTAGGAATATGGTGATTTGATATAGGTTTTCATAAGTATGGATCTCTGCAGTGCATTCTGTATTTTTTCTTTAAATATAGCACTAAACACAGAAGATCCTAACAGAGAAGGAGGCATGTCTGTTTTGCTTTTTACGTAAACTTTGGCTCATTAAAATCCTACAGTAAGCTATTCTGATGCCAAATGTGTGGGATTTATTTTTAAAATGTGGATACATTGCCAGAAAGAGTTGGTGAATCAGTTGCAGTGTTGGGTAACTGAGTCTAGTCAGCAGACAGTCTAGCATCTGGCTCACATCTTCTACTATTTGATCCATGCAGGAACAAACAGGAGGTGAAAGACAAATGTCTGAGGGGTGGAGGAGAAAATCTGTTTTCCAGCATCTGTCTGTCAATGTCATATGTCACAGTGATGGGTTTCTAAGAGACAGGCTGTGTCTATCCCTCATGGTCTGTTTTGTTTTCTTATGCCACTTTGTAAGGAAGAGGAGAGGGGTGAGGGGATGTGTGTGTGTGTGTTGCAACAGAAAAGCCACACAGGAGTGTATATTATCCCAAGGTCACTTATGTTTTCATTAGGTCTCTTTCTTTCAGTGTTGTCGAGCCCCGGATTAATGAAAGTGAGACCTTCTGAATATGAATTCTCTTCATCAGACAACTGACTATGTGGCAGAGTGACAGGCCATATCTACAATCAGTCACCTTAATGATGCTGCAGGGAAACGAAGGTTTCCATATGCCCATGTCCTTACCTATTATGATGAATAAGAGTGATCCGGAGTCATGTTGATGGAAAATCTTACCATTAAAAGGGCAGCCTGGCTCTGATCCATCAGCGCTCTAATCACCACCAAGACCAGTATTGATTCATTCAGAAAGTGCCCTGATGAGAAAATATGGCGATAATATGAAATGTGCATTTATCAGCGTCTTAATGAATCTTATTTATGGCGAAGGGCCTGTGCATAATTTCTTGCCATCCAAGACGGTGTTAAAATCAGCGATTCATCTCTGTTATCCCGCAGTCATAACCAACTACACCATTGTTCATTCTCAAATACTGCTCAGAATGATACGTGTTTTCCAGCTTACTCAATCAGTTACTGAAACATTATATCGAAATTCAGCCCAAATGATTTCACGTAAATAATCTTTGAATCAGGAAAATATTTTTGTTATCAAGAAATGTGATTACATCAACCACTTACATGGACAATCCCCGACTCCCATGTTATCATTGGAACACCTGACTCTGATGACTCACATCGGGCTCCTCCAGTTCCATCCATGGCGTTCCCAGTTCTCCTCCTGCTGCTCTGGTCCCGGGGGGGCGGGGGCGCCTGCATCCTGCATTCTGTCAGAGTTGGAATTTGGCTAGGACTTTCCCTGCAAGAGCAAAGCAGAACAGTCAGAAGCCGCCCACCTCCTCTGGGCCCTCATTTGGTTATGACCGCAACATTATGTCAGCTGAAAGAATAGTGGGTTGAATGACTGGGGGTGCGTTGCTCTGTGACATTTCCTCCTGCGATGATGTTCAGATACTGAGCTGGCCGTCGCTGCTTTCTCTGCTGGAAATGGAGAGAGGAGAAAGGAATAGTGGGGCACCTGTGCTTAGGGCTGGGCATTGATGATCAATACCATTTCAGGTTTTTATCAAAATAACCCAGCACCAAGTAGTATTCAAGCTTATCCAGTCAGTCATATCTGCATTCAGTCCTTTTTGTACCCAGATCTCGAAAGAAATTACTTTGTATGGTTTTGCTCGCAGCCTATCACAAGCAACCATTGTTCAGTTTAATGTGACATGTGATTGGTCCACTACTGCAGCAGCCCATACATTTTGAGTGTTGAAGTTGGGTGTGCTGTTTATGACAGAGCTGGCACTGTAGTGAGTATGATTATAGGCCTTCTACACATCTGATAAAAAGAAATGCATAAAATGCAGAAGGATTCATTATTATTATTTATTTATTTATTTATCGAATGAAGTAGGGAAAAAAGGTATCAAATGAAGTATCGATTTCACCTTAAAGCTGCAGTAAGTATAAATCCTAGAAAAACAGTTTTTGTTGAGACTCATCTCCAGTATGTGAGTTAGGTTTTGTTTTCTCCCTCCTACCACACTTGGTTGCATGCATGCATACAACAGTTTCCTGAGGCAATTGTAAGCAAGCACGGACTGTATGTATGAATATCTTCATTTGATTGGCTGATGGTGGCCGGGCAGCAAAATGGAGAGTGAATATTGGACTTGCTCTCACCAGGTGGTCAAAGACCAAACTCCAAATTGTGCTATGCTAAAGTCAATTAATACAAGTTTGAAAGGAAAAAAAAATCTGGAAATGGATCACCTGCTAGGGTTTCAAATATTAAGTAGGGGGAAGCAAACATTGGATTGAAAAAAGTTGATTAATAAACTAAAGATTTTACTTCATAAACACTGTATTTGGCAATACATTGTCATTTTGGTGTCTAATCAGCAGTTTTTCCATTTTCTCCTAATTATCATGACACTGTCAATTACCAAAAGTATTTAATGACCTTTTCTCACCACCAGAGAACTGTGTCTATAATGTCTTCTTCTGGCAGTAAACCCCATGATTTGTGGATGTGTGATGACATGAAATCAATCATAAACAATAAATGAAAAGCAGTAAAAACCTACAACAATGAACATTAAATTTAGACATCAATAGTGTTAAATACTTGAGTATTTGCTGAGCTTGGATTTTGCTTATGGCACATAGAGTTAAAATGCACTGTGGCTATTCTCTAGACTTGCCTTCTAACTTCACAGCAGTGTCCTTGTAAAATCAATGACAACCTTGTATACGCCTTAGTGGTGCCGTGTGTGCACGTGCTTGTGTGCACATACTCATATAAGAAATATAAAGAGGTGGTTGCCATGGAAAGCTACTTATCCTTGAAAAAATGAATACCCTTTACATGCCTGCAGGGCTCACAAAAACAGCAGACAGACAAACTGCGGCACACGCACAAAGAGCACACACACATTACACATCAGGTGTAGTTTGTCATCCGCTTCTCTAATTGGGCCAACCTGTCTCACTCAAAAGGCAAATCTGCCCATGAGCACTTTCTATATTGAAAATTTCCTCTCATCTTTTCCTATGTGAAGATATCAGATATCCTCTGAGGTCGCCTTCATATACACTTTGCGTTTTTTTCTTGTTCACTTTCTCCCACTCACATTAATTTCTTTTTAATATATATATATACCTTACTGGCCTTTTGGGCTGTACAGTCTCATATAGCCTAATTGGGACACTGTGTGCTCTTGCGTCCACTCAGGTGTGCCACAGATATGGTTTCTCTCATCCATCCTATCATCACTGCTGTACAAAAACAAAAGGGAGTTGCCAAAGCCCACAAGGTAGAGACTTCAGAAGAATAACTTTTTATTGCATTACGTTTTCACCACCTATCTGCGTACATCAGTAAATCAGATGCATTCACTCAGATAGTTCATAAATCACCACGGGCGACATGCCAGAACAAAGGATAATCTGTTCAAATTGTACAAATGGGTGTAAACTCATAAAGCTGTGTTTTATTGAGGAGACTGGGGGTGGAGGAGTGGAATACAGGTCCAACATAAACAAATGCTTAGAATGATTTGTGCTCAACAGACTCAGTGACACAGAAGTCTGCTCTCTCCTTTCATCTCCTCTCCTCTGAGTGGAGTTTCGTGTTTGTGTATCCCTGTGTGTCCTCCTCTCTGCTTTTGCCTTGATGTATTGAAAGTAAAAACGGACCTGAGACCATTACCTACAAAGCAGGTTGCATGAGTAGGAATACTTTTTGTAATTCTGACTTTCAGTATGCTTGGCAGGGTGGAGTCAGGCAAAGAAGTGGGCACTTTCACAACAAGTCATATCTGTGTGTTTACACAAATACACACCACTTACTTCAGTCTTCTCCCAGGAAATTGGGCCATTCTTTTACTGTACGTACTCAAAATGATTTTTCTCACCCCCCTGTGTAGCTGTGCAGTATCAGTGCTGAGCTGTCAAGAGAACACACATCAGCTCGGAGCACTACTCCCTTCCTCTGTTTCCCAGTTAGGGCTGTGCAATATTACCAAAATCTCATTTATCGATATAGGTCAGTTCATAGATAGTAACACAGATAATACAGATAATAACCCATATCAACACATATATTTTCTGTATGTGGCTTAGTGATAGACTGGAGTCGTCCACTACTTGGACGATCGGCTATTTGATCCCCAGCTCCCTCGAGTCTGTAGATCAAAGTATCCTTGGGCAAGATCCAGAGCCATAGCCATCGGTCTGTGAGCACGTGTGAATGGTTAGTTTCAGAGCAGAGCCGCCTTGCATGGCAGCCTCTTCCATTAGTGTATGAATGTGTATTTGAATTGGTGAATGTGACATGTTGTAAGGCGCTTTGAGTGGTTGTAGGACTAGAAAAGCATGATATAAATGTAGTCCATTTACCACAAAATGATCACCATGTCAGACTTTTGTTACCTAAATCATGTCCATGCGATAGTACAAGCTCCTTGTTTTGTCCTGGCTGGTTGGAGTCCGTCCGCTGTTTGGAATTACATTCAGATGTAGAAGACTTGACTTAACCAACAGTGATAAAAGACTTGACTTAGACTTGGTAGTCAAGACTTAAGACAGATGATTCAAAAGGACTTTACTTTTTAAAGTAAACATTTGAATTTTTCTAAGCATTGAAAGTTATGTTTTGTTTTTGAAACATAATTGGATGATTTGTAGTGCAATGCAAAAAAAACCTGGCAACCTACTAGGATGCTGCAGACCAGCAGAGGCCAATGCATGACACAGCTATCATGGAGGAAGCTAGTCCAAAAATAATAACATTTGGATTCAAGGATTATTATGATGTTGATGACAGTAGCAAGAAGTATTAAAATGTCAAATATCAGTAAGATTAAGAAGGTGTAATCAGACAGCAACAGTTTTATTAATGTTGAAACTAAAACTTTACTGTTTAACTTAACTGATCGCTGTTTTTTAACTGATTTAAACGTGAAAACTTGGGTAGATCATCAGAATTTAGTATGACCTCAAGTGTGACTTGCTTGACCTGAGCAATGACTTGACCTGTTTTAATTGTAGCAGGGACTTGACTTTACTTGCTTGATTCTCACCACCGTAATTTTGGACTTGCTGAGACTTACTCCTACCTCTGGCCCTGTTTTGTTTCCCTTCATGTTTGTATTGCCTTCATGCAGATTTGCTGCCTGCATCCATACCGTGCAGAAGAATGCAAAATGATGAAAAATATTGCCACTGTTCACACAACTGTTTTGCTTTTAGAAATCCTTAGACATTCGGTAGTTGATGAGATCTCAGATCGTATGATATTGCAAGACTATTTTTATCCTTACGGAGAAAGACATGAACAGGGTTTTTCCGTAATTAGCGTCTGCATTAATTTCCCTCTGTAGAGCCAGGTGCTTGAATCTACTTTGTCTACCTCAGTTCCTGTATTTCTGAGAAGGGCTACAGGTCCATATTTCTGGTGAAACAGAGTTTTAATTCAGTCCACATCACAATCACTGATCACTGTACTGTGGTTGGATGTGAGACTGGAAGAAGTGATGAGGAATACAGAAATATCACAAATCTATTACAAATATATGCTTGGTGTACTTTGGTTTGAATCATCCCAGCAGTAGACACACTTTTGGACGCCTTTAGGGTTCACACTGCCATGCTACTGTTAGGAGACCTGTCGTCGTGCGTCATTATAATACTTTTCAGAGCAAGGAAAGTCAAAACAAAGTTTGTTCTGTTAAATGATGCTGCACTTCTTCTTTGGTGGTCCTACCAGAGCTCACAAGGAAACGAGGTAATCTGAGCAACTGTGTTTTACATTGTGTAGTTGGTTTGTGTTGCATTCTCAGCAAAAGCAAACCACACTACAGCTCAAAAATCCACAATTTAAAGGTGCCTTAGGGTGATAGTTTGTTGCACATCTGAGTGTGAATGGCATTGTTTTCATCTGACCTTGAACGAATCGAACTGGAGTGGGAGATAAAAATGACTCAAATCAACTAAAATGTGCCATTTCTTGATAAATTAATAATCAGCTGATTGGTAAGTCAGTACATGAGTTATTTTTATGTTATGTTTTTCCTTTATACACAGCCATGGATGACTTTTGGTGGGTGCTAATCACTGAATACCAGAAGCACCCAACAAGGTCTGCTGTTTTGGAGATGCTCTGACCCAGTTGTCCAGCCATCACAATTTAGTTCATGTCACGCTTTCCCTTTTTCCTGCTTCCAACACAATCAACTTCATCAATTTGAAGCACTGACTGACTTCTGCGCTAATCGAAAATCCAATGGAAGAATCCCACTGGCATTTTGTGATGCTAACTTCCGGGTTGGCCTGCAGAAATACGTCATCCCTGCAGTACACTTTTTTTATCCCACCCTTCGACAGGTGCCGTACTGTTATTCACCCGTCAGTGGTTTTAAGGTTGTTGCTAATCAGTGTATGTGTTTTATTATACAAACACTATAGTATGAACATATTCAGATTCACATTTAATCTGGACTGCTTGTTGATGTTGCTTCATTCATTTTCAGGGGGCCTGAATGCAAGTAACTGTATTAAGGACAACAGCCGATTAAGAAGAACCATTTATCAGTCAGTAAAATATGTTGCCCCGAGAGATGTCTGCATAAAAAGACAAAGGAAAATCATTTGCAGGCAGAATGGCTTGCATAGGAACCGAGTCAGAACAATTTGGCAAAAACAAATTCATATTATTTCTTTTTAGAAAATGGCACAGGAGTGTTTTTTTTCCCTCCAACAAAGCAATTCGTTTTCTCTCCTTAATGACAATGAACATAAAACAGCAGGTCACAATGTAATATTCTTAATGAGGGCAGCAGGGTCTGATTTTAGATTGATCCCCAGCCAGCCATTCCTCTCAGCCAGCCAAGTCTTAACAGTTGGCACTAGAAGGGCACGAGGGTTAAGAAGTGTGTTTTCTTTCTTTTTTTATTTTTTTTATTTTGCTGTGTCACATAAATGCACACATGGTGTAATTGCTTTGCACATGCTGGCAAGCTTTCTATTACTCACTGATATTTTTTTGTGCTTAAGGAGTCAGAATTATTCACGCAATGCCTGTTTTTAGTCAGATGATTAGAGAATAAATCCAGTGGTTGCTTTTATTACCAGTGTAATGATATCAGCCCTTGTTTTTTGTACCTAGTAACTCCATTTGCTTTTTTTTTTTTTTCCCTGTAGCGTGCTACCTGTCAGTTACGGCACTGTAAATCTATCATGTTTGGAAACAATACTTGATGTACGGCCGTGACTCAGCAATAAAGTGTGACAGGAGAGCTGGGGTCGGCTTACACGGGGACTGGGGCCACTCATGAGCCAGGCATGGAAGGGAGGGCATTGAGACAGCACACTGATTACAGAGCTCGCACAAAGAGAGCTTTAATCTGTCGTTCAAAAATTGAAACCACAACAAACAGTAAAAACAATGAACACTGTCAGATTGGATAATTTAATTAAAATAAGTTATGAAACCTCCGTTTTATGCACTTTGTCTGTTAGCAATTCTTGATAAATAGCTGTTGTCGGTAAAGGCAGCGATATGAGTAGAGACACCAGCTGTCTGCTGCTCAGAGACGCACACACATTACACTGGAGGGATATGAGGTAAGAAAATACATCGCTCCCATGACAGACTTTAATGAAAACCTACAGAATGTTAGGTTTGGTGATATTAAACTGTAAAATGAGAGCTATTAGTGACCGGTTGAAAGCTTTGGATTGTGAGCCAACATACCATCAACTTAACGTTTGCACTTTTATACATTTTACACCTGACTGATCTGGTGTGTGTTGGTAATGTTGTGTGCAATCCAACACTGCTGGTTTGACAACACGTAAACCATCTTAATTCTTAATCTTCACAGTGAATGAATGTAGTATCTCTGAGTCAGAGTTGCCTCGGGGGGAAGTCTGATTGAATAACATTCGTTGTGGCTTCTCTGAGACCGCTACAGGTCTCGCACACACAGTTTCTCATTATCACTTTAAACCTGTTTGTTGGCACTTCAACACCTTTTACACAGTCTCTGTCTCTTGTGTAAACTGTTGGATAACTATCATCTGAAGGTTAACACTGTTTTAAAGGGTCATTTCACCTCAAAATCAAAAATACATATTTTTTTCTATGACCTGTAGTACTATTTATTCATCCAGATTGTTTTGGAAATATCTGCCATAGAGATATCTGCTTTCTATCTAATATAATGGAACTTGGCTCCTGGTGCTCAAAGTGCCAAAAACGCGTTTGAAAAACAGTGTCTCTTTCCATAAATCCAGGCTTAAACAAGATAATCCACAGAGATTACTGTGAGCAGTTTCGTATAGGAACTGCTTTATTTCTACTGAACTAAACCATATAGAAGGAAGTGTGCATCTACTTGTGAACGAGAGACTGGTGCTTTTGATAGTGTAGGATTAAAACATGAATGCTGGTCCATTTGGCTGAGCTGTAGCATTAGCACCACGGAGCTAGTTAGCGTAGTGGAAGTGTTTAATTCAGTAGTTATTTGTAATGTGGTCCCAAAGCTACCAAAACTTTCTTAGACTGAAAAAAGATAACATTTAACAACTTCTCAGCATTTCCGTCATGCTAAACACCAGTGTTGTAGCCAAGACCAAGACTTTGAAGGGTTGAGACTAAGTCGAGACCGAGACTAAGTCGAGACCAAGCCCAAGGCAGGGTGAGACAGAGTCAAGATTAGGTGCTGTAACATTTCTAGTTCTCTGACTGTGGTACCATGATGCTTATGCTGGAGCTTACATTAGGCAACATAGCTTCATGTGGCCTTGCTCATCACAAATTACAATATTACTTAGCTAGCTAACCTTGAAGTGAGAGTCGGTACCAGTAACTCTCTTTAAAATTACAAGTGAGACAAGTCACTGGTTGCATTTAAAGCAGAAGTTTTACATCCAGTCACAATAGTGATGTTAACAAATAAATCAGACAGCACACATGTGATTTAATGATGTAAATAATTTTCATTTCAAGACCATAGAAGTGGTCTTGAAATAAAATCCCAAGTTCTCTTTGTCTGAGACCAAGACAAGACTGAGACAGTCAAAAAGTGGTCTTGGCACCAGTCTCATGACTTAAACGATCTTGAGTGGTATAATAGTACCAAAAGCAATGTTTGTTTATTTTTAAGCCCATCACTATTTTATTTTTCATTTACTTTCTAGACCATTTGAATTCTTTCAGTGGAGACTCTGAAATGGGCATTTGTGAGTTGTAACAACCTTAACTTGCCTAACCTTAACTTTTGTGTTTCATGGAAAAATATTTAACAAGCAACTACTGACAAAGAAATAATTTCATGTGAAACCACAACTCTACCATCCTATTGAATCAGTTTCTCCCATGTGGGTTTGTGGTTTCTAGCCTTAGACAGGGTCCAAGGAACTTTGAATACAACCCCCCCCCAAGCAACATTACATTTGGTGTTTTGAGTACTGTTTACTTGACTACATGGACTGTTTTCTCACACCACTATGTATTTTCTACATTAGCAATTGCGTGAGGCAGAAGGGAAGGAAAGCAATCAATGATGGACACAGGGAATGAAGTATGGAAGTTGGGAGGGAGAGAAAACAAGTAGAGGTCTGACAGGAGATTGGAAGAAAGTGCAGCTGGTGGAGGAGTGAGCCTGTCCAAGTTTTTACATTTTTTTTTTCTCCCCAAATCTCTGTCACCCCTTTGCTCCCAGCACAGCCCCATTCCCTTTATGAGGCTCTGAGTCAGTTCTGTGTGTTTATGTGTGTGTGTAATTGTGGTTTAATGCATACAACCATTTCTGTATGCATGTGTGGCCAGTCGATGTCTTGGTGGTCAATCTCAGTGACGCTGGAAGACAAACTGGGCCAATACGCCCCCTCATTCCTGTCTTGTTATTTGTCTGTGTTTAGTTGGCCCACTTTCTACTGTCTGCTGCTCTTTCCTGTAGTACAATACATATGTTTCCACCCTTAAGAGTAACCACAAATATGCTTTAATTACTTTGAAGCTACTACCAGTGGCAATGGGTAATAAATGGGTATGTGCTGTTGGTTGCAGCACTACATTTATACAGACAGCAGCACAACCAAATTGATTAATTTCTCCCTTTTTAGATAATGGTTTATGAACCAGCTGAACCTCTTGGACAGTTAAATCAGTGTTTCACACTAATTTGTAGACATCAAGAAATGAAAGTATACAGCTTACATTTTCATCCAATGTCAGGTTGTAACACTGTTCCACCATAATGAAAATGGATGGCCGATGAGCTAAACTGCTCTAAAAGTTATATAAATATGTTATTTATTACAGTTGACACTACATTACATTTTTCAGTTAAAAAAGCAAAACAAAAACTTAAACTTTACATCTTTCTGTTCAAAAATGTAAAGTTTACATATTTCTGTCAAAAATTAAGTTTACACGTCTGGCTAAAATACATAAAGTTGACATATTTTTGTGTAAAATAGTGAAAAGTTTAAATATTTCTGTTTTGAAAAATCAAGTTTACATAATTCAGTGTAAAAACATGCCAAGTTTACATATTTCTTTGTAAAAACATTTGAATTTACACAGTTTGTCTTTAAAAAGCATAAACAAACAAAAACAAAAAAAAACCATAAATTTACATTTTTCTCTGTTAAAATAACAATAAGTTTCCATATTTCTTAGCTGTAAAGGCCTCTTTACTCTGTACCATGTTGAACTGTCCCAAAAGTTGACCGAGGTTGACAATGATGGTTTTAGATGCTACTGTGAGACTCGCTGATTTAGTTTGTGTTGAAATTCATAGTAGCAGAACTTTAGGACCAAAATTCAACAATATGACTGCTAATATGACCCATGTTTACAAACCCACCAATAAGAATACCACACTGGGAAGCTGGCCATGACCAAATCTACACTCGTCCTCCCCCTCTTTTGAGTTTTTTTTAATGTTCTTTTTATGCAGGGCACTGCCAGCAAAATAACCAACACATATTTACTATTGCAAGACATTTTCATTTTTCTTTTTAATTTGAGGAATGCACCAACTAAGCATAATAGATAAGACACAGAATCAAAAGAACTTAGAACACACAGACCACCCACAATGACAGCACCATCTAAAAACCAATTTTGATGTCCATTATCACAGTACCAGTCTAATGCATGGAGAGAACAGTAAACATGTGAAAACTAACAACAAAATATCCTTGACTCTACTATAACTGTAAGAGCCACGTATATACAAAGATCACCAACATATTAAGTAATATTATTTAGCTAAATTGTCAAATAATTAAGGCACACATACATGACTGCTGCAAGTATTGCATAGCTGAGTGAGTATTCTGTTTGATATTAAATGAAGTAATGGAGGTGATCACCCCTGGGGTCTCTAACAACAACCACAGTTGACTGGCTGATTAAGGGCGGCAGTATATTCTGAACAAAATTGAATTTGATGTGTTCTCATGGGTAAAATGGCAGGTTTATGACTAAAGGGAAGTGCTGCATTTGGTTTTGATTGCTGCGGTCTGCAAAAGTTTGCCAGCCAAAGCTGTTGAAATCTTCACCGCTCCCTGTACACTGCCATCTGCAACTAGTCAACAACGTCATGCATTAAAGGGACAGTTCACCCTAAAATCAAAAATGCATATTTTTACACTCTCACCTGTAGTGCTATTTAGATTTTTTAGTGAATCCAACATATTATTAGCAAAGTTACATCAGCCTATTTGTTGACCCTCCCCTAGAAAACATTCAATTTACACAACATTGATAAAAGGCTACCCAAGAATCATTGTGCAGTCATGCATGCTAGCTAACCTTTTAAATCTCTGAGAGCCACCTATCCATAATTATGAACTAGCTACATGTAATTGAAACATACTAGCCAATTACTTGTAAAGTGTACAGACAGTCTTGTGAGTCACAACTGATGGTTTTGTAACTTCACAAGCTCTGACATATCCTTCACCTCAGAAACCACCAGAGAAAGTGCAGAGGGTGAGGCTAACACACCTAACATTAGCCACGCTACAAATGCAGCTGACTTAGCCACTCCGGATAAGGGCAAACGAAAGACTTGAAAACATTCAATGCAATATATGTATGTAGTATGGGGTCCTTGTTCCGTTTCTCAGTTAAGGTGTCTGTGGCCTGAACAAAAATGAAGACACTGCCTCTGATTGCTTTAGTGTGAGTTGCCGACTCTTATTGGCCTTGGAAATCTCTGATTTCCCTGGAATAAAACAGAACTACGTGTCACATGCTTGCGGTGATCAAAGTGCCAAAAAACACATTTAAAAAACTCAACAGCAATGTCTCAATGTGCCAACAATCATGATCTGGTTACTCAAGATAAACCACAGATCATGTGGTGAGCAATTTCATATCGGAACTATTTTCTTTCTACCACCGCCAACCGTATCACCACACAGAAGGAAGCATGCAGCTACTCATGGACGAGAGGTTATAGCTCAGCCGAGGATGACATCATCGTTTACACACACTATTATTTTTATAGTTTGCTTCCAGTAAACTATACACGCACAAATGTTTGCATCTTTTCTAGATTTTCTTTTCTTTTCGTGATTTTCCTGCTCCAGCCGTGACTTGAAAGCCACTCCATCTAGTGTGGTCACCATTAAATAAACAGACTATTGAGTGTCACTGTTACTACTGTAAATAATGCAGGTTTTCTTAAAACAGAAAGGTAGGGAAGGGAAGGTGGCTGTGGTACATTTCTGTGTGTGAGCTGTGTTGCATAACTACAATATAGATACAATCTATCTGACATCACTTAGTGGTGTAATAATCTGGATATATGACTTATGATCATTGGAAACTAGCAGCTGTAAAGCTGTAGCATAAATGTAAATAAAAAAAAAAAAAGTCAAGGTAGTGTTAACTGTTCAGTTTAGGAACAAGTGTGACACATGCAGAATGATAGTATAATCTGTTTTTCTTTTTTTTCAACACAGGCATTTAGAACGGAAATAGTTTTCGATGCCACAGGAGAAAATAGTTTCCAGCCGAAATGTCACCCTGTCATTTATAGTAATAATTGCAATACCATATCTCCCATTTCCCAATAGGACTGTGTGTGTGGGCTCACCTTTGAGTGCGTCTGTCTCTGTGTGTGTTCATGCTCGAGTCTTTGAATGATTAAGATGAAATGGTAACCTTAACTAATGCGGCCCACATTAAAGAGAGCTGCAGGGAAGCTTCTGGCCTCAAAGTCAAAATCATTACTCACTGCTAAATGCTGATGAGTTATCATTTGATTGAGTTCAGTCGTTTTTTCCTCATCGCAGAGTCACAGCAGATACACACACACTGCACACAGACACAGTGAGGAATTATGATTTCAGGTTGTCTGATATGATATGATATCTAAAGAACGCTGTGATGGAATTTCTTCAAATTTGGCACAAATGTCCACTTGGACTCGAGAATGAACTAATTAGAATTTGTAAGTCAAAGGTCAAGGCCACTGTGACCTCACCAAACCTGTTTTATATAACTCAAGGATTAGCAAGCAGATTATCTCAAAATTTCACACAAATATCTAATAGGATAAAATGATGAGGTCGTGACATTTTATATCCTAAAGGTCATACGTCAGTTTTTCAGACATAATGTTCAGCTCTATATCAGCTATCAGTCCTCTGTACTCCTCTGTAAAAACAGTCTCTAAGTGAAGTCGGCATGTTTCTCACAGGAATCATGCATGTCATTATAGTTAGGTTAGGTTTTGCCAAAATAAAAAAAAAGTTATGCCTTTTATTAAATTCCTTTAAAGTCTTCATTACACATTTTAAGTCTGGACAGTCTGAGTTTTGACAGACATGGGTGTAAACTGCAACTTGACTTGCTGGCAGGGGCATACAGCCGCATGCAGTAATTCTATTTTTTTTTTTCTTTCTTTCTTATTTTTTCTTTTCCTTTCAGCCGTCTCCACACCCTCCCTACAGGTGTCCTGGTCCAATTCCCTCTCTGTAGTAATAATAATAACAAAAATAATAATTGATAACACAGTATAGGCGGATCCAGCCAGCATGTGCTGATTTTTGTACTGGCCACAGAGCGCTGACGTGATTTTTCTTGCCTTTTTTTGTCTACATGATTTTGATGTGTGTGCGTGTGCTCGCCTGTGTTCTTGGCTGACTTGCTTGTGTGTAAGCCACTACTTTCCCACGTTGTGGAGTAGGGTCTCCCACAGGCCTCCCTCCATGTCCCTCTCTCTCTTCTCTCTTTCTTTGCTTCCCTCTCTCTCCCCTTCAGTCTCCCTCCGCTCTCTTTCTTATCCCTCTCCCTCTGTCCTCCTCTCTGCACCTGTACTCTGCGCTCCAGCCCCAGCTGCTCCCATCTCAGCTCAGCGCTGTTGGCCGCAGCCCATGTTGCACTTGGCATGTCCTCTGAGACCCTGGGGCCACACTTGACGTGCAAGGGCCAGGCAGGCCCCCGCCCAGGCAAGGCTCCCGTGGCCAGGAGGAGCTGAGAGCAGACGGATGAGAGGAGGGTTGTGGGCTGGAGAAAGACCTGCTGGAATTCTGGGAGTAAAATGCTGACTCATTGTTAGGCCTGCTGAGCAGGAGATTGGGAAAAGACATGAGGGGAGTAGATGTTAAGGGAAAGGACAGATGTTCTTAAGAGTTACTTGCGATAAGGAGTCATGTTTTCTGGTATTCTACTTCTAGAGAACTTCATCAAGTTGAGGACTCATTTCAGTTTATTGCAACTTGGGTCTTACTTTTAGAGTCTTAGTCATAGTTTTGATAAAGATATACTTGCCAAAGTAACATCTGAGATATGGGAACATGGTGATGTAGCCACAGTGGATTGTTCAGACCAGTGGTTCTCAAATGGAGGTTTGGTTCAAGGCACCCGCAGGAAAAATGTTGGGCTTGACCACAGCCGACATGAATTAACATACAAATAAATAAAAACAGTAAACTGAGTTCAATTGTAGGCAATTTAAATGCAGTTCACTTGGCTAGTTCTAACATTCTCAGTCAAGTAGGCATCACCCATTAATGGTCAAAACTGTCTCTCTCTATATATGTATACGAGTGGGTCCTCAGTATTTAATCTAGCTTGTAAGAGATCCTTGGATAAGAAAAAAAATCAGAACTTCTGGTTTAGAGGGTAAAACAGGTTTTAAACAAGACAACAATTAAGTCGTGTTATGCTAGTAAAAATCGAAAGTGAGCGTGCCTGAAATTACAGACGTCTATCTGTAAAATGTGATGGATGTTCACTGTGGGTAGCTTGGCCAAAAATTTTACCGTTGTTGGAGCAGCCTTACTAATGTCGTCAACCCATTTCCAGATATCAATTATTAAATGGGTGAGTTCAGTTTTATTATTGCCCATAGGAATGATGCTCACAACTACCAAAATAAGATCCAAGTCATAATAAATCTTAATTATACTGTAATTTATGGTTACATTGGCCCACCTTGCTGGCACTGTCACGACTTCCCAAGACAGCTTCACAGTAAATCTCTCACAATATCTTCATTGGTGTATTGGTCTGAAATATCTAAACAACTATTGGATTATTTGCTACAAACTTTTGCTCAGACGTTCTTGTTCTCCACTTGATGAATCTTACTGACTCCCTGACTTTGCCCCTACTTCTGCTATTAAATTTATTGTTTTATTTTTTAGTGAAACTATTGGATGACTTGCAATGACATTTGGTCCAGATACCCATGGTACCCAAAGATGAAACCTAATGACTTGTCGTCTTTTCATATGATGTCAGCGCCACGTCAGAAATTTCACTTTTCCAGTGAAACATTTCAACATCTACCAGACGGATTGACACATAATCTTGCACAGACATTCATTGTTCTGAGTCAGTGAAGATTCATGACACTGGCTGTGACTTTTCCTCTAGCTTCACCATGACATTAATATTTGTGGTTTTTAGTTAAATGTCTCAATAACTATTGGATTGATTGCAATGAAATTTGGACATAACATTGACGTCGCCCTCTGGATGAACTATAGTACCTTTGGTGATCAATTCAAAATTGTAATTTGTCCAATACTTTCCCAACAGTCTCAGCTGTACTTTAGGTGAAGTCCTAATTAGCAAATCTTAGCGTGCTAACTAACTAAGTTGGTTAACATCGTAAATATCTCATATTGGAATTATTTTTCCTTACAATTTAAATTTTTACTGAAAAAAATATTACAATAGTGATGATGTGATTTCTTGGGGTCTGTACCAAACAAAGATGTTTTCTTTCATCTGAAGAAAAAGATTTTTAGGCCAGGGCTTCTCTGCAGCACTACAGTACTTCACTATAATGCTGTTTTCTCACACATGTACCCTTTTTCAAAAAAAAATTGCAATTTGGTTCCGTGATTTGGATATTCCAATTGGCTATATGTGAGTGTGATAATATTGTGATTAATTGTGTAGCCCTACTGCTAAACTTAAGCAGGCTAGCATTGTCCTTATTCTTTAGCGCTTGTTGGCTTGCTGTTGAATATTGTGCTATAACTTGAGAGCTGTGTGGTTGTGATACAGACTGTTAGAATTAACATGACAAACAGATTTTCCTGTCCTACATAATCAAGTTATTTTGTGTTTTCGTGCATCTTGGGTTCCCCAAATTCCTGTCAAGTATTAAATCTCCCAGCTGTTGCAGTGCCAAGTAGGATGTTTTGGTGTAGATGAAAATTAATATTCACAGAGAAAAGGGACAGCTGCATTTCTTTAAAGCTTGTTTTAATTTTCCTCAGCATGTAGTGAAATCAACTCAAAAGACTTTCACTTACCATTGATTTTCGTTCCCTCACTAAAGGCCAAATGTCTTGACCAAACATGAAAATATCAAATACATTTTGGCACCAGAGTCGAGACACAGTTCCATTAATCTCAGCTGCTGTCTACCACATATGTTGGTGATATGTCCTTGTGAATAGTAAGTGCAGACTGGCAGAGGGGAAAGAGGACAGGGAGACGGATATTAAAAAGTTTGGATTACTCTCTCCTCTTGTTAGCTTTCCCACTATTTCTCTTTCCTTGTCCTCGCTCCGGCCGATATTCTCAGCCCTTCTCCCCCTGACGCAGGAGGGGGTATCACACACGCAGGCTTGCAGACCTCTAAATCTGTTCAGTGACAGCTCAGTCCCGCTCTGTCAGGGCCCAAAGAAAGAGAGGAAAATCTATGTCCAGGGCCTGAAGAAAGAGGAGAGGATATATGTGTCCCTTTGCTTTGTTTGGCATCCCTGAGCTGAGATTCAATAGCAAGACATCCGTCAAGTGGTTGGCCAACAGGCCATTGTGTAGTAATTGACCCTGATGAAGTGGTGGGCCTTTAATTTGGGAACGGTGTAAACGGTGTGAATTGATAACTTGGCTCATAATGTCTGAGCCTCTCACTTCTGTTGTTTTTCATATATAACATTCATTGGTTACGTATTTGTTCATTTTTTAGTTTTTATGACGAGTGTTTCCCTTTTCCCTCTTTTTTTTTTTGTTAATTCTAGGTACCATTATCCTGTTCCTAAGATCTTCTATGTGCAGCTGTCTGTGGGGACTCATGAGTTTATTGGAGAGGGACGCACCCGCCAAGCAGCAAGACACAGCGCTGCCATGAAGGCCCTGCAAGCCCTGCGCAACGAACCCATCCCCGAACGGCCACCGCAGGTAAACACACATAAACACTCACACTAAGAGCGCATACCAGAGGACAGGTACCTGTTGAACAAGGACTTTTTGACTTCCCCTGTGATAATCCCTGCTGCGATCTTCAGTACATTTCCATCACTGTAAAAGCTGAAATGGACTTCTGTCTGACTGAACACTGAACGCTGGACTAATGAAAGTAAAAGATTATTCTGTCTCACTTGTTGCCTGGATACAGCGATTATTGTTCACCTCTGCTCTGTATTGTACTAATTACATTTTACAGCTTGTTTTGCCACTACTTCACTGCACTTATTTTATTTAATGAACAATTTTATTGAAGAAAATAACTGTTGATTTATTACTATATGTTTCTCTAAATCCATTAGCACAGGTAGCTGCAATAATCTTTTAATTCCATTTGTATGCACTGACAGTTATAAATTCTAAATGATCATTTTTGTTTTTTTAATGTCGGGTAGGCCTTTTCACCTCCACATTCAAATTCATGTTATTCACAGTTCACACGGTTATACAAGTTTGATTACTTACCATTAGTTAACTAAATTAACTAAATAGCCAAGATTAATTTAATGATTAATTCATGGACAAATTGTCAAGATGATCAGGTAAACCACTGCTTGGTAATCATGCTGATAATAATTTAAGAAAAAATGCTGGGTTATTTTATATTAGGTTTTTTTTTACTCTCTGACTTAACTTGTCCATCTGTAGGGCACAACCCATTCACGCCCACTGAAGATGTGAGTCTGAATGAATCAGAAGTCTGTTGTATCATTCCAAAAAAATGGCTGAGTAATATAATTAAACAGCTGTTCTGGTGTGTGTGAGATTGACTTAAAATAAACTACATTGTCCTTGTTCATCTTAATCAAGGTACTTTTCAGCCAGTTTTTAACAGTTTTCAGGCAACTCTGGAGGCCTACAGTATATCAAGTGTTGTCTAAAAAGACATGAGAAAAAAAAAAGAAAGAAAGAAAGAAAGAAAAAAAGAAATGTCCTTAAGATCAGTTTGTCGTTGTTTTGTTCTTTGAAAATTACTTTGAATTACTTTAATTAATTATATTTTAACGATAAAGCTTTTTCTCCAGATAAAACTTGATTATACTTTTTTTTTAGAGCTGCAGCAATGAATTGCCTAATAGATCCTTAAATTAACTAATTAACTCACTGTTTTCATAATTGATCAATCAATTTGAGTATTTTTTTTAAGAAACAAAGTAATAATTCTCTTACTCCAGCTTCTTTAATGTGAATATTTTGTGGTTTCTTTGCTTTCTCTTGAGAGGGCACTGAATATCTTTGGGTTTTGGGCAAAACAAGACATTTCAGGACATCATCTTGAGATTTGGGAAACATCGCTTTATATTTTTCACCTTATTCGCCTTATGAAATCTCTTGTTCCCCCCACAAACCCAATTTTCTGTCATTCATTCTATCTACAAAAGGTCATTCCACACTCCTCTCAAATTGTCCTCCAATCATTGCAACCCCGTCCCTTCAACACTTTTGCCACATTGTGACCACTTTCATGCCAGATGACTTCCTCTCCGCTCGACCCCCCCACCACTTGAAAAACTCTTCCCTTAATGAAAAGTCAAAGGATTTGCACTGCTGATCTGTTGATGCTCTGCCCAGAGACACTCTATTAAAAGTGTTATGCAGTGTTTTTTGCAGATACTAAGATGAATGCATAACCAGCTTTTCATCAGATTGAATCCAAATCCATCTCAGCTCTAATTACTCTAATGTATAATCCCCATAGTTCAGTTTGCACCTGGCAGGAGTGCATATTCTCCTTATTTTGTCCTTTTCCCTCCTGCTTACTCCCAATATCACTGTACCTTTCCAGAGTTTCCCCTCAGGCATCGCTGTTAACTGTTGTTATCATCTCCCACCGGAAATCAAATTACCCCATATCCTCACCGCCTGGCATCGCTGATGGTTATTCAAAACGCTTTGGCTCCTCTCACTTGCCTGACTCGCTGTCTTGTGGCGTCGGCCTCCATAAATGTGCTCTTTGTTTGCAGCTGCTCCTGAGTCTTGCTTTACAAATTGGGGCATATTGTGTCTACAATATATGTCTGTCACTTGGTCTCCGCGTGTGTGTGCTCTCACATGTTGCAAATGTGTGGACGCCCTCAGGCTAAAAGTGTTCCTTGTTACCGTGGGCTGTCAAATCTTTAGTTTGAGGAAGACCACAGGTAAATGTCAATGACGCTGTAATCGTGTTGTGTTTATACACCGGTAGAGCAACAATATGTAACCCTAGGAAACACAAAAAACTTGAGCCAAATTTAAAAGGTTTCAGGCGATAAAGATTATATAATGAAACTGCTGACAAACTCGTAAATTCCTGCCAATTAGTTTCGATGTTGATGAGGTTATTGAAATTAGGATACAAGGTTGCTACAGGTCCTTAAAGTATTAAGTAGTCTTAAATTCTGTTTGTGAAAGTCTTAAATATTGATTTATTGAATGTTGTAAGCCTGGTTTCACTCCAAGCTGAAAAAGGCCTGTACATGTAATCTTTAGTAAAGTCAACAAAAGACGAGCTGTAAAAAGTTTGGCGATCATCAGCCCAATTTTCATGAGGAAGTTGACTAGATTCATTATGATAACAGACTGACTGTAGGCTAAATGAGTAAATTTATTTAAAATTCATAAATGCATTTGAACAAATATTCTCAACCTCAACCGGTTATTGTCATTTTGCCTTATAATTTTGAACTGACAATATATGCGTTTCCTCGGAGGAGTATGTCTATATTTTTACAACTAAACTCTGCTTAGTTTTATTATAAAATTGGCCTTTTAATTCTTAAACAGTGGCATCAAAAGGTCTTGGATTAAACTTGCTGATACACGTAGAAACCCTGGGATATCTGAAACAGATTGTTTGTCTCATGATGAATGGTTTAACTGGGTATTTATGAGGTGAAATCTGCATCATCATTTTCTCTGTCACAGCATGCTTGGTGTGAAGGAAGATATATTTAAATCTGCAAATTTCTAAACGTTACAGTTAAGTTTTCATCTTGTTCTGTCTATGGGGGACCTTTTTCCCATCCTTTGATCTACAATAACTTTTCCCTATTACGAAATCAGTTGCCCATGAGCATAGATGTGAATGTGAAGCCTTCTGTTCGCCCACAGTCACTGTTCATTCACAGCGACTCCTTCAGGGTGAGAGTTTATGTCTCAGAGCACTATCTGGAGTCTTCACTGGCTTGTACTTTTTCTCCCAGGACTCTCTGTCCAGTAAATCTATAAGTAGAAGCAGCACGGAAGTCAGATTTAGCCCTCTATTTTTCTTTGTCACGGGAAGGTTGCTGTTCTCTTTGGTCATTCATGCTAATTCACTCCCACAGACACATGCATATGCCTTACACCCAGCGGCTTGTTAATGCAGCCTTGAGAGGGGATTCACACTATTAATCGCACAAATGCCAATAGTGGCAGAAGCAGATGTATTCATGAAAACCACGAATACTTACTAGAACTGTAATGAAAACTGTCCATGGGAAAAGAAAGGATGAATTTCCTTTAGACTGACTCACTTCTCACATGTCCACATATAATACAAGAAGCAGAAAAGGTGGAAACACTTTAAAATAACCATCATTAATAAATTGGAAATAGTAATTTCTCTGTTGAACATTCAGTAAAGTTTCTATATGCTTTCTACAATAGCATCCATATGTTTGTAGATCCACTACAAATTATTTATTAACCATTTAAGTATAATAAACATCAGTTGCAACTTAATAATAACATACAAATAATGTTTATAGATGCACTGCGCAGTATTCATTAGCCATTAACAAAGTATTATAAACTTTACAATAACTATCTATGTAATGTTGTTTTATTTTATTTTATTTATTATTATTATTAAAGAATGGCTCAAAATGATTAATGGATTATCAAATAGTTGGTTCTTTTAATTGATTAATTTGATTAATCATATGGCAGGTTTTAATTTACTAATTTAATTAGAACATAGTTATATTTGTCTCTTATCAGCTATGATACAATATATGAATTCTAAACTAATTGTTTTATATTAAACAAACAAATGATAAAATAACATTAAAACACTACTAATTAGTAAATATAATTAATTATCATTTAATTGTTTGTTAATGAAATAACTTAACTAAAGTTAACTATTTATTTACTGTTTATTAATGATAGTTATTATAAAGTGTTACAAAAATGTAAGTACACACACGCGCACGCACACACACACACACACACACACACAAACTCTGATACATACACCTCTCCCCAATGTGAGGTCTTTCGACCCCGTGTGGTAGGTGTACATCGTGCCATGTGACTGTTTCCTGTGAAATCCAAGAGATCTCACAGTATGAATCATGCGTCGTATCAGGTCACACAATGAGGCAGGAGGAGGGAAGGAGCCCAAAGGGAAAGACCGCAGCCATTCAGACTCAATCAGACAAAGAGCTGGACATGAGGAGATAAAGATCGAGACAGCACTCTGCCTTCCCATAGACAAATGGCACCAAAAAGCCCCTTGTTGTATGGCTGATGATATGATCTCTATGGTGTGAACAAGGGTTTTGTATTAGAAGAAGAGGCCAATAGCAAGACATCTGTTCAGATGTTAATAGTAATCGATTGCTGGAAATCATTCTTATGGATTCAGAGTTGAATAGTAATCAATTTCAGTCTGATCCATATTTAAACAACTGACAAAGTAATAAAAAAAAACCAAAAAAAACATGAAACTGACCGAAGTCTCAAACCTGAGTCATCTGGTATCAAGTCCAGAATTACTTCATAGATTCATGGGCGGCAAAATGTGCGGATTTAGATAATGTCTTCACATTTTTAACATAGCAATGTTGTTAGGTTTGTCTGAATAAAAAGAACATTCGTGGCTGTCCCCATGGAACCTGCTGAAGCTTTTTCACTGACCTTTTGCTTTAATTCTCAGTGAATCAGCTCCATGTTTCATGCCTGATGAAAACTCAGATTTGAGCCCTCATTCTCTAGTTTCCTCTGACAGGGAGAGGCAGGCCACAAATAATAATTTGACTATCTTAGAATAAAGAGTTAATATACAAGAATTCTCATATTTACTGGACCACCCCCTTAAAGAGAACTTCCTGTACAGACAGAGGACCACCAGTCATGTCCTGGAATACTGAGCTCTCAATCTCAGATCCCCATATCAGATAAGGATCATGGCCAAAAAACAGACAGGATTCTCATTGCAGCAGCTTGGCCGACGTCCACCCTGCAGACGTGTAATTCTTGGTTTGATATGTGCCACAGTTTGGGGGTCACAGTTTGGTACCTTTTGGCTACTTAGAAACAGGCAAAATATACATTTTCTTTCCATTTCCTATGGAAGACTTACTCGGACATTTGATCATGTGTCATCTAAAAGAAAAAAAAATCTCACTATTGCTCCAACTTTGGTAAAAATGTCTGCACATTGTATTGTAAGCCTCAAGCACATTGTGATCTCTACTAAATATGGTTTCATTCATCTCTTTTGAGATTCATTGTTGCTTTGACCCAGACTGTTAAAGGCAGAACATCTTGCACCTCATTGTTTAACCCAATTCACACACCTTTTTAAATGGGTTAGCATCTTTAATTAGCTATTTCCACAGACATAACGTTACCTGACATTTAGTTGGTTGGAGACGTCTAATTTGAGTTCACCATACCAGTGATGCCAGTTGTATGAGCTAGGCCAGCCTAAAAAAATGATTTATCTAACATAACTGTGTCCTAAGTTGTACACTTTTTTGCTAACATTCTCTTAAAATTTTAATTAAACATCTAGGACAAATGATTTTAGAATGTTTTCAGTCAGTGTCATGATTTCAAGGTAAAATCTAACTTATTACCTGTCTAACCGAATATCGTTTTAACCATTTACATTCGATTTTTCTTTACCAAACAGTAAAGAATTGCTGGTGACTAACCTCGCACAGGCTTGTCCGGAGTCATCACCCTTATCTTCTTGCTGTAAACATTGAGCAGTGCTGGCTTTTCAGGGCTATTAAGTTACTTCTTAGTCTTAGTCAAATCAGTATCACTGCTATCAACACATCTGTGAATGTTCTGACATCCTTTGCAATAAAATAACATGCTTCAACAACTCCAAACCATGAAAAAAAGTTGCATTTGTATAGTAATTAGACATAAATGTTCATGTTCTTGTAGATTAAACATGTATAAATTACATATAATCACACTTCAGTGGTGACCACCAAACGCAATCCCAGCGAAAAGAGCGGAAAACATGTCAGGCCGGATATGTCCATCTCAGCAAAATAGTAACAACGGAGCACTGCTCAGGACAGTGTCTCTATATCAGTCAGCAACTGGAAAAACTGCAAAAGCTTTCCAGGTGGAGCTCGCGCTTTTGAGTTTTTGCTGTAATTGGGGCATATTGAACAGTTCATGAGTAATAGGCAATACATTACTAGAACTAGTGTTTCAGAACAGTAGACCATTTGGAAACCTAAAAGGGACATTAGTTTGAGCTGTAACACTCAGTATATCCCCTTTGACATTTGATTTTTTTTGCCCCCCTTCTTTTTCAGAGTCCTGAGGAAAAAGCGGAGACTGAGGAAGGCAGTGATGCCAGCAAATCAGAGATCAGCCTGGTCTACGAAATTGCCCTTAAGAGGAACTTATCTGTCAACTTTGAGGTGAGGAAAAAAATGACGAACTTAGGACGTCATATCCTATAAACGCCCAGAGAAATATGACTATGTGATGCCATTATTATTGCTACAACTGTGATTTATTAGTCATGTTCTCCCTCTTAAGTAATCACTGAATGATTTAGGATAAGGCCATTGTTATTGGAGATGTATGAGTAGTCTTGATGTATTATCAGGGTTTGTGAAATGTCATAATGTGGTAAGTATTACAAAACCTAAACAACTCATTAAATGGAAGGAGTCACACTGATAAAACTCTGTCCCCTAATGGCAATAAAATGTGAACTGTGCTAGGACATGCGTGTTTATCCAGTTTTGCTTAATTTTCCCATCAGTGAGGTCACTTATCGTAAGAAGAGTCCGAAGCATCAGTGTACAGGAAGTTTTAGATGGATCACTGCCTGTCACCATGTGGAAATTCTCATGGTGTTAAGTTTAAACTGTGTCTAGACTGATTTAGGACAGTGTTGGTTCTAGTGGCGTGGTCCCAGTGATTCAGCTCAGCTGATAAGGTGCTGATTAGTTTTTCTGTAGTAGTCAGCCATGTCCACAGTCCCACAAAACAGAATTAAATAGGCTTATATTAATCCATCAGACATTTCTAAACCTGTTTTTAACAACCAATATCTCTCTCTTTAAATTAACTTTTGATTTTAATTGCTAAGTGTGATGAAATATTTATTTCTGTACTTTGAAAACAACAAATATAAGTTGCTATATTATTAGGTAAACATGTACGGTTTAATGCGCTCCACTACATGAGCCCTATCTTTATAAAGCAAGGTGTCTGGCACAATTTCAACAAAAAATTTTTATAAAGTGACCAAAATTTATAGTCCACCTGTGTTTCATATTCACGCCGAAGATACTGCTTTCTGTGGCTTCAGTGCTACATTTTTTTTTTTTTGATTCAGGTTTGTAATGATGAATCCAGTTAAGGTATGAAGGTGTTAGGAAATTAAATAAGCTGAGTATGAACCCTGCAATTATAATTATTATTTTAAGTTCTGCCCCCCCAAAAAACACTATGATGAGGATCATCGAGGCAATCAACACAGACCCACTGACATTACAAGAGACATCCAGCTACTCAATATCAAGTATCAAATTTCTTAATTTCAGTGTATTACACAAAAAATGTTACCAGGTGGAGTTTTTTTTTTTTTTTTTTTGGCTAAACTAACTTAAATTCAGTGCTTGACCAAAACTTAGTGCTCTCTTACATGTGGTCTCACACCAGCAGCTGACTGTGACTGAGCTGTATTACTTCAACATTTGCTAACCAATCAATTACCAATTGAAAGTCTTAGAAATCCTTTCCCTTCTTTTGGTATCAAAAATGACAGTCCTTTGCTGCATGAAAGAACACCCTATATTTTTTTTGTAAGACCAGGGTTCGACATTAATCATGGCCTGGTTGCTCGGGGCCACAGGAAGTTACTCTGTGGCCTCATAATATTCCATGTAGGTGATGCTCAGTGGTCACAGTCTGTGACAAAATTAAGGTGGCTACAATATGACACATCTAAGGACGTAATGTACTGTTGTGTGTGCCGCCAGTTTCCTCACCTAGCCCGAGAATTTTTTCATGAACTCCACCATGAAACATCACATCACAATGGATGGTAAAAGTGGACAGCACAAATGTTGCAGATAAGAAAGGCTGTATGCGTATTTTGTATGCGTTTGTGTTTTTACACCTTTATATTTGGGCCACCAGAAATGTACTTTGGTCGCCAAAATTAGTAGCAGGCTGGCTTGTGGTATAAACTTCTCTAAAAGCAAAGACAGTCATCAGTTCTGTGGAGGTTGGACAGCTGCAGCAACTCCTGATGTGTGTGTGATATTGATATTGAAACCCAAGCGCTTTGTAGATTCTTTGGGATTTTCCTTTTCACGTCAGTACATTCTTGGTCAGTATTACGCCCAGCATGTAGTGACCAACAAAGAAAATGAATCCTCAAGCCACCTCTGCATTGGCTTGTTTGTGCTTATATACCGGTTTCAGTTTGGTAAGAACAGACACTTATTGACAAGTGCCTTTCAGAAAAGCTCTTTGCGGCAGAGGGTTGGCGACCTTGTTAAACTCAGCTGGGGGCTTCCCAGTACAGCTCCAGTCTCCCACTGTTAGCCACTGGCATGTTCAACTGGATAAGAGGAGGGTTAACTGCCTTGCTCAAGGTTTTGATTTTGCCTCGCAGGATTCCTCTGGACATTGCAGTGAATCCTACCAAATAGTGGAGCCTCTGCCCCCAACTTTTTCTAAATCCCTGAAGAAGTCTGCTGTGTCCTTACATGACCTGCTGGGTCTGTTCTCCTTTGCTTTCATCGTATCTGCGCTGACTCATCCAATATTCACTCCCTGATCTCCCCCTTCTTCTTCTACTGCACTCTGCAAGGTGCCAAAAACAAGGGAGGCTCAGTTTACTCTGTGTACCCCCTCCCTTCCTCCACAGAATCCCTGCCTTCCACCTCTCCTACCATCACTCCCAAAAATCACACAGAGGGCGGTTGCGTGTTGAAGCTAGGGGGAAAGGCAGATGGGGGTGAAAGAAATGGAGATGAGGATGGAAGGAAGGGAGGGTTGGACTTTCCTCAGTCTGTTGACTTTGCTTGTTAATAAAAGTTTACACAACATTGGAAAAATTATCTGCAAAGGCTTTCCAATCCTCCCCTTCTTTGTTTGAAAAACGCATTTGCTCATCAGAGCATGACATGGCTATATCCTTCCTGGAACTGCTATTAATAATTTCAGCCAGCTAAATCTGGATTGATGTGATTCATTATCTGTCATGTCTTTGTCACTGTCAGCAATTACGCCGCTTTCATTTTCAGTCCTTCCAAATTGGAAGCTGACAGGGGTGGTTTTTAAAAGCAGACCACAGCCACATTCCTCTAAACACTTCTTCCCTCTTTTGGCCACCGTCAGCTGTTCATTACTGCTGTCTGATGAGCAGCAAGTCTGTCACTTCTCTGTACTTTGTCTTTCTTCTGTCTGTCTTTCATCTGCATCTATGGCTAATATTTTTTGCCTGTTGCACAAGTTGTGTTTTATGTGTTCAGCTTGCTTTATTTGGCCTTTTCTGTTCCATGAATTGATTTAAGTTCACACCAACCTTGTTTTACTACAACTCTGAAACGTCTCATGCCATTCAATCATTTGTGTGAACATCGGGCTCTTACTCTAGTGCAGACCATAGAACCGATTACGGAAGTGTATATTTTTAAGTACTGAATCCCTGAGTACCAAGCCTCTAAATATGGTGGTCAAACTACATTTTGGGCGGCTTGAATATAAACATATGTCAAACAATATAGAAAGGGCAATTTTAAACAGCCTCCCTTAATTGTGACACTGGTCGTCCACTTTCTTGAAGGCATTGTTTCCAAAGAAATATGACCTAGTCTTCTTAGCAAAGGGGAGAAACATCACACTACACTAGTCCTTAGATGTGTCACGTTGTAGCCACTTAAACTCCTGATTCCATTCACTCCATTTGTTGCTGTTCTCATTTTTTCATAGTTTGCCTTTTGTGTTTATGGTTCTTCTGTAAGGATCATATTATCAGTTTGAGTAGGCTTAGTAAACCCAGTAGCCCGGACATATCAGTACCTAGCCGACAATGAGTAACATTTTCTACCGTATTTACTATCAGAATGTCAATGAGCAGTGGAAAAAACAACTCAGGGCAAAGTGAGAAATGTTTGTATTACTAAATTATTTAAAACTGTTTATATACACAGACCTTTAAAGTGTGCTGATATGCACTAAAGATCAACACAGACCTGGACAGAACCTAACGGTGCTCCATGATGTATGATATCTAGGTAGACATTGGGAGGGGTTTGTTGTCGTTTTTGTTATTTTCTGGACCATTTGAATTTTGCCTTTGTGAACACCAACTGGACCAGTTGGAAAACTGAAATAATATATAATCCTTGCATTTGTTTCAGAGAGAGAAAGAGGCTGTGGAACCGTGTCTGACTAACAGTTGTGTTTCCCTGTTCGTTGATTACTTTTGTTCGCCCCTGTGCCATGTCAAACTAAACTGTGCGAAGGCCAAGCTGCATTGAGGCAATTATCATCTCCCTCTCCTGGCATTGCATACCTTTCTCTCCCTCTCATACCCCTGATGGCTCTCCAGCAGATTCACTTTCATCCTCAATCAGCGTGTTGCATGCAATATGCTCTCACACTGCCACTACAATGTGGCTCGGGACCAAGTGTGAATTACACATGTCTCTTTGGGTCTCCTCTTGCCCACTGGGTCCATTACATTATAACTCATTAGACAAAGTTTGGCCCCATCTCCTACCCTGCCATGTCACATCCCCTTTACCGTGTCTTCTTTGATGCACTGAGAAGAAACGACACGCTCCCACACCCCCAGTAACAGTCGAACTCTTAAACTCACACACATACACGCACATTTACGTATTCATGCAACCTACACAAAACCATGATGGTCATCTCTCATGTGAACGCCTTTCACAAGCAGCCATGTTTTCACATCATCTCATCCCTGCCCTCACTGGGGCATGAAATTACCCGTGAGTCACTGCTAGCGAGTGTCTGCTTTCCCATCCCTCTGCAATGATGAGGGTCGCCGCCACCCTGAGAGCCAGTTGGCTCATTTAATCCCCCCGTCAGGCAATATCAAACAGATGTCAGCATCAAAGAGGAACCAATCTATAAATCACAGCTTGTGTGTTGGATCAGAGGCTCCCTTTTCCAAGGAGGACACAAGAGAAGAGGGTCCAGGCCAAGAACCACCCATCTTACAAGGAGCTGCTTCCCTCAGGGCTTGTCCATCCACCATTCGTCACAAAAGAGCCTTTCTTCCCTCTACCAGTTCTTGCCATTGTCCTACCCTGCTCCCATAGCCTCCTCTTCCAGAGTACCTGAGGTCTCGCATGCACAGATCCTCAGACAGCTCAGGGTATTAATGTCGCTATGAGAAGGCGAAGAGAAGGCCTCCCATGTTAGAGAAAAGACGAGATGAGGAGACAAGAGGAGAAGGGGATTGGGGAAAAAAAATCAACATTGAATTACCAAGTGTTTCCTGTGTACAACCTGATCCTTGTCATTAGGTGGTAGACGGGTGTGTTTGTGTGTTTGTTTGCATGTATGTGTGTGTGGGTGTGTGTGTTACTGAATGGAAGTGCTGAAATCCCATCGGTGTGGCGCAGATCCCGTGTCGTCTGCCAGGAGACTGACTGCAGCTCGTCTGCCGCCGTCCTGGGCCAAGAGTGTGTGACATGTGTGCACAGATACACACTTTGTCTCATCCTCTTTGTTGACTGAACCATATATCTATACAGGCCACATTTGAGTTTTTGCTTCCTGTCAGTGCCTGTTTTCACTTTAGATAGCACTAGTGAATCTTATCAGTGCAACACTTCATCACATTCAGTCCAGCATGTATTCTAACATATTATTCTAAGGTCCTGGACTGTTTTGGATAAGAAGAAAGAAAGCAGAGAGCTTTCAAGATGCCAAAACCCCAAGAGCACTGAGTCAGTAACAAACCCGCTCAAACGCTTGTTACTGTAAAAAACAAAACAACATAATGTGAGGGCGTCATTGGTTTCTTTAATATTAACAAAATAATTCCATCGTAGAATACAGTTTCAGACCGTAATCTAACATCTTGACTTTGACTTTTGGTCCACAGCACAACATATGGGGGTTTCCATTGGCACATTTGACCACACCGCGTCAAACCGTGCCGCACTGATTTGCATTTCCATTACCTTTTATAATGTTGCACTCAAGATGGACCATTTCCGGAGTTAGGTCAAAGCACACACAGCAGGTTGTGGTGACGTTTCGCCAACAGCAGCCAACCCGTGATGACGCCCCCCCCCCCCCCTTTCTCCCCCTCAAACAAGTGTGTGATTGGAGACTCAACTCAAGTCTCTGCAGGAGAGTAGAGACAATGTTTTTAAAAGTCTCTGTGTGTGTCTCTGTGTGTTAAGAGGAAACAGCCAGCCTAGCTCTGTCCAAAGGTAACAAAGTTCACCTACCAGCATCTCTAAAGCTCACTAATTAAAATTTTATAGCTTGTTTCTTAAATGCATAAAAAAGCAAGCAAACAAACAAACAAAAAAGTATAAATCTTGCCTTGGTAGATGAATGTTTACACCACACGACTCGGCGGTTCAATTGGCCACCTTTGTTACATGTCATACCCCTCTCTCTCCCTGTTTCCTGTCTGCCTCTTCAGTCTCAAGCTGTTCATACAGGGTAAAACATCCCCTCAAAAAACATCTTCCAAACAAAATTGACATTTCGCCAGTTGTTTTGCTGGACTATTTCTTGGCTTTCTATGTCTCTGCTGGTTGCCTGACAGAAAACAAACAATGACGTGTCATGTAACAGAGGTTTGTGGTCTGAATCAAACCAGGGACCTTGTGGTCAGCCACCAGGATGCAAATATGTGTATTTCTTGGTCAGCGTAACCATCTTGCTCAACTTAATAAGATGAACAGTTACACATGTTTCGAACATCCCTTGATGGACACACATAGAGAACGCTTGAAAAAGTGATGGAGTGAGTAAAGCTATAGAACTGAAGACAGCTGAAGAGGCCCATCATCACCCTGTCATTCACTACGCCAGCATCATAGTCATCTATTACATCTACATCCTGTTAATAGCTCAAATGTATTTCTCACCAAGTGACATAATCTCAGCTGACCAGCAGCCAGTTACATGTAGTGTCATCATCAGCACCATCGGCACAGTAGAAAAAGCTCAGAAATGGGATGTATCTAGTCCCATTGAATGTTGTAATGTACAAGAAGCTGCCATGTTACATTTCCTTTTTCTAGTGATGAGCAAGACCAGAGCAGATCCCCTGGGTGGGAGTGAGTTTGGCTGTTAACTTGGACCGCTAGTGCTCCAAGGCTTCCCTACAACACACATCCTTACATATACTAATAGTCACTGTGCAGGAATGCTGACAGGCTATCAGGTACATTGACAGCGACCACGAGGCCAGTGTCAGCCGTGTCCTGCAGATAATTCTCTAGGAATAGTAGGGATGGAGAAACCTAAATATAACCTCATTTTTAGCCTTAAATAATGACGTTGACTTGCAAATTTCACACCAGTAAATGATTTGGACTTCTTTGTGTACATTATATGTTGCTGCAGTAGGTGTTTTGATACTTTATTTGTTATAGACGTAGTGTTATAGTTTTTCTGCCTCCACTGACAGCTGTGGCCTAAGGCATTATGTTTTTGGATTGTCTACCTGTCTCATTCTTGTGAACGCAATACCTTGGCGAAATGTCTTCAAACTTGGCACAAATGACAACTTGGACTCAGGACTGAACTGACTAGAGGCAAGGGTTACTGTGACCTCACAAAACACACTTTTGGCTGTGACCCAAGACAAAATTTTACCCATTTAGAAAGGTATAATAAGTCAGAAATTATGAACTTTTATGCAAAAGATCAAATGCTGCAATGACATCATAATGTTCAGCTGTAAAAATGGTCTCTAAATGAAGGCAGCATGTTTCTCACTGGACATGTCAAAAATAGTAACTTCCATTTTGCCAAAAAATATACTTAATGCCTTTCATTAATTTCATATGTTATGAGTTTGGACAGACATGGATGTAAACATTTACATTGGACATTTAATAATTAATTTGGCTTCCATGCACCAAACTTGCACTGTCATTTCAGCATGTTAATTGAACAAAACACGGGTTTGTCAGGGTATAGTTATGTACCAGGGAAGGCAGAGTGTGCACACATTATCCTTTGTTCTCCTCAAGGTCTGGTATTAGTCTGTGTTGATGTGTGAAGTATTTGAGGAATGCTCAAGGTTCCGCTTATCAGTTTAATCTGTTTTATCGGTCACTGGGTTCAAATTAACTGTTTCTAGATTGCATCTGATTGCTACAATTTGTGCTGTCTGCACCACAAATTGAGCTCAAATAAAGGAGAGCAGGAGAGAAAGGGGGGTTAGTGGGGAGGGGGGGGTTTGAGAAAGTCCAAAGAAACGACAACTTACAGCTAGAGGGAGAGCGAGGGAGGAAATCAGTGAGCTCTGATTCGAAAAAGGCGTCCACATTAGCCGAACATGTACTGTTGGACTCAGTAAGTGTGTGAAACCTAATTCTTCCTCCAGCGTGTTTTCCTAAATAAGGTTTGGGAGAACCCCACCTGCTACACACACACACACACATACACACACTGTTCTCGGACTTCACAGGAAGTAGATGTGATTGCAGAAGCATGACCTAACGCCAGCCGGTGTTTGTTTTAGGTCTCCCAGGTGACCAGAGGCTAGAGGAAGGAAACTGAGCCCTCAACACTAGAGACTGTCATCTAGGAACATATTCCTCTTCATGTGTGTGTTTTTTATGTCTGTGTGTGTGTGTGTGTGTATGTGTGTGTGTGTGTGTGTGTGTGTGTGTGTGTGTGTGTGTGTGTGTGTGTTGTGTATATGAATAACAAGCGCATATGGGTGGATAGCGCTGTGTCCATCGAGAGCAGATTTTTTGGACCACCTGGTGTAGCTGCTTGCAGAGCACACCGCACACACTCCCTCACACATATCATGCACAACAAAAACACTCACATTTGTATTTGTTCAGGTTTTTTTCTCTCTTTTGCACCTCATCTTGAATCTGTCTGTTTGTCCACGTGATAATCCTGGTATAGGACAAATTTAGTCCAACCTGTCCATCCTGTATCATTCCTCAGGTGTTGAAGGAGAGCGGCCCCCCGCACATGAAAAGCTTCCTGACCCGCGTCACCGTGGGAGAGTTCTCTGCCGAGGGCGAGGGCAACAGCAAGAAGCTGTCCAAGAAGCGTGCCGCTCTGTCCATCCTGCAGGACCTGAAGAAGCTGCCCTTCATCCCTGCTGTGGAGAAACCCAAGACACACTACAAGAAACGTACCAAGACCATCCTCAAGGTACTGCAGCTGGGCTTGCTAGGTGTATGCTGTGGTTTCATACTGTGAATTTAATTTAAATATGTTATGTTATGCACAATGTTCTTGGTCAGTCATAATACATTTTTAAAGAAGTTTTTCTCCATTCCGACCTAAGAACCATTTTCCTCACTAATTTTGACTTCATCTGATGAATCAGCTCCATAATTCAGATAATTAATACCCATATGTATATATTAATGATACTGCATAGGTCTGTTCATTTATTTTACTCCACAATGAACTCACTGGTTGTTTTTACGTTTTCAAACTTCTAACCCTGATTTGATAAGCGCTTCTTTTACAGTTGTTTAATTGTGGCTTATGTGGAACACCCCTGGGCTTTAAGGATGCGTTTGGTACCCATTAAGACCATGCCAGATTTTTGGCATATTTTGACAAATTAAAATATAAAAAAATTCAAATGAGGAATTAGACTTTCATTTTAACTAAAATACTCTCACTTGCATTGGGGCTGTATAATTAAAGATGTCTGAAAAGCAAATTTGGTGGGCTTAATAGGGATATTTGCCTCACTTGGCTAAACAAATGGGTAAAAGTTGACATCAGTTTCACATCACAATACTACCAGTGCCACTGATATGCAGAAAAGTAAGAAATATGATATTGTGAGATTTTTTTCCTGTATCTTTTGCATCTATCCATTGTTGATGTCTCGTTTCCTTTCAGTACACACACACCCCTACTGCACTATCAGATAAGTTCAGTAGATAAGTACAGACGATTTGTGATGATACAATCAATGAATGTGATAATTGGACCTGACCAATTGTGTGTCTCTGCTTTTCCTCTCAGACGGGACCAGACTATGGCCAGGGCATGAACCCGATCAGCCGTCTGGCTCAGATCCAACAGGCCAAGAAAGAGAAGGAGCCGGAGTACCTGCTGCTCTCTGAAAGAGGGATGCCCCGCCGCCGCGAGTTCATCATGCAGGTAGTCCCTGATTTTGTTTCATATTGTCTTCATTTGAAGCTATGATGAAATATAACTTGTATTAATCCCAAAGGAAATTACTTTGAATTGTCTCATCATTGCCATATTTCTTATGATATGTGTGCTGCTACAAAAAATACAGCTTTAGAAAAGATGGAGAATGGTGAACGGATGGGGATTATGTATGCATAGGAAGAAGAGGAGCTTAACTATCACATGCTGAGTTTTATTACACACTGTGAGTAGTCGTCTGTGACTACGCTGGATGTGTTCAGGCGCTCAGCTGAGCTGCTGTGAACCTACGCCATAATGGTAAAATCAAAGGATGGGTATATGCAGGGTTTCTGCAGTCTAAAATGCATTGATCCTAATTTTAGGCCTTAAAATATCTTAAAGACATTATAGACAGTTCTTAAAAGTTGTCTTAAAAAGTGAAGGTAACAGCACTTAAACAAAGTTGCATTAACTTCAGTTGCACTTTTAAATGTGTTTTGGGGAAAAATTTGAATTCATAACCCTGTAACAACAATTACAACATGAAAATGAAAGCAATGTGGCACCAATAACCAGTAATGCAATTTTAGAATTTATTGGAGCAAGTGTGTCACAATGTGCTGCCAATATAGCTTCTCCTTTCATCAAAAAATAGCTACTTTTAGAATTAATATGTTAAAATCGTTCCTTGTAACATTAATTTCATTCAATATGGGTAAGTGCAAGTTCAGTATGGACATCTAACAGTTCTTAAATATTATTATAATGGTCTTAAACAGGTCTTAAAACGTCTGAACTTGTTGAAACCTGCAGAAACACTGTATGAGTTGGTGGACAAGGAATACATATGCTTAAAAAGATGCTCTGTAAACTTGTTATGGATGGTCCTCTGAAGCAATAAGTAGGTATACACTGACTTTATTTTTGATCAAGAGGAGGAAACACAAGCCAAAGGCAGAACAAGAAGCAACCTTCTCTGTCTGACCAAATGCAGTCAGCAGCAGCATTATATAACCTCTTTACACTAGAACACGAGTTTCTTGGTTTTCTCCGGGGACTCTCATTTGGTTTCCTATTTCAGCCATGTGTGTCCCAGTCCAGTCCTGTGTTCAACCAACAAACCTCATGTTGTACGATAAGGCCTGAGGCAGTTTTGGCTTAAGAACATATTTATGCATCAGCTCCAAACTATTTCATTTCTGGACTGAACTTTTTTTCTTTCAAGTTCCAAAAAAAATGACCAGTCCCTTCTGTTTTCTTATGTATTTAGTCTTTTTCTAGAGACATTTTCCTTGTAATTTCTCTTTTATTGTCAGCTGTGCGGTGGACAATGACGACATTTGTTTGAAGAAGGATCTATATAAACTGAGCTCTCAGTATTTATTCTTTGTGTGCAAGCAACACAGATTTGCTCCTGACAAAGTGAACTTTATTATCAGTTCTGCCATACTTGCAGGACAAATTAGGGATCGCAGTGCTTTTTGTCTCAAACACCCAATGTAAACAAACAGTACGGGTAGTCAACAACAACAGTAAAAAAAAATACCAGGATAGAAACAAAGTGCTAAAAAAAAGTAACCAAACACACACACACACACACACACACACACACACACGCACACGCACACACACACATACAGACATAAAAATTATAGAAAAGTACAAAGAATTTAAATATTTACAAGTTAAGCAGGGCAGTTAGGAGGGGCAATAAAATTAAGAATAGAATAAAACACAAACAAAAACTGTAAATATAGAGAACTGTAATGATACTATGAACTGCACTAAACAATGCAATTAATAATTATAGTGCAAATAGAGTAAATAATGCAAATACAGATGTGCAAATAATATTTCATCGTCAGGATGCGATGATTTAATGCGATTTAAAGATTGTTTCCAGTTTGTTATTCCAGTATGTAATAGATTTGACTCTCCACTTGTGTCCTGCTGTACACCACACATGAAAACCTAAGAAAAGCTGATTTATAATTTATTTTGAAGTGTTTCTCCTGTACACTGTTAGTTTTCCCTCTCTGTCACTCCCCTTTTCTCTACTCTCCTCACACTCCTCTCTCGTCCTCCCTGTTCTTGAACTGTTCTGTTTGATATTCATTATTTTTATAGCGTGCATATAAAGCTCAGAATAGATGAACATCCATCTTTACAGCCCTGTTTTCCTCGGTGGCGCAGCCAACTGCTTTATATGATTAAATTGCCATTTCAAGCTGTTGTGGCTAGTAAAGAAAGCACACAAACTGGCTTCTGTGCTGAGAATGTGGTCTGTGTAGTAAGGAACCAGTATTCATTAACAGAATAAAATGGTCATGGTCCTGCTGAAGTAACGACCTTTAACTCTTAACTTAAGTTATGAGTGATCTGCTGTTTATCACTAATCCAGTAAAAATAGCACAGACTCTGTATGCAGAAGGAATCTCATCAGATAACATAGTTGCTTGAGGTATTTGAGGTCATGCATAAAAAAAAAAGCTGTGTTGTTACCAGTTAACAGGAAAACAAGTCAGGGAAATCTGTCAATTAGTTCACTGTGGTTAAGATTTGGCATTGACTCATTTCTCTTGATCTGCCTTAAATTAGAGCTGCCTAGTGTTTAGTAGAAACTGGCTTTGCCTGTCTCTGTTTTATCTCCATGACTTTTACAGACTTGCAGGGTAAAGCTACCTTATTACCCTTTGCTGCTATTTTTTGTGAGTGTCTTCAAGTACATTCACATGCATGCTAACAATTCAGTTCTTACAAAATTAAGAGAATATTATGAAACTAAAAACTGAACTTGTAATTTAGTTTTATAGTTTAATTGGATTTCATTCATGCTTTAATGTGCAAAGTGAGGTTTCATAGAAAGTGCCTTACTGTGAACAGAGTCTGTGCTTCAGGGAAACTATAACTGATATCTAGCTACTCACAGTAATCAAGTTATTTTATACAGCTAATGCATGAATATGTAAGGATCACAAGATTATTTATTAACTGTCTTACAGTCTTTGTCAGCAGAGATGGCAGGAGATGTAAAAACTGATTGCTGCACTGTCTTAATATGAAGTGGCAATGTGAAGATTAAAATTTGGTTTGCTGATTTGTTTTTTGTTTTTTATTGTCATTTGGTTGTTGTTGCTAAAGTCTGTGTGTATTACCCGACCCAAGTCAGCAGATATTTAGGCCACTCAGATTATTACCAGAATTAAATTTAAAAATCAGCATATGTGATGGTATGTGGGGGTGTTAGTGCCCATAGCATCATGGCTAACTGTCACATCTGTAAAGGCACCATTGATACTGAAAGGTACATGCAGGTTTTGGATGCTGCCATCCAGACAAACTGTGTGGCTTCGAAGTAAAAGAGTTTCAGATATTAAACTGGCCTGCCTGCAGTCCAGACCTGTCTCCCACTGAAAATGTGTGATTCATTATGAAGCAAAAAACACAACATCAGAGCATCTGAAGTCGTATATCAAGCAAGAATGAGAAATAATTCCAAAGAATTACCCTGCAAGTCTGTAAAAGTTCCAAAACTTAGACAATTAGTGTCCTGAGTTCCCAAACATTTGTTCAGTGTTGTATAAAGAAAAGCTGATTAACACGGTTATAAACATGCGCCTGTCACAACTTTTTTGGAACGTGTTTCCGGCATCAAATCCAGAATGAGTTTCTATTTACAAAAAACTATGAAGTTGATTAGTTTGAACATTAAATATCACGTCTTTAAACTATATTATGTTGAATATAGGTCTTTTTTCTTTTGCAAATCACTGCACTCTGTTTTTACTTGTCACAACTTTGTCGCAACTTTTTAGGAATTCGAGTTTGTATATGAAAGAAATCCCAAAATATGCAGTGACTCAAAGAGTCAATTATCTGTTATGAAAAACATATAATCTTTGCAAAAAAGTATTTAAAAAGAAAGAGAGACAACTAGCAGAGATGGCCTAGTCCGTTTTAATTTATGCACAGTGTTTTAACTGCCATTCTCTTTGTCTTGCTCTTCCTCCTCGTCTTTCTGTGTCCGTCCCTCTCAGTCAAACTCTCACTCTTTGTCTCTCCTTCCGTAATCCTCTTCTTTCATAAGAAGAACAGAGCTTCTCTTAGCATCAGGCAGTAATTCAGCCTCAAACCTATTCTCTATGCCTCTTTGATACACACATTAGGCCCTGCAAGTGTGTGTGTGTGTTTGTGTGTGTGTGTGTGTGTGTGTGTGTGTGTGTGTGTGTGTGTGTGTGTGTTCCCTTTGTGCAGTCCACTCACTCTTCTAAAATTTCCACATTGTTTCCTTTGGTAAGCAGCAGGGCTCAAATGAGTCTCTGTTTTCAATTCTTTTTTTCCTGAACCTATCACTTGTCACAGAAAAAGCTCCACTAAGTGTCAAATGCCTTTGAGTGGGTGAACATCACTTTAATTTGACTGTGACTGTGTTTATTTTAGCAATTTGGTAATTTATTGAGGCTTCTCATGTTGTGGCCTATTTGATGCATTCAGACGAGCACTTAGTGAGCATGTCAGACCACTTTGAATAAGTGCACTGAGGCCTTACTGTTCACAGGCTTTGGCTCCCAGAATGTTATTTGTAGAGTGTAATTGTCTGTTTGCATAACATAACGACGTCTGATATTCTCTTGGAAATATCTGCTTACATTCTGTGTAGACAGATTTAATGTTTTGGGATCACTGAAAAACAAACACTTCACTCTGAGGCTTTTTGTGCAATGTAAATTGCTCGGCTGACTCGGCCCAAAGTGTTCTCGGCTGAAAGTGGACGAAAGTGTGACAGGAAGCGGAAAGCAGAAAGTCATGAGAAAAGTGCATTTGGTATTAGTCATTTACTCAGTCATTGATTGTCACAGCACGGCCATAAAATTCATTTGTGATTCTGAAAATAATGTTATTCAGAAGCTCTTGATCGCATACCTGCGTGTTTACATCTGTGCATGTGCAGGTGAAGGTGAATAACGAGGTTGCCACAGGAACAGGACCCAACAAGAAGGTGGCCAAGCGGAACGCAGCCGAGGCAATGCTCCTGCAGCTGGGATACAAGGCCTCCACAGTCCCTCAGAACCCCACCGAGGTACAAACTTTACTTCTCTTGCTTAAACCAGCTTGTATATTTTATAGCCAGTTTATATACATGTCTGCCACTCTGTTCATTTATTTCACTGCCTGATTACTGTAAGTGTGGGTGGTTTGTAGTTACATTAGTCCAGTGGTTGCCAAACTCTTTCTGCCGTGACCCCTTTCAGAAGCCGAAAAATGTCATCCATGACACACACACACACACACACACACACACACCCAGTGGCTCTACACCCCCTGCCTCCCAGTTTGGTAAACACTGCATTAGGCTGTTAGTGCTCTACTGAGGAAAAGAAGCTTAAGTGATCACAGGACTGCAGCTTATGATCATTTTCAATATCGATTAAGAGGGGTCGTACTTATATGTACATCACATACAGGTGCAAGGTTATTGGAAATAAGCAAACTGACTCCAAACCACAAATTGGTTTAGATTGATAGTATTTTGATCCCAGTGGAATACCCATCACATCAAAATGTATAAAAAAAAAAATCACCAGTGCAGATTTATTGTTCTGAAACAGTATAAATCTGAATCAGGTTCATTTCCAAGCAAGTTTACACATATGAGTAATGTGGAGTTTTGGTGCGCACCAATAAACAACCACTGCAAGCATAAATGGAAACTTGCTAATAAAATATAGAAAATACTTTAAAAATATGTATAACATATTATTTAAATTAGAGAGCTGTACAGTTTTGTGCAGGTATGTGCATAGTATTCTCCAGGGAGTCTGCACAGTTCAGAGTAAGTGATTCGCCAACAATAAAAATAAGCATTGGTTGTGTCCCTAAGCTTTATGAATACATCTCTGAAATATTTTAACATTAATTTTTGTTAGATTATATTTCACATATGAAATTTACAAATTACACTTGCATGAGAATTTTAGGTGGTAAAACTGTATGAATATGAAACTGTCACACACATTTGATACAAACTCACAGTTGCAGAGTAAACATGTGTTAATAGGTCAAGTAGATCACTGTTTGTAATATAATTTGAGCCTGAGCTTTTCTAAAAATGCAGAATACAGATGCATATACGACGTCTTGCAATTGGTATTCAAGCCATGGCAGCAGCAGGGTTCTTGTGCAGCTGTATGCTGAAGGATTACATAAATTCTCTGCGGCGCTCCTATTTTGCCTATACAGCCCTGTTCAGAATTCAAGAAATCCTGATACTCAGACGATTCTCAGATTTATCACGAGTTCCAGTCATACTGACCTATTACGCAACCTGCCCAGCTCCTCTGAACCGAATGTGTTTTGCAAGCAACCATTGATCTTCATCATCTTTATTCACCTCATTGGTTTTTAAGCTCAAGAGAGCAGATTCAGATAGAGATCACGTTACGTAACCAGGCTTTCTGTAGAATATTCATCGTTCCCAGGACAGCTCATTAGTTAGATGTGTGCTGCTGCATATATCTTATTCAGACAGCCATATACACCATATAGCTAAAGCATGACACATTGCTCTTATCAGAATCGGTGAAGTTGAGTCGTTTTCTCCAAAGATGACAACCCAGTTTGCAGTCAGTACTTTCATTTGCCTTCATCATCATACTAAACAGTCAAGCTCTGGCATTATTCAGTTTGGTCTTCTATGTAGTTACCTCTGACAAATGCCCAAAGCTTCACACGCAAGTCTTTAGCCGCATTTTCATTGCAGGAACTTTCCCCAGGGACTAGGAACCCTTGGAGGAACGTAATGTGTTTCCACTGCAGAGAACAGAGTCTGAATTAATCTCCACAGACATTATTTTATCCCCCAAAAGTACCTGGAACTTTCAGACCCAGGAACTACTTTTCAAGGAACTAAAAGGTCCCTTCAGCCTGTTGTTGTCTGTGTTTCTTCGCAGTCTCAAGACCTGTGAAGATGAGGCAAATTAGTTTGCTGACGTATGTAAAAGAGACGGCCATTCCTACAAGTCATTTTTTCCTGCAACTAAATTAAATGATGATGCATTGTAAACTGACAGAGGGGCATCATTCTTTGTGCTATTCATGCTGAATTTTGCCCTCAGCATAAATGTTCAATAAGTCCTGGACTTTGTTGTTGGTCCATTGTCGTGCACTTTCCTCAACACCTTCATGTTGATGTGTAAAAGCACAATAAACAAAAAAAAAAGATTTGTGGCTGCATATTTTATATTTTTTTCCCTTTGAGCTGTTTATGTAATGTTACATAAATACCAATAGCAGTCATTTGTCCAGGAGCTTATTGATATTTCAGTACCGACCAGTAAAGAGCTGGTTCTGGATTATAACTGGTTCTCGATACCTTTCCCTGGGACAGAAGGTTCTCAGTACTTTCGGTGGAAACATGGCTTTTGAAAGTGTTGATTCCTCTGCACACTGAAAACACTCCAGTTGCATGTGACGACAAGGAAATGTCAAACTTCGCCCACAAGTTATCAAATTTCTTTACGCATCATTGTATGCTTTACTTGTTAGCCCTATAAACTACCATGTTTTGATGTCTAAGGTTTCAGATTAATGAGAGTCTGCTGTAGTGGAAATAAGCAGTCTCACTGTTTAAGCAAAATCCTGGCAGGAGGTGCGACCTTTCTGGTTACACTCAAGAGAGAATATTTAGACAGAAAGGAGTTAGCGGCTGATACATGGCTGTGCATCGGCTTGACGGTCTGCTTCTCACTAGATCCTCAGACAACCTCAAGCTCTATGGAATGATTAAACAGTGTTTGCTGAACCCCTGTTTTGTAGGACAGGTTTAACTTTCTTTAGATTTCCCTCTTCGTTCCCTGCCTCCCCTACTGTTGGGAGATCTGCTGCGCTACATTCCCACAGTGCAATTGTGGGTGATCTGTGCAAAACTGTGGAGAGATTTGAGGGGTTGTGGTTTAAAACAAATGCACCCTACATTTGTTTACAGCCTTGTCACACACATCAGAAATGATTTGTTTTTCAGTTTCACACACGCGTGTTTGCGGCCGTGTGTGTTTGTGCAGGCAGACACGCATACCACAGCACAAGTAACACACTGAATAAGAGCCTTTTTTAGTTACCAAACTCTGACACCCCCCTAATTAAGTAGCTGGCGTAGACAGACACTAGGCTCCTTAAGCATCCCCTCCTGTGAGCGTTCGTCTCTTTGTGGCCTGAACAGTAGGAAGGAACTCGTCTGACATGCGTGAAGAAAGCTGTCTGTTCAAGAATCTACATCTCTCTTACCTCCCCCTTCTCTCCTCTCTGCATCACTACAGATGGACAACAAAGGCTGGAATGGACAAAAGGCGTCATTTACCGAAGCGACAAGTAACAGTGAGTATCGGCACGTCTCCCTGTGTCTCTGTCCATTTCCTTCTCCTCCTCCTCTCCAGCTCTCCGTCGCTCCCTCCATCCTGCAGGTGGTTTTAGCTGCCGAGATGGCCCGGCGTTTAATCTCTGTGACTGGTCAATGGGCTTCTGACTGTCAGCTTAATCGGCCGTGCGTCCTCGTGGGGAGCCTGCGAATTCAGGCTCATTCACACAGGCTTACAGGGCCGGCACACTGAGGCCCTCCGGGGAGTCCCCCCACTGCCTTCCTGTGCTAAAAAAACGCAGCCTTTCACTCAGGATTAACACACAAGCACACTGGAGAGCAGATGCACACACACACATACCCATAATCCTGCACACACTGAGACACAAAACGGTGAGGAAGGATATATGATGATATGATATGAGAATATATATGAAGCAAGATATATCTCACTTGGCTGTGTGTCTCTTTCACATACCAGCTGTAGACAAAATAAGATAAAGAGCTCATGAAAAAGTGCTGTAACTTTGAGGCAACTTAATCATCATGACAAACACTGCTACAAGAATAGTTTAAAGGTAGAATCAGTAGGATTTGTCCAAGATGTTCTTAAACTCGCTAGAAAGATAGCTGATTGTTGAGTCTTATTTCCAGGATGTCGAAATACTTTTTGGGTTTATAAAGTGTCCTGAGCACTGAATAATAAGAAAAATAAGGAAATACAGGCAGAGGGCAGGGTCTCTGCAGATAGACACCACTTCTAGTGGGTCACAAGTGATGAGTTGAGGGATGAGTCTATACATTTTTTAAGATAATATGGCATATTATGCCTTTGAAGTACAATGTATTGTATATTATAATGTACTTAATTCTATATTTCTGTATAATTGCAGTTTGATTAGCTTGCTGTTCATCTTTGTTGATGCAGTTAACAATTCTTATCACATGGTGTCACAAATATGAATTGTCTAAGTGAGCAATAACGTTACACCTTTGTTCGGTCAAGTGTTGAGAGTTTCCCCATTGGCTGTTGCTCTTTCAAAATGAATAGCTGTGAACACTCCTCAATTATGTCCTTGGGAAGTAACACTCGACACAAGGAGCACAATGATGTCACTTTTGGCGTATGCACCATCGTGCTGGGGACACGGCATCGAGCATAAACATAAACAAAGCTTTACAGCGAGGTGCAGATCATCCACCTCCTGTGCAGATCATGGATGCTGCCACTTTCGATCTGTTTCAAATTAAAAGTCATCTAGTGGTTTATACTTGATATGGTCCAGCCATATACTAGGTTTTTTTTTTACCAAGTCTTGTTTGTCCCTACAGTTCGAGTCCAGCCCACATGATCCAGTCTGTTAGCATGTTGACATGCTATGCACTGCTCCTCAGGCACAGCTTCATGGAGTGCTAGCTTGGACAGTGGTGGATTTTTTTGAGGGGCAGAGGCAAAAACAATAAAAAAAAAAAGGCACCATCTATATGTGGTGATAATATTAAAAGGGCAGAAGGCAGGTTATCACATTTAATCTACCACAGGGGCATCGAAGAGGATTTTTCAATCATGGGTGTGCCAAGGTCTTGCAGTTGTCCACCAGTGAGCATGGGTCTAAACTCTCAGTCTCATTTAGTGTCATAGTGCATTTAAAACTGACATGTCAAAGTACAGATTACCAGACTCTTTTTTTATTGCTGATAAAAGGTGCTATAGCTGCAGGTATAATGCTGCTATATTGTATAAGATTCCCCTTGCTGCAGTAAGCTGAGAATAACGTGTTTACTTAACAGGTTGCTGTTCGTCTGTCTCTGTTAAAGATGAAATGAGATAAAAAACAAATGCAGACAGGGAAAAACAGCCTCCTCAGTCATCAACTCCCTTTGGAAAAAGAGATCTATTTATGGAATTTTTAAAGTAGTGTCATGACAGTATTTATGTATGAGTTTAAACAGGAATATGATGCCATAAGGGACATTTAATTTATAGACTGGGATGGGACTCCTAACTAAAAAGCATAAGGATGCAATTTTGTAGGAAACAGCTGGTCTCTATCAGCTGTATCTGTTGTTAAGCTGGCTGTCTTGTCTGTAATCAAAATAAAAACAAGCTTTCCTCTTAACAAAGTCGAACGCTATTTCAGGACTTGACACTATTTTCAGTTTACTGCTCTCCAGAGTCCGGCAGCGATGTTAATTTTCCATTTCTTCCATGTTGTGTGGGAGTTAAGTGGAATAATATTTATTACAGGTGTAAAAATGCAAAGAATTCATTGTCATGGTGTTGCTTAAGCAGATTTATGTGCATCGTAATATCTGAGCTTGATTTGTTGTGATGTCCCAGCTTGATAAAAGGATGCACGGCAAGCAGTCTCACTCTGAGTGCCAGCAGAGTGAATGCCAGCAGCTTGAGAAAGAGCAGTTAAAGGGACAAATGAACAGTGTGTGAGATGTGGAGCAGCAGAGTGGAAAACAAACAGATAGCCTTATTAGATCCGAATGTGCTGTCGTCACTCGGCCCTAATGGAGGCTTTTGGCAGGGCCGCCGTGCTCTGACATTGGGTGTCCAGCTTCAGCCTGGAGAGGAGAATGAAGGTGATGTTTCAGTTTTCTCGTGTTGAAAAGTACAAAACAGATTGGTAGGACTAATCTTTCTGACATGCTCATTGCTGGTTTAGACTCGATACACACTATTCAGATGAGAACTGAGTCTCTGCCACAACTCAAACAGCACTCAAATGTGATTTAGTCCAATTTTCTCAAAGATATATCATCTAAATTATGTTTATAGATAAATGGTTGTTCTCTTGGATAAACTAGTTTGGTGGTTGTGGTTTCTATGGTAGCTCAAGCTCCAGGAATTGCCCAATACCTCCGGAGCAGAGCCCCCTGGGAAACAAAGTCTTTCTTATTTGGTGATTATTCCCATTGTTGACTTGGAGCGTGCCTTTGGTCCGGTGCCATTCGCACTCATAGTTTATCTCACTCTCAGCATGAGGCTTAACTATCTGCTAATTACCTCTTTAAAGTTGCCCAAACCGCACAACACTCACACGACGTTAATGTCTGAATAATGTTTATTGCATAAACACCATTCACAACTCATTCAAACAGATACAGCTGGTCTCAGTTTTCTGTGTGTGTCTGTGATTGCTGAATGGAGGATGTTTCTGGTTTGTCCCATTGTTTTGATTGACTATGCAGCTTATTGAATAGAAGTGGGAATAACTAAATCAGTTTGCAGAATTACAGTAAACTCAGTTAAAATAAGCTCTCTGGCGTCAGAATTATTGTAACATCTTCTATGTGATAAAAAAGTGCTGAGAAAACAAATAAAACATGTTGTTTGCCTGGAATCATTTCTGTGAAATCAAATTTTAGAGCTATTTTCACATTTGGCTCTTGAAAGACTTTACAAGTGTTTAAATTACAGGAGCCGTTTCACAGCTAGGTTCCTTTTGCCTCTTAAATACAATTTTATAGGGACTTTAAAGTTCAAGTCAACACCAGCTGACAATCCTTTTGTTGCTGACCTCCAGTGGTTTAAAGTCTCACCTTGCTGGAGTAGCGTCAAGTGCATTCTAGGTTTTGTTGGATGTGGGAACAGATGCAGCAGCGCACACTTCTGACCACACCCTTCAGTGATGCTGGCTGTAGGTGCAACAAGCTTGAAGTGCTCAACCAGAGTGGTTTATTTTGCAGACTCCTGGGGTTAGTGGTGTGTTTTAATAATACAGGTCAGTTTAAATTCACTCACGTATCAACTACTTGAGCAGCTACTCTGCCAGAAATGCAACAGAAGAAGAGCTATTTGAGTATCTGTTTCAGTGATGTATTAAGACCAGTGTGTAGGATTTAGTGGCATCTAGCCGTGAGCTTGCGGATCACAAACACTTCGCTGCACGCTTTCCTTCCAAGCTTGCAGGAGAAATTGTGGTGGTCACCTTACACCCTAAATGTGCAGAGTGCCCTATCTAGAGCCAGTGTTTGGTTTGGATACTGTAAAAACATGGTAGTGTCCATGGAAGAGGCTCACTCCCTCTGTAGATCTAAACTGATTATTCTAAGATAACAAAAACACAACGATAGGTGATATTACACTCATGGAAACGTACTTATGAATTTTATATTCCATTTCTGCTGGATTCTTTCAAAAGAGCTCCATAAATCTTACACACCGGACCTTTTCCGAGACCTGATCATGATGTAGCAGCCCATTCCGAATCTCAAGTTGTAAAATGCGGACCTCAGTGTCTCATTCTGACAAACAGTGTTAATTACATGTGTGGCTTTCTGGCAGTGTCACAGGTCACAGTCACAAGGGTGAATCAGTATGAGACACCGATGGTCATGACGAAGCAACGTTGGGGGTTGACGGTCAGGGATGAGTTGGTTTCTCTGAGCATCTAATACTGACGAGGATGGATTTACATTGGAGTTTGAAAGGTTGAGGTTGAAAGCCTCATACATACACTTGTTGTTACCTTGTGTGCCTGTATGACAAAACATTGGTATTTGACGAACTGGGAATGAGAATGGTAGGGTGCAGCTAGAGACGGTTTGAAATAATTTGTCCCAGTGGCCAACTGTTGCACTGTAGCTAAAACATCTGCTGTGGGCCAAACAGTATATTCCCCATAGACTACCATATTAAAGAAATTAAAAATATTTCATTTAATTGAAGGTATCACATCTTGGAGTCTGGTATTTAGTTGTTATAATACATCCTTGATCTGTTTAAATGCTCCTAAACAAACAGGGCTGGAAAGATTTAGGCTGCCACATCGTATTTCACATTAAACTGAATCACATGCATTCATTGGTGTTTGTCTTCTGTTTTTTTGTGAATTCCTTGCGCTGTAATTTCAATCCTGCGCTGGAAAGGCGGACTCCGCCAATAACCATAAAGACTAAAATAAAAATTTCCTCACAGAATACAGCACAGTGTGGCTATTGCTGAAAAAAATGTTGTCCATAAATGGTATGAAACTGTTTTGGATTATAATGGTGTGGTGGTAAAATGGGTTAGTTGTGTCATAATGGTTGTTTGTACCCAAGGTAACATACAAATTGGTCTATACAGAGCTATCATTGGCCAGCTATAGCAGTGCACATATAGAGCACTGCTGCATTATGTAAGGCACAGTGGAAGAAAATAGGTAAATGTGTCACAGGCTGTTCTTGCTCTTCCACATAAAACATGCTCACCTCACAAACACTCATTGTACTTGCGCGTGTGTGTATTGAAGTGCGTGGTTGTGTCCTTTGCCCTGTGTGAGCCGTGGGATGCAGTGCTACAACAAACAGGGTGGCTTAGAAGACAGGAAGGGAGTGTAAAGAGAAAGAAGAAAAAGAAGTAAGAAGAGAGTGATTTTTCTCCCTTTTATTCCCATGGGTATTGCAGCAGGGCTTTTCACTTGAGTTGCCACATTTCATTTCCTGCTGTGCATATTTGTGTGTGTGTGAATGTGTGTCTGTGCGTTGTGTGCATGTGTGAACTATGTGAGGGTCTTGCTCCACCGTGGGGATTTATAGCGGCGGGCTCCGGCCCTATCTGTTTTCGATCAGTCTCATGCTTGGGGTCTGGCTTCCCTCCAGCGCTCCCCTGGCCCACCGGACGCCGAGTCTGGGTGGGACCCCTCCAAAAACTGCCTGGAACCAGCACCACAAACACACACACACACACACACACACACACACACTCTCTCCCTTTACTCTTTTATTTCCCCACTTCTTCTCAGCCTCATTCTTGCTGTTCTCCCCTTCTTCATGTACACAGTTTCACAATCTCTACTCGACATCCTCACACACAAACACGCTCAGTCACTCTTACTTATGCACTCTCCTCCTTTGTCTCAGTCTTGTTCACTCTGCTGCTGTCAGGCTCTCAGCTGACACCAGCTTCAAGCACTCAATCACATGCAAACATGCAAACATCCTCACAGGCACGCCCACACACACTTCGGCAGACAATCACTCACATGGATTGCATTCACTGCCCTGTACTTCCCAGCCCCCACCGCCGCCACACTATGCTTTGTCCACAGCTGATGTCATGTTGGCTAACACCTTTCATTTTTTGTGATAGATTCAGAATGCACAGGCCTGTGAGTTTTACTTGCGTAAATTCAAATTAAAGTTGTCATCATGATTGGGAGGGGGGAGAAAAATCCTAGCAGTTGTGTCATTGCTGGCATGGGGGAGTTTGTTGTAGTATGAGTAATAAGTCCTGGATTTCACTGCTGTTTCCTTCAGCTTTTCTTCTTCTCTGGAAAGGAACGCAAACCTCATTGTTCATAATGGGAAATGCTGTCTGCAGGTTCCCAGAAACCTTAGCCTGGAGCAAGCTACAAGTATCTGTCTTTGTACGTGTGTATCTATGTGTGATGGTAATGTTAACTCAAACAGGAAGCGGCCTGTCAGTCATGCGCTCAACTCCAGCGCTTTCTCCCAGCTGTTGGTCTGTAACGCACACACAAACAACCACACACAGACGTACGCACTGACACACACGCACACAGCTGGTCTTCCTGTCTCTGGTGACCTTGGCTGGGCTTCGGAGGCTCCGCATGGTTTTCACATCCACTCATCCCCAGCTCCTCTTCCATCTGAACTGGCTCCCAGCTCATCCTTCGCTTTTATCCTTTCACTTCTTCTTCTTTCACATCTAATTTTCCTTCCACTCGCTTTTACTGCAGCCACAAAGTGACGAAAGTATTGAAGCTCAACTTGTTGGTGATTCCTCCTTCCTTCCACCTGTCATGACCATTTCAGGACAGTGATGTCAGAGTACAAGAAGCCAACATAAACGAATGAGATTCATCCAAATGGTCTGGATCGGAACATAGTCTTGGAGCGCGAGAACCACAGAACATCTGGACCAAAAAGTTGGTCAGAGGTGCCTTGGCCTCTCGATGTTTCCCAGAGCCACCGAAATATCCTCACAAGAACCTTGATCTCAGACCGAACCTGCTCCCAAGATTCTGTTGCATCTCCATTTGAAGAGACATTAAAAGTGAAACAGGATGCCGGCTAGCTGACGGCGCTGTTTTCCATCAGTGATGAAGTCATCGCCGCTCTGTTGATATTGGTAGATGCTCCGTTTGTGTCTGTGTGTTTGTGTTTGAAGGCTAGAAAGAAAGAGGCTGTGTGTGTGTGTGTTTCCCAGCAGACACTTTGATAGTGCTTGGAAGTGCCAAACCACATGGAACTGTCATCTACGTTCAGTGATGGAATGCCAGTTTGGGAGCCAATGCACACGCCTGTGCGCACACACACACACACACACACACACACACACACACACACACACACACGCACGCACGCACAAAGACACATTGGCATTGTCTGGTAGGGAGTGACAGAGGAAGGTGTGGGCAGATCATTTCAACTGTTAGCAATGAGACAAGCTGGCTACAGGTCCTCAACAACTCTAAAACGTCTTGAATTCACATTTACCTATTAAAGGCCATAATAAGTATCAAATTGTCTAAAATTCTGTTCTTCAATATTTATTTATTGAGGGATACGACAATTCACTCTAAATTCAAAATGCCTATATATTTAATTTTTGTGAAATCAACCAGAGTTGAATTCAGATGTCTCTGTTATCCTGTCACAGTCTTTACAGGTTTTTGCTATCTGTGTATGCTAATGGTTCCATTAAGAGCCTTTTCATCGAAAGAACCCTTTTTGGAAGAAAGAGTTCTTCAAGGATTGTTAAAATCTGAAGAACTTGTCATCAAGGGTTCTTTCTACCATAATATAAAAAGAATCTTGGTTGGCTCTTGATGAAACCCTTGGAATATAAAAAGGTTCTCAGTAGAACCCCCTGGGTGAATTCTTATTAGCATCATTGCGGTTTTGGGTGAAACCTTTTACAGATGGGTCTAGGTATAACCCTTTATGTTGGATTCTAGGTAAAACCATCTGACAGGCCTTTTCCACCAATGTGGAACTGGCCCTGTTCTGGTTCAAGCATCCAAGAATATTTCCACCAAGAAAAAAGGTTCATAACCAGAAAATAGCAGGTTCTCATTGGGTGGGGATGTCCACCAAGTTGAAGAACCCTTTGTGGTTCTCATGAGCACCTTTATTTCTAAGAGTGTAGTTAGCTAAGCAGGAAACACTCTCCAGTGCTTCTGTTTTGCCGTAAACTCCAGTAGGTCAGAGCAAGTCTCATCCATAGTTGGCGTGTTGTTCTTTCCCTATTCAGAATGCAAACATGAGGAACAATATTGGCTAATAAATGTGTAGGAAACGTAAGATGTTCTTTCTCCCAAGTGGTTATTGTCATTTTGCCCTCCATATAATTTTGAACTGACATTATGTGTATTTACTCTGAAGAGTATGCCAATATTGTGTTTGTTTTATCACAAAATTGGCCATAAATTCAATTTAATGGTGGCATTAAAAAGTCTTCAAAGATGTAACTTCCTGATACATGTGGACATCCTGTGAGAGCCATAATAACTTTTTCCTCTCTGCTCTCTCCCCCAATCTCCTACCTTTGCCCCTTTCTACTTCTTTTTCTACTCTCACCCTCTGTCCTCACCTCTGCCTTTATCTCTTCATCCATTTTGTTCCTCTTTTTCACTCCTCTTCCTCCACTCTCTGTCCTCCCTTCCCTCTCATTTGACTCTTCCAGCCCAGAAGGGTCTGCTCCACCTCAGCCCCGACGTCTACCAGGAGATGGAGGCCAGCAGGAAGCAAGGCGGCAGTGCTCCGGGCCCTGGCGGCAGGAGCGGCGGCAGCAACTACATGACATCCAAAGACATGGGCCCCTGCTCTGCCCCGCTGCCCCCGGGACACCCTCCATACTACAGTGGCTCATCCTCCTCACCCAGCCCTACCGCCACCATGGCCAGGGAGCTGCTGCTCAACGGTCAGTCGCCCACAGCTGAAGCCTCCCTGACCATGAAGGGGAAGAACCCGGGCCTGGCCTGCGGCGTCTCGGTGCAGCCTGCACAGCAGCTGGATTATCTGGCTCGCATCCAGGGCTTCCAGGTATGATGCAAGACGGTGGGCATGCCACTTGAATGGTGGCTGTAGAAGCAGAAATCTTACTTCTTTAATTTTGACAATCTTTCCAATTGATGAGAAGTTAATTGCAGAGATCTGGAAACACGGCAACAAGTTACAGCAAAGTCCAGATAAAGCAGACTTATTTGGAAGAGAAAATGAAGGGAAATGATAAAATTACCCAAATTGTCCATGTTACACCTCCAACTGACTTCCTTGTTCAAAGTTTACCAACATTACTTACACAGGCTGTCCCCTAATAAATTGGTTAGTAATGGTAGTAAGCTACTGTGAAACAATGTTCAGTCTGATCGAGCGGAGTTGATCCTGACGCATGTCTTTATCTGAGTAATAACTAGATGATGGTTTAAACAGCCACTAGGTTTAAACACTCATTAAATTTGTGGCCTTTTCTGACGTAGGTCTGCAGGCCTATGTGGCTGTCGGGGAAATGTTTTCACTCCCCCTTGTTCTTTTTGGTTGTGAAAAAAAGCTCTGTATCTATTTCAAGCTCTGTACTATAACTCTCATGCATCCTGCTGTAAACGTTTGCCTAAATGTCCTTGGTAACTATTATCTTTTCTAAATGTTAACATGTTTCTCCCGTCCTAAATGACAGCAAATCTAATCTGATACCATTACCGGCTATCGTTAAATATATATTATGTTGTAATGTATAGAATAATTCAATTAAATGACGTCGCTTCTGACAGTCTTTGCCCCGCTCTCCATCAAATATCAGTCATCTTCTAAACTCTGCAGCATAACCCAATGTACTTTTGTATTTCATTGATTAATACAATTATCTAAATCTAAAACAGCATGTTCCTGGCTAAGATAATCACGTGCATCAGTTTGTAATGTGCATGGAATAATAGAATTACACATGACTTTTCTTTGTTGTGATAATGACCTGCTCTCTTAATGTTGGTAGTGGCCTTTGGAAAAACCCGTATTTGTCGACCACTTCTCTCTGATCATCCGACTGCTTGTGTTTCTTGCCCCATTGTGCCTAGCCAGGTTCTCAGATCTCTGCATTACTTACAGTGTTATTATAACTGGAAGAGAAATGACAGAAAATTGAGACCATAGCCGCAATAAAGCAGAACTTAAATTTAAATTAGTTCAGTTTTGCATGTTGCATTTTGTTTGTGCTTTGTGTCTTTTGGGTAAAAGCCCCATCAAGGAGGCCTCCATGCTGATAGGCATGCAATTGTTTTCAGTTTCATATTTATTCCACTTGTGGAATGTGGGCTTGTATTTTATTTTAACTGCCATCAATTAGGTAATAAAAGTCATAATTTTTAACTTGGTGGTCAGACACCCAGCGGTACAGTCATACAGTATGCACACATGTTAAAGTGACAGCACAGATGTTAGCGTGACCATGCATAAATATAACACCCTCACACGCACACAACCACACACACACACACACACATTCCTGTCCTGATTTTCCTCTCCTTCAACCATTACTGTAAATAAGAATGTGTTCCTGGTAAACCTGTGTTTGTAACACACACGCACCACTACAAACCTCTCCACGAGAGACGCAGGCTTTCTCTATCAAAACATGTACGTAGCATGATATCTCCTAGAAAAGCCTTTCCAAGAAGACAAGAGGAATGAGAGTGGTGCTCCGACAGAACAAGTGGACTTGTGTGAAGAGTGCTCGATAACACACGATCCGTTTTCTGCCTCTCACTGTGGACATTATTGGCAGGCTGTGGATTTAGAGCTGGAACTAAACCTCACAGGTGCTTCTGTCATTACCACACCGGACACACACACAGAACAGAAACACACACTTGCTGTTAGCACCAAGAGAGGACTGCCCAGTGTCTGTTTTAATCAGTGCCGGCCGATCTGCGGCGGTGCATACCACGCCACTGATACCAGCGCCTGTTCATTTAAGCTGCAGATGCTTTTTATCAGTTTGAGCGAAAACATTTTATCTTAACCTGCTGAGGGTTCCTTTGAAAGACCTTTGTTATTGCTCTGAGCCTTCCTGTGTGTGTGTAACCTGAGAGAGCTCTGCTGCCTGGCCAAGCCCAAACACACTTGTACATACACATACACACACAGCAGGTTCTGTTTAGTGGAAATGGAAGAGTTGGGATAAGCCTGTGTGTGAAGTTTAAGTCCTTGTCGTTCTCATACTGCACATATTGCATAAATGTGCATTTTTACATGCATTGATCTGACTAAATACACACACAAGCATCACTCGCTTGTTTCCGTGTGTGTTCTTAAGCGAGGAAATCAGGCTGTAATTGAGCCTTGCAGACAATATGTGTCCTGTTGAGGGAATGTTTCATATCATGTGGGTTTGTAATGAGAACCTCTGGTTGCCTACAAAGCCATGTTAGGCAGACTTTTTAAGGCTTATGTATTCTTATGTGTTTTTGTGGGCTAAACCACCACAGATTTGAAATGTTTTTGCCAAAAAAGTGCACTTGTCTGCTTTTCCACTGGACACGTAATGAGCTGGTTTGTGTCGCGTTCCCTTCTCGGCCACACTCGACAACAAACAAGCATTCAGATCCGCTGTAAGTAAAATTTTTTTTATAGTAATTTGATAATAATCTCCTTGTCTGATTAGTAACTTTGTTTTTGTAATGTAATTATGTTATCCGGATTACAGTGACCGCCCAACACTGGATTAAAGCAACTAAGCAAGCACTGAGGACATTCTCATAGTGTCTGTTTCATCCATCCAGCTCCGCAGACAAAGGCCCGGGCCTACCTGCTAAGCCCCTTCTTTTGATTTGATTGGAAAATAGCCTCTGGTGGAAGCTCTGACTGGATAAGCAACAGTGTGTTGTACTCACGCCAGCTTGGAGCAAGGATGCTGGCACTTACACCAGTGTGTTTGTATGTATGTGTGTGTGTGTGTATTTCCTATTAATTTGGCTGGCGTGTTGTTGGCACGGCGGGTATGTGCGCTGGAAGTAGGGCAGAAACAAAGAAGCAGGAGGTAATAGACAACACATGGACCAAGGATGAAGTACGGAGTAAGAGCCACGTAACAGATTCTCCCTCTTTGTCCCCGTGTCTCTCCTCTTTGCTCTCTTTCATAATTTCTTTCTCATCGTAATCGCTTCCTCTGTTCTTATTTCGTCTGTTTTCCTTCCACAAATTTCTCTTGCTGTTTGTGTAGTTTTTAAAAAGGGTCTGACCCCGGCATTGCAGTCACCAGCTGCCCGATTACTCTGCCATCACATTATTTAATACAGTCATCACACTCCGCCACCGCTTCACGTTATTAACTGTTACCTCCCTTTAAAGCGAGCAGGAGATTTTTATATAGAAGATGAGTGATTGATGGAAATCTAATATTTTTTTTCCCATGATACACACCTGGACTAAGACAAAGTTGCTGCTTCAGAGCTGATTTATTCTCTATCATCCCTTCACGCCAGTCTGTGTGCACCTTACTTCCATTAACCTTCTTGGTTCTTGGAGGTCTGGAGTGTTTATCAGGACTGCTTTCCCTGTTTGTCCATGTCTGAATGCAGACTGGCAGACTTGCAGTGATTTAGTGGTTGAGCGAATTAATGAAGAAGAGGAGAGCGAAAGGGGCAGAGAGAGAAAGGAAGTGTGTTTGTCTCTGTGTCTGTGTGTGTGTGTTTGAGAGAGAGAGGTCACATGCTGCTTGTATTTGTGGACCAGTAATGAAAATGATTCTTCAGATATTGATGATAGAGTCAGTGGCTGATGGCAGGCATGTGTGCAACCTGGACTGATTATATTAATTTTTTAAGGATAAAGATAATCTTGGTTTTATCATTGCTTCAGAACAGATTTTCTGCCTGCTATGAGTGCGTCATATCCCTTTTATGAGATTGAACTTTTGGATGAGTCTACCTAAATTGTTTACATCTGTTTACCTCACCACTTTTGGTGTTGACACAAATAACATGAAGCCTGGAAGATGGATTCTTGGTTTTCTGTTGGTCCACTTTAAGAGGACGCTGTTTCATTTTTGAAGAAAGAACTACATGTGAAAACACTATTAGACTGCATGTTGTCACCCTGCCCTCCCACCCTTTTTACTGTATATGGACTAAGTGAACCTTGTTAATACAAGGGTACATAAAAACAATATGACACAGAACAGTAAACACACATCTCATTATTTTTTGCTGCATATAATACAGTAAGCCATATTCCTAAGTAACTGGCAAGTACAGTGAATGTGGCACCTTTTTCAGCATGAATTAGAAATTACACCCCTCCTGAGGTTGTGTTCTGGTTGTGTAAATGGAAAATATGACAGAACCACTTTGTGTATTGTAGCAGAGATTTTAACCAGCCTGTGGAGCTTTGATGACCTGCATAAAGCGTGACCTGATATTAGTTTGTACAACCCCAATTCAGAAAATGGTGAGAAGTTGTGTAAAACATAATAAAAAAACAGAATACAATGAATTGCAAATCATTTTTGACTGGTTTTCAACTGAATACGGTACAATGACAAGATACTACACACTTCTGAATTATATGCAAGCATTACACTTCATAAAGTTTTGGGCAGGGGTAAAAACAGAAAGTTGTGAAATGCTAAAAAAACACACCTGTTTGAAAAAGTCAAAAAGTAAACAGGTTAATTGGTAACAGGCTACAGTATCATGATTGGGTATTAGAGGTATCCTTGAAAGGCTCAGTAATTCACAAGCATGGATGGGATGAGAGAGATGAGAAAAGCTGTGTGGAAAAATAGTCCAACAGTTTAAGAACAATGTTTCTCAAACCCTAAAAACCCAAACCGCACAATCCATAATGTCATTAAAAGATTCACAAAATCCTGAGAAATCTCTGCATGTAAGGGCTAAGGCTATAAACCAACATTGAAGGCCTGTGACCTTTGACCCTTCAGGCAGCACTGCATCAAAACTGCATGAAAAACTTCCACAGTTGTATAAAGGATAGTGCATGTATCCAGGAACATGTCAGAAAACCATTCTCAGTAAACACAGTTGATTTCTGCAAATTAAGGCTCTACTATGCAAAGGGAAAGCTATACGTCGTCATCCAGAAAGTTGCAGACTTCTCTGTGGCCTGAATTAATCTGATATAGTTTGACAAAAGTGGAAAAGTGTGCTTTGGTCTGGCTAGTCCACATTTCAAATTGTTTTCAGACACCATGGATGTCATGACCTTCGGGCTAAAGAGAAAAAGGACCATCCAGATTGTTACCAGAACTAAGTTCAAAAGCCAGCATATGTGATGGTATGGGTTTGTGGCATCATGGGAAACTGTCACATCTGTGAAAGCATCATTATTGCTGGAAGGTACATGCAGGTTTTGGAGAAACATATGCTGCCATCCAGACAACATCTTTTTCAGAGATGTCTTGCTTATTCTGCTTATTTCAGCAAGACAGTGACAAGCCACATTCTGCATGTGTTACAACTCAGTGGCTTCGAAGTTAAAGAGCTCAGTTACCAGACTGGCCTGTCTGCAGATCACTTTTGGTTGTGACATGGAAGGTGCACCAAAGAAAAATGAGAGGTCAGATATTAACTCTTACTGACAGCGGATATTGCATCATTTTAGAAATTAATATCCTCTTGCACATGGGTACTACACTATAAAATCCCAGGTTGTGTCTGGAAGAGGTGAATGGTATCTACTGTATCTATCCGTTCTGTCCACCTGCTAAATCCAAATGCAATAATACAGCAGAGATAGCGATCAGCTGAGTTATGTTATCTAGCCATGACAGGCTTAACTCGGGGGATGGATTTAGAGAAAAGGGAGGGTCTTTGCTCTTCGCTGTGCTGGAATCAGAACTTCTATGTTGGAAATCCCATGTTAATGAAAACACTATCCTTGGCGGGTGGCTTGTGTTGAAATCCATTCAGTACAGTTCCCAGGATTTCTCACACTTTCACGTTGTTTGTTCTTCTCGCTCTCTGCTTCCTTCTTTGGCTGTGTAGAAAAACCTTCAGATGGTGCCGACTACACCTTGTACCCTGCCTGGCAGTTCCTACCCGCTCTTTTTTCCCCTCTATCTTTCTCCTCCTTTGCTGATCTCCGCTGTGACTCTCATCTTTCTGTATCAACATCAAACGCCTGATCTGGTACAAACGTTCAAAGACTCTAACAGTTTGTTTCCAACTTCCTTGTCATCGTCTCATTCCTCTACTCTCTGTTTACTCTGGGATTTGCGTTAGAAAATACATTTTGGGATGGCTAATCCCACCGCGTTTGATTCTGCGGCAGGGTGATGGCTTCCAGCTGCGCTCTGCAGCATATTTGTGTGAAGAGCGATCTTCGAAAACAAGTTTTGTCGGTGGTATAAATCAGACCGTTAATGCTGTGCTGGCTCGGCGCACAGTCTCTCTGCTTACATGGTGGCCCTCTGTGTGCGTGTTGGTGCGTATGCCTGTGTCTGTGTGTGTTTGGCAAAACTGAGTGATGATGTTTTTACACCACAATCAGGCCCATTTGCAAACCTTTAAATCAAATACCCCCAAGTGCCAACACAGCATATTGCAAATTTGAATATGCAGCATAATCTTTTTTTTCTTTACTTGCTTTTGTTCTTTGTATTTTGATAGTATTGATCATATTTCATGTAGTTCTCAGCACTAGGCGGTGATAGCAGCTGTGTGCCAGCACTGTCCCAGCATGGAGAGATGGAGGGTGTGTTAACCTGGCACTTTGTTTGGAATCCAAACAGTTCTCTTCATTAGCTGCACATTATCTGTCGCTGTAGAAACGGCTAGCCTGGCACCGTCCACAGGTAAATAAATGATCCACCTAGCTTGGCAACCTCACAGAAGCGACAAGACTCAGAGAAGTCACTGCTCCCGGCAAAGAAACAGTCCGGTACATAACACCACAAATTATAGTTAATAAACTTTTTCTTTGTACAGATTAAACAAACAAGATACAGCATATTAAACCTACTACAATGAGTTCTTAACTGGTAATGAAAACTGCTCAATTTAACACTGACGTGTCTACACCAACAACATAAACAAACAAGACCATCCGCTAGAAGATTGGCTATTACTGTCCTGTTGCCACCGGGTCGCATTCTCCTTGATGAAATCAGATGAAACCATTTTCCCAGGCAGAGTTATAGTGAGTAGTATGTTGGCCAGTTGAAAAGAAAGGTATTTATTTAAATGATTTTATTTTTGACGTTGTATTTTGTGGTTTTGATGGTGGAAACACTACCTCTTTAGCCCACAGGGACCTCCAAACCCAACAAAATATGTTCCTTCCTTTTGGTAACTTAAACTAATGAGCTTTATTATTGTAGGTTGGAAGATTTTTTTGGTCCTTTGAACTGACCCATGCTAGCTTTTCCCCCCTGTTTCCAGTCTTTATGCTAAGCAGTGGTTGGCTGAAGGCTGTAGCTTCATTTTTAATGTACAGATATAATTTTCTCACCAAACTCTCAACAAGAAAGCAAATAATTGTATTTCCTAATGTGTAAAAGGTTAAGGTTAGCCTCTGCTGTGGGGCACATCATTGTATTAAGAATTACAGGAAATAAGTAATAGATAATGAGCGCAATATACTCTTTATTATCTATAAAACATCTTTCTCCAGTGTTGAAGAAACAAGTGGGTAATGACAGCAACGCTACAAGTATCTGCATCAGATTTTATAACATGCACTGATCCTTTTAGGTGGTAGGAAGCAACCATTGCACAGTCGAGCTAAAACTAACAGACAAAGCTAAGACTTGGCAGCTGTTCTGTCCCCAGTTTAGCCATCTGGATGCACATACTTTGCTATAATTTTGACTCAAGTTATTTTTGGATCCATCATTGTAACCCCCATTCCTTTTTTTGTGCATTCTTGGGTTGCTTAAAAATACAATAGAATCAATTCAGCAGAATTAACTGATTTTTGACTGTGTCAGCATTTAAATCTGATACATTTCACTGTATTACATGGCTGGATGGTATTAACATGCTCAGTGGTTTGTTTTTCTGGTCACTCAGCAAATGTCTTTTTAATATGCATTTCTCTGTTTTGTGAATCATTGATAATGAATTGGGTTCCTTAATTTGGAACTCCCTTTGTTTAACTCCCTTTATCTGAAGACTTTTCTCAAGCAAAGTGCTCTCAAAGTTTTAAGGGTAGCCGCTTTGTTTGCTCTGAACGTCCAGCCATTAGAGTAAGTGAAAGGTATATTAACAGTGTGCTTTAAACACTCTTGACCCCTGATGTCCCCACTGAAGTGGCTCGGCATGGACCTCTAATTACTTCTCACCAAAAATAACATCATGGCTTGGGTGAGGGGGCTTGTTTATTTTAGTAAAATGGAAGTTATTTCCATACTCTTTGAGTCTCTGCAGCCTGCACTTAACTAAGTCTGGAATCAAGCTCTCTTTGTCCTGCAGTGCCTGTGTTCTGTGGTTTTAACTGGAGTAACATGGCAAAATACCTAATAAGTATTTGTTTTTACAGTTACCTTGACAGCATTGTGTAACACAGTCCTACTGATATAGTCGTTTGCATCTATGTCTTTATGTTCTCCTTGAGATTTCTGTTTGTAGATGTGCTCATGCATATTTATATATTTAATATACACTCAGGCATGGCTGCATGAATGCTATGACTGTGATTGCTGCTTTCGTTTGTGCGTGTTCGTGTTTGTTCGATTGAAGAGGACCATTTGAAGAGGAGCCATCCAGCTTTAGAAGCCAGATGTCAGAGGTCGTTCCACATTAGTGCCGCCGATCAATCGCAAGCCTTGCGTAACTCTCCTGCTTCTTTGTCTCTGAAGGAAGTGGATTAGAGGCTGTTTTCTGAGTTGGGACCTGGGATGATTAGTTAGGCCTGTTTAGAATGCATGCACTCACAGATGCATACAAACATGCACTCAAAACAGACGGCCTGGATGGGAGAATAGACGGTTTGTTGTTGAGATGCTCGTTATTTCAGTTTCCGAGAGATCATCACAAATGAGATGATGCAATGTTCTTTGATGCTGGCACATCAGGCAACTTTGTTTCCTGCCTGCAGGTCGGAGTTGATGGAAAATCCCCAAAGTAATCAGGAACTTTGACTATTTTATCAACAAGCCACCAAGGAAGTCAGACCTCCACGTGACGTTTGGTGATCTGCCAAATTTGCTGTTTTAAGCAGAATTTGGCTGGTGACTGGAGCAAGTCATGTTTATTTATATAGTTCAATATCACATACAATGTGTCAATGAGCATTAGAGGCTCACAACAGCAGTTTTCCCAGACCCAGCTCAAGATCTCTAAGAGGATGAGAGAAAAGAAAAGCACATAAGGAAAAGACGAAGATTCAGTACTGCACTCATGCACAATGGTGCTTTCAGCTAAATGCTAACATCAACATGCTAACAAGCTCACAGCGACGATTCTAAGTTGATGTTTGCAGGTATAATGTTGACGATGTTCACCATTTCAGTGCTTAATAGCATGGCCAGTTCATTTGAGGCTGATGGGAAATGATGTTTTTTGCAGGTATGCTCACATCACAAAATACTGGATGAATTAAAGTTTTTCCTGGTGATAGCACTAGAGGGAGAGTTAAGGGATCACCAAAGTCGTTACAAGTCATCCAGTGGTGAATATGAACGTCTGTATCCAATTTCATGGCAATCCATCAAGTAGCTGTTGAAATATGTCACTGAAAACCACAAACCTCAACCTCATGGTGGCACTGGAGAAGTCAGGGGATCACCAAATTCATTTGGATTCTTCATACGGGAACTGTGAGTGTCTGCACCAAATTTCATGGCAATTCGTCCTGTAGCTGTTGAGACATTTTCAGTCTGGACCAAAGTGGTAGACAGACCTGCACTGCAATTCCTAAAAAGTGGAGGAAAATCAAAAAAGAAACAATTGTCTCTGTCTAAAATATTTCCACACTTTAGATGATAGTGGGTGAGGTTTTTTTAGTTGCAGCTTCTTGTCAGGAGAAATCCTTGCTTTGTGCAAAGATGAAAAGGTTCAGCTATTTCTGCTATTGGAACTGAGTTTATTGGCTGAGTAGCATCTTATGGGTTGATTTACAAGGTTTGATTCCACTGGGCATCGCATGTCTGTGCCACGGTTTTGATCCATCCTCAACATGGCTGCATGCCCCTACCACCAGCATTTCTGAAGCATTTCAATAGCGTAGCATTTTGCCTGTCTGATTATGTTGACTTGCTCCGATTTAGTTGATTTGATCCTCTTTTCTTGCCTTTTTTCTACTTCCACCGTGGATAAGCAGGTTGCATAGTTAAATTGTTTATTTTTTGTCTGTTTTTATGATTGTGTATCTGCACCTGGCCTTTAATTTTGAAAATTGACCAAATTCTTGCTGCTTTTTCAGTGTCTGACTTCCTGCCAGTTCAGTCTGTCCTGTGTTGATTGACGTGGCATCCATCAAAAATCAAGTCACCACATCTGGGATACACCAAGATGCTGGTGGTGGAAAGCATTGTGTAGAATGGCTGCAGTCAGCTGCGGCTGATGTGGCATGGCCATAACGCGACACAGCCGTGCCAGGTGGAATTTAACCATTAAAATAGAAATACTCCGTCAAACTTTAAAATTTCTCCATTATTTATCGGTTGTAGGTCATCGAAACTACTTCACACTCTCCTCACACTCGCTGATGCCTTCCTTTATAGTCAGATGAATTTCTTTCATTGTTATTTTGTTTTTACTTCTTTTTTTTCCCTTTCAATTAAAATAAATGAGAATGAATCTATATAGGATGCCTATGTTTCGGCATATTCTTTGTCTTGATATGGTTTATAGTACACAATGATATGAGCTTGTAGCACAGCGCGCAAAGTACGTGCTTGGATGAAATGTGTCAATAAATAAAAAGTATTCTTTAAAAAAAAGTTATTTAGTTACACAAGCTTGTGTTAGTGAGCTCCTAATCTTTGTCCCTCATGGTTAAAGGTACTTTGTAATTGGAAGTTTCCATCAACTGAACATAGACACTTGTGTGCTTAGGCACCCACACAGACAATGGGAGAAGTTGGAAATTATTAGTAATTTGATATATCCAAGCATATATCTCTTTACAAAGAGAGACTGAGGGAGAGAGAGCGCCTGTTTCCTCCAGCACCATCGAAGGGCCTCACCCTCGGCTGGAGTCCTGACAGCTTGCAATGGATGAACTGAGCGAAGTGCCCGCCGATCAGACAGCATGATTACACCATACATCACAGGCTCCAACTCCAGGCCTGTATACTGGACAATTACACACACAAAGATTTATATCTCTGTGTTCACACTGTAAAGCAAAAACACAGTCCTGTAATTCTTCTGGCACAGGTTGTATTCAGACGATAAAGGAAGACGCTGTACTTTTATACATTTTCAAAAATCTGAAATCGTATTCTTGTTACTAAGCAATTATATTCTTACCCCCAAAATGTCCCCCTCCTCTGTTTCTTTCTTGCTTCTCACTCTTTCTCTCTGTCTCTCCTTAATGTTGAAGTCTGGAGAATTTATTGGAGATTAACTTGTCAGAGAAGGCTTTTTCCACAGCTCACTTTACTACATTCATCATTCATACACATAACAGATACCATTCCACACTTTATCACTGTGGGCCCATCTCCTCATCAGCAGGTGTGTGTGCGTTCACGCACGTGTGTGCACTGTATGTAACATCACATATCTATTCATGCACATGGTCATATCTCTGTCTGTTGCAAACGTTATAATGAGTCTGCGTCTGAATGGGCAGACGTCCATACGTCTGGCTGGCTGGAGTGCACACACACTTTTCCACATATGATCATAACTCATTCAGAGACACACACACACACCTCGCTCTGGAAGCTTTCAGTCACAGATCGTATACAGCTGCTTGTACGCATGTGTGTGCATGTGCGAACACACAAGTTCAGCATGTTTAGCCAACAGATTTTATACTGCATCAGATGAAACTTTGGCCGACTGAGGAAAACACACACACACACAGACACACACACTGTTTTGTGTTGTGACACAGATTTTCTGTTGATTAAAAGAATGTAATAACTTGAAACTCCTCAGCCAACAAAAATACACAGAGACAAACCAACACCCACACTGTATATAAATTCAACAGATACTGACGTCAAAATACTTTCACCACTTCTATCTATAATATCAACTGTCATGGCAATCATTCATTGATCTACATAAGTGTGTAAAATGTATTTGTGCAACATATTTATGGTATTCATTGTTACAGATTCCATTAATCATGGTTTGGAAACTAAGAAATAGTCATAGACAGTAGAACATCACCCATTAGTTTGTGGCCTGCTGGGTTGAGATCTTTCTTGAACCTTCTTGATCTTTACAACCGAACCAGTACACAAAAACATGTTTCTGAAAAACATTTCAAGCAAGAGATATGTAATGTAGTACCACAATATGGCTCCATATTTGATCAAGCCCTTGAAAAACACAATGGCAAAGACCTGCAAAGTTATTATGAGAGGGGTCATTTAACACAAGTCATGATCTTTCCCTAACCATAGCCAGGTGTTTGGGGGTTTTTTGTCCCTAAACCCACCCATATGTTTACCACAGCCTTGGTATATTAAATAGGGTTTGCACATTAAGTCACCAACAGAGTGGCAAAAAGACTACTGAGTTGCAATGAGTTCTGGTGTCAGCTTGAATGCCATAAAAACAAAAAAACACATCTAAAATGAGAGAGAATTGTTGTGTGATTTACTGTACAAATCGATTCAGCAAGAAACTGGCACAATCTTTTTACAAATTGCCAAAAGCTAAAGAAAAGAGAAGCAAATAGATTGCTGCAATTCACAGAAATAAATGGAACAGGAAACCTGATTCCTGGCCAGATGTCAGTGTCCAGGGAACACTGTGTCTTTGGTAAGTTTTAAGGATCGCTGTCAAATCCAACTGCCTTTAATTAAAGCAGATAATCATCCCCATGTTGCTGCATGTTTTGCCACTCAGTCCAACTGAACAGGCATGTTCCGTTTAGAGACATCACTGCATACCCCCTATGAAGCATAACTACTTTGTACAACTTACACCATGAAGAAACAATGCGTACAAATCCCGCAAGAGTTTCACAAATCTTTGGGTTGCTTTCTAGACACAAGCCAGCGGCCTGGTCATGATCTTTCTTGTATTACAGCTAAACAGTCAGTAAATTGTGTTTCTAAAAACATTTTAGGCAAAAAATAGACAAAGCAGTAAAAGAATCTTATTTGATCAATACCATCCAGTTGGACATTTTTTTATTTGAGTTTAGTTAGCTCTGTGTGTTGCACTGGACAAACTCACTGTGAATGACTTGTCAGTTACACAGTTTCTAAGAAAATAACCCCCTTTTTATTATGTCTGACTTATCTGAGGAGTTTGAAGTGCAGTTCCTTTGTACTGACAGAGCTAAAAGCTCTGTTATGTTCATAGTTATATTCTTCCATACTTGCTTGCTTACTTTCATTTGCCCACTGACGTGAAAAACCATTTTGAATCAGTAATGTTCTCTCTCGTTCCTTCTGTCCTTTGTCTCTCCATGTCAGTCGGACATTTCTTGTCTTTCAGCACTTGTTGTTATTTGTGCCATTTATTAAGATGCCTGCAGCTGTCCTGGGCATAAGTAGGCCACTTGCACACGTACACAGACGTACACATGCAAATACACACATGTGCAATGAGCAAGAGCCAGTGAGAAGTAGGGCAGACAAGCAGGCAGTGTTACCAAAGCCCTTGGATCTGAGGAGCAGGCTGTCCCAGAGGAGCATCATGTCATAACAGTCCTGATTGCACAGCATTTAGGAATGCCTGCAGAGTTAACCTCTCAATGATGAGGGGTCGCCAGTGATGTCATCAAAACCCCCTCAGATGCCACCCCCCACCCATCAATTGCACACACACACATCCTTACATTCATCCCCCTCCGTTGCCATCTCTGTATGGTGTGGGGTAATTGTCCACAAATGCTCTGTGGTGGCAATTAGACATGCAAGATTTCCTCTCAAGCCAACCACTTCCCACTGAAAACTTGAGATGCTTCAGTTGGCTTGTCTTTTGTGCTTTGACTGATCTTTTCCTGTATTTACTTTTGGGCTAACTCAGTTTGTCTACCTTTGCCCTTTTCTCTTCCAGGTGCAGTACAGTGATGCGCAGAGTGGTAAGGATTTTGTGACCTATCTGACCCTCTCCCCTGTGCAAATGACTTTCCACGGCACCGGGAGCACCCTCCAAGCCAGCCATGACCAGGTGTGTGTGTGTGTCTGTGTGTGTGTGTCTGTGTACATACAGTATGTGCATATGAAGGGAGGGTGAGTGTCCGTGTTAAAACCACTCTTGCTTGCAGAAAATGGTACATTAATATCAAATATTATAGATCACAGTGGACATCAATGATCCTGATAACAGTATGTTGTCTGATATCATTTTCTTGCTTAAAATTAACAAACAGTTTATAATTAAGAAATGTCAGGGTAAAGATATTTAACAGTTGAATAATTAACATTAATGGTTATGAAAATATTTTGAGTCTACAATTAACTAACTAAATAAAAATGTAAGTAGAAGTACATTTCAAATACACTTTAAATGCTATAATATATCATTTATTGCTACAATTTACTGCTCTACAATTTCCTTTTCCCAGCACACAATAAACAGCAATGCTGATACGTCTGTGACGACCCAGTGTTGGGCGATAATATCAGCTGGGCTCTACTGTGTAGGTTCTGCTTATCCTGGTTCAGTGAAGTGTAGCATATAGTGTATATAGGTCATATTGTGAGGAAACTTTGGCAGGGGTCTCATCCTCTAATTAACAGAGAAGCCTTGGCTCTGTGGGTTCAGTTTTAATCACTGGGGCATCAGAACCACCTGTGATAATAATCACTCGTTATATTTCTCCTTGACAAGCGTCTGTTCCACCCACACGCAGCCTCGACTTCTCTATGATTTTCAGTCCATCAAAGTAATCCCCGTCCTGATGTCTGAACGAGTACCTCCACAACTCGTGGCGTTGTTACCCCTCTTTCTCTCTCCCTCCCTCTCTGGTTTTCTCACTAACCCTTTCTCACATCCTCCCCGTATTCAGAAGGAGGCTCTTTGTCTTGTGTTGCCCAAGCAGAAAACCAGTTGCTTACATTCTATCATCTAAACATAGGACGCCCCTTTATTCAGCAGTCTTCAAAGCTTTAATAAAGAGCCGACCCGGGCCCTGAATGGGACAGCTGACAGGGGGCTAGTGCCGCCACCGCTAGCTGAGAGCCAAGCCAATATAGGCCAGGCAGGTCTGCGTCCTCGGGACCTGTTGTTGCCAGGAGCACTGGGGCATGACCGACTGTTAGAGAAGGCCTTTCTTTTCCTCGTCTCAGTACAGTGAGGAGTGCGACCACAAAGGGAGCACCTAACAATAAAGGGTCACCCTCAGCAGCCCCCCAAACCCCAACACTTGTTGTACAAAGTAGGGCTGAAGGCATCACGCGTTTGGTTGGACGATGGTGCGTGGACACTGGTGGCTGCGAGGATGGGCCTGTTGTTGATGTGTTAATAAGGACCATAGAGTTACCTGCCAGGCGTTGGGTCCACATAGTGTGTTTTTCTCAGTGCCCTCGTCTTTTTTTTTTAATTGTTCCCAATGAGAAGAGAGCTTCTGTGGTAGCATGCTCAGCATCTTTTATCAGAGCGCTCCATCTTTTTTGTGGGGTTGCCACGAGGGCTTCGAGTAGAAAATATCACAATAAATAGATAATAAAAAGAGCAATGCTAGTCTGCGCAACAACGGCAGTCATAGGAATTATATTTTACAGTTTGTAGAATTTCTTTTTACCCTTTTACATCCCAGAGCTGCGCAGCAATCAGCCAGCACCTTCTCAAGTCAGTAGTCAATAGAATTCAAGTTGATAGAATTGGTTTGGGAGAATTTCAGACATCCTGTTGTACACATTCAGATTGATCTGTCATGTCTATGATCTGCCAGTGAATAGCTCACTGGAGATCCACATGTTTCCTGTGCCACGTGCTGGCCTTGGCGCAAAAACACACCTTTATCTGTGTAATTTGACATTGTAAATCTGATGAGATGGAGCAGGGAATCTCTTGGCTAAGAGGAGATAAAACTCTTTCCTGGAGCATGTCTCTGCTGCAGCGCGCGCACACACACACACACACACACACTCACACACACACAATTGCACAGTAATGTGTGGAGACTCCCGTGTGTTTCATACTGCATCTCTGTGGGAATTTCCTGCTGTGTTATCAGCACTGTCATGGAGGTTTATGTCAGGTAGACCAGAGCAATTGATAAAGATCGAGAGCCAAAGGAAATCCTCTCCACACCTCTCTGCCCATGATGTATGAAGGAAAGATGTGTAGGATATGGCCTGCAGTTATGGATGGATAGTTAAGGAAATTACTGTTGGCAAAACAGCACTTGATGAAAAGTAAGCAAGATGTGGATTAATTTATGACTGTTAGAAACATTTTAGTTTCATTTACAGTTTGGTGACTCTTTGTTGTTTGCAAACGTGAACAATATAACAGACGTTATTGTCATGCGTGCGTTCATTGATGACTTGTGTGTTTCTTATTATTCTAATAATTTTATTGCGTATTCATGTGGTTTTGGATTTATTTGGCAACACAAGGAAGTCTTTACCAAATCGGGATTGCTTTAGTCTTTGTTTTGGTGTCAGTGGTGTAATCAAAACATGTTGGGCTGTAAATCAAAATTAAAAATATGTCAGCTGTTGTTTATTACATTTTATTAGCCTCCAAATGAGTATAAAACAATGACTTGATGAAAGAACACACATGGTGTGCTTTACTTTTTGTTACAGATCAAAGAAAAGATGTAATTTGATCAGTTAATCAGCTAACTGAACAATAGTAGTAGTAATAATGGTAAGCACGCTTACTATAAATAATGCTTCAAGGGGCAATCTGCAATTTGTGGCCAAAACTTTGTTGTTATGGTTTAAAATGCGAGGAGCATGCATTCCTCCCACCCCTATGTGCTCCCCTCTCTTTCTCTGCCCACTTGCTATTCATTCCATTATCCATCATTAAAGTTGTGGGAAACCACAAGCCTAATAGTTAAGGCAAATACCACTTAACTGCAACGCTCAAGGTCGGACTCTCAGGCAGCATGTCATACCCCTCTCTACCCCCATGTTTAATGTCTCTAAACTGACTAAAATAAAAAGCGAAAAATAGAAATTGTGTATTAAGTTCTTAGTAACACATGGAAATATGAGCTAACTGACACAATCTAGGTATTTATTCTGGCATTATTAGGGCAGTATCTGTGTGAGTTTTATTATGTTATTTTTGTACCTTACATCATTATTAAATTGAGTTTTGAATGAATGTAAGGTCAGATATGTTCACCATATGTAATATTTCACATGTTGGTAAGCAGAAGTTTTTATATTAGCTTTGCAACAGCTACACCTGTCAGTTTGTATCTGTAAGTTTTTAGCAACAACTTATCAGTACTTAAATGGTTATTTTATGTGGGGAAACACATTTTAATTTAAGTAATGTGTTCATTTCCATTTAGTGAATACTTTGGCTATATTTAGTCTAAGCTTAAATGCATGCTAATGCACCTGGCTCCTGTTACACAACCTCATGTTCCTGGCTAATGTTGTTAGCCACGTGCTGTTTTGTGTACATCTGTGTTTAATAACATTACCAGTGAGTTTGGACATAAATGGAGCTGTGTATCTTTAACATACTGGATGTGAATAGAGAAAGAGAACTGATCACCCGTTGAAGGTGCAGAGTTGTTGACCTGAGAGTAAAACCCTGGTATAGCCTTTTGTTGCACAGTAAACATTAATGATCAAGAGCAGAGGTGTTGTCAGTGCAAGTTTTACAATGGTCTGCTCTTTATCAACAAGTGCCAACACACGCACACAGAAGCACCTACACATAAACACACACCTTTGTGCTCAGTTGCCATAATCCTTGGCCTTGTGTAGACATTCCTGGAGGGCCTGTATGTGTGAGAGATATACAGCTGAGTGCTCCTTCTGACCTTATGTGCCATCTCCTCGGTGCCATCTGCCAAACACATGTGAACCCGCAGGCTGCTGTGCTCGCTGAGACTTGCCTGGAGCTGAAAATGTTTGTCAACATGTTCTTTATTCAAGCTCTAAATGACAGTATCTTAAATTAATATCTTAAACCGAGTAGATGAGAAGGAAAAAGATAGTTTGTTGACTTTTTGACTAAACAAATGAACAGTGAAAACAATATGTTTAAACCTGCTTGTTCCCATATCCAGCTGCAGGTTTATTTTTAGATGACCTCTTATTTGAAATGCCTTCAAATGACCATAAACTTCCAGCGCTGCAGCCTGCTGAAACTCTCAAGGTCGTATCAGTTTTGCTCGGTTAAATTTGCACACACTCAATTGATCTGTGAACTACTAGACCAAATTAAAGGCCATCACACTGGGTTTATATTTAGACATTTTTTCCAACAAGACTACATGCTTTTTAGACAGGCTGATTCCTGTGTTTGTTCTGCAGAGCTGAAGTAACTATCTGGCAGTCCCTCTGTGGCGGCAGTGGGACACCAGGGGGGCCGAGGCCCACTGAGCTGTGTGTGAGGTGTCGCTGGTCCAACATGAGCGGCCCACAATCGAAGATGACAGGGTGACTGTTGTCTGCCACCAGACTCCCTGTGTGTTTGTGTGTGTATGTGTGTGTGTGTGGGATTGCTTTGCGTGCAGTAATGTCCTCAGCTGAGCCACCCCGGGTCCCGGGGGCCCTGTCTCCCAGATTGTCAGCTGTGGCTGCTTAGGTTTCCTGCAGCAAGAGCACATTTTGGCTGATTTGATCTGACATGTTAAACATAGTGGATCAGGATTAAAATGTGTTTTAGACATGCTTTCAGGTAATGAGGCCTACTTTTTTTTTTATTATTTCTTTCTAGATTTATTTCTGGTGAATTGTACCAGGTCTGCCAGGTCTCTCAGGTGACCCTGGAAATGGGGTTCTATCTTCTCTTTGTTGCTTGTAATCAAGCCAAGCAAAGGTTAAGTTTTCTACAGCCAGTCTATCAACTAGAGATTAATTTTTATTACGGAAATGACATTTTCTTTCCCAAAAACAGAAGCACACTATCACGGAAATCCTGGGAAATGCACTTGTTTTTATAGGCATAAATTCAGCTGTAGTCCAAATGCATTAGACAAGTTTTTTAGTGGGATTCTCTCTGCACTTCTCTTGGCATTTTAAAACAATTATCAATGTATCTTGATGTATAAAAAGCCCGTTTGGGGCTGCCAGTTGGACTGCGATCCATCTGCAGTTGCTCACACTTAGCCATCCTTAACAAAACTCAAGAAGTAGCCTAGTTTGTTAGTTAGTTAAAAGATAATAATAGACATTGTCCATTATGTTTCACCAGCCAATTGCTTCAGCTGTAAGGAAAGTATCAGTGCTGTTTTACAAAATTGTTACAGGTGATCATAATGTTGATAACTGGGTGTTACATTTCCGATTATTAACTTTTCTGCATTGATTCATAATCTTTCAAGAGAGAGCCGCGATGCATCTAAAATTCGATTATGTCCCCCACCTCTATCATATTTCAGCCAAACGTAAGTGCAACAGGGAGAAATATGGGTTCCCAACCTGAACATTTTAATGTATTATTTGGTGGTATTTGGCATTTTTTAAATAATTATTGAGGCCGAAGAACGGCATTTATGTTAATCAACAATAGGATGAGAAAACAATATAAACTGCATATGCAGCATGAACTTTATTACAGCTGCAAAGATGAAATGCAAAGTTTATTGGCTGTGATCCATCACTGTTTGTCTGAACAGCCTCATAGAAGTGATATTTTACAACTCTTCATTATATAACAAACAAGCAAATTTGGTAAACCAGGTCATTTGGTGTTTTCAAAGTCATTCTATTAAGCTGAAACATATTCGGTTCACATTCAGAGGTGACTAGTGCGACTCCAGCAGAAAACTGGCTCTGTGTGTGCTGTAATGTCATCCTAATAAAGTCAGTGGTTACTCAGGTCTGAAAAGCAAAGCTCTAAAAAAAGCTCTCACTCACTTTGTGTGACATTTTGCATGGATTCTTTTGGGAGATTTTGGCTGTCTTTCTTCCATGCTGCTGCATTATACTGTTGAATGAAATTCCATCATGTGCTGCCATCTCTGCTTTTGTTTCACCCACAAGTGTTTTGGATTAAGTATGAAACCAGTGTTCTTGAATGCTTTGGTACATTTTGACTTGAATTTTGTCTGAAATTTCAATGTTGCAGCAAACTGTTTTTTCAATCTCAGTCCCTCGTTCACAAAGCACACACTTTGCATCTGCTTTGTTCAGTCTTTTGGAGAATTTCCATACCAAGCTGGTGGCAGAAGTCTTGTTGTTGTTGTGTTAGTCTAATGTATATGGTAGAGCATGCAAGTTAGTGTTCTAAATGTTTTTAAAATGTTTTTCCTGCTTTCCTGATACATTTCCTGGGAAACAGGAAATGCTTTGAATGGTCATCCCCAGGAATCCCATTTAACCAGGATTAAACCCGACTATGAACTGACTTCATTCACTGACATAGTTCCATGATTCCCTTTGTGCAAAGGCCTTTCACCTTACCAAAACACCATTTGGTCACATGCCTGTTCTCTGGACTGTTTCTGTTATCTTATGCCAGATTCACAAACACACACAGATAACCACACCGTCAGGTTGCCCAGTCCTCCCTACAGAAACAAAATATTGGACACTCCTGCTAAAATTAATTGGGCATCCAGCCTTGTCCATGGTATGTGGTTTTTGCTGCCAGCAGAGTTGTGTTTAAAAAACAAAGGATGAAGGAATAGGGCTGTAGGGGAGTGATAATGAGGAGCAGCGGTGAGGAGTACATTTATTTACATTTTGCCCACATTCCTGCCTTTGTTCCTTTGGCTAGCTGTCAATTGGTGTAAATGAGAGAGCAAAAGAGTGACAGTAGGAGAGCGTGGTGGCAGCAAGAGGACTGATTCATGGTGTGGTGACTGCTGGGATGGTCTTCAGAGATCCCCCATGGAGCTCAGGAGAACAGCAGGAGAGGGAGCTGCAAGAAGGGGTGGAGGTTGTACAGGCCTCATGTTTGAAGTCTTTCCTCCCGACTGGGCCACAGACGTTACCCAAGGCAGGGCTCCTCTCAGGGGGTCCCGCAGGAGTGTTACCCAACCAGGCAGGCAGCTGTTGGACAACCTCCCCTCCCTCCTTATCTGTCTTGTCTGTCTCCTCTTTATGTGCCAGTGTTGTGTAACCAAACACAGCACCTGGATGTATCCTAAATCATCGTATGTGGAGAAAACAGGGGAGTGGGACCTAATCTGCATCGACAAGGCCTGGAAGTTTTACAATAAATATGAAGCAGACACTGCTTGGTTTCTGGGTACACTGAAGAACTGAAAATGTGGGTCAAAACAAAACATTCCAAAAGCTCGAAAGGACTTGATAAATATTTGGCTAATATAAAGTCACAGCTGAGTGTAATGGTGCAAAACTTTGGCCCGCAGCAACATTCATCTGTTGCTTCTCTGAGCTGAGCCAGTCACAGAGCTCCTCAGCTGCATGGCAACAGATCATATGTGGAAATGTAAGTTTGCAAAAAATATATATATATATCAACCACTCTCATTTTTACAGTGCAAAGCCCATTCGATAGAGCTAATCCAACAGGAGAAAAATAACACCAGGGGCATAGTGTAGGGGATAAAACAAGTGTCCTTGTAGCTGAAGAATTTTTTGGGCCATTTTGTGCGTGCAGGAGATGTGGTCAGCAAAGCCCGAAATTATTAACAGGGAAGTAATGCTACCAAAAAACCACCAGCAGCAGTCCTTTTCTAAAGTAATCTGATAATAAAATTCCAGCCAGTTAATATCATGGTACAGTATTGAGACTTTTCTTTTTTAAATTAAAATATGGCATTATTCAATTTATTGTTACATCCCCACTCAACACCATCACATGTAAGACTAAATGTTGATTGGAAAGTTGGTATTAAGAGCAACTGTAATGGGAAACAAATCAAATTGAGAATAAATATCATAATAGACTAGCTTCTATTAAATTATTAACCAAGGATAATGCTACAAGTTACATTCACATCATGGCAGGCTTAAGTTTGGGAGTCTTACAGGAAATATAATGCTTCCTTGGTTCAGTAGGAGGTCTTTTATATGAGGATGACTATAGACTGCTATCACTGTATTAATGTTTAGAGCTCACCTGCATTGTCTACTCTTCTGGTCCCAGTATAGAAAAATGCATACCGAGCAAAGTGACCAATTTTCTTTGGTAAAGGTTTACAAAACTCCAAATGCCATAAATATTAGGTAGTACTCATAGTAGAAGTACATGTCAAAAAGGAAAAAGAGAGTCTGCACACTAGAAAATCAAACATCAAACAGTGGTATATCAATAGATGAAACATTATCTAATGAGTGGACTCAAAGATTTCGCCTTATATAGAAATTCAAATTTAAAAAATGGTCAACATATAAAGGAACGAGGGGAGGGTGAGTGTGTGCTGTGATTTGTGGCTGGAAAAGTTAAGACATTAATCCCTGTTTGAGCAGAAACATTTGACTTGCTCTCTCTGCTTCATTAAAAGCAATGGGAGTATTATGAGACCTAATCTCTTTGCCAGAATCTTGCTAGTAGTTTTTACGATTTTTGGAAAGTGGTCTGTAGTAAAATTTCTTTACTACCTGACATTGATGTGTGACTGGCACAGACTTTGATTTAGTGCACAGCAAAGACGTTGTATGTTGGAAGTATTATATATTGTAATTATTTGAATATGTAAAAAGACAGGCATAATCAGAGTTTGCAGCAGGAGGCTCATGTTTGCAGAGCTCTCATTCTTCATTATAATTAGCTCACATCACAGGGAATCCACAGGAAGAGCAGTAACAGACACTCCCCCAACAAAACCACCTTTTGAAGGTGCTTGTACCTCGCTTGCCTCCCCAATACCACCTCACCCAGCACTCCCACTGTCAGACCAACCCGACCCCTGCTGCTCTCCCTTGCTCGACCCCTCCCCGTTCCCACCCTGGAGAGCGGACAAAGTGAAGCATCCGCAGAGCGATCCATCACTCCCACCTGTCTTCCCGCATGCCCTCCTCAGGAAACACCTTTCAGAGTGGGAGATTAGAGTGTGACGGGAAAGGAGAGGGGCAGTGAAAGAATGATGGAGGAGGAGGAAGAGGGGGTAAATGATTCAGAGAAGGAGAGAGAGAAGAAAAGGGAGAGGAATTGAGTGTGGATACATGAGATTGATGAGGAGAGGGAATGAGAAAATGGGAGATAGACATGACTTTTTTTTTTTCTTTACTCATCAGAGGAAGTTGTGACCAGTGAGGAGAGAATAAACATGAACTTGCCCATTAGGGGATGTGTTGATAGCTCCAAGTGGCCCCTTGGAACATTAGCATGTCTATGAAGGGCTGACATGGTGTGGAAGTGAACACACACATGCAAACACTCTGAACCTTATTTACTTTAACATAATATGAAAGATAAACAAGAAACTAGAAGTAGTTGACACGCATGTCGTGTAAGATTGACATTATAAAACTCTATGAGATGCTGTGCTGTTGAAGGCATTGCGTTGTGTTGTTTTGTAATGTTACATCACAGCCCCTTTCAGACATGCAGCCGCCCACATTAATGTGATGACAGTTTAACATGCTGGTCTCATGTCTGAATAAGCACCCAACTCACTGTTACCTAAAAGTCGCCAAGGCAATCTTATTCTGCCATTTATTTGTTTATTTATTTATTTTATTTTGCACAACATGGCAGCAGACATACACCAACAAAAGAAAGAAAATAAGTAACTTGCACAGGTAAGATTTGAAAAAAATAAACCTAAGCTGATTCCACTTAAGTACCCAGATCTTTTAGTCCCAGAAACTAAAAGGTTCCTTCAGCCCATTGTATGCGTTTCCATGCAAATTAAGACGCATTTCCATTCCAAGTATCTGGAACTTTTAGTACCAGAGGAACACTAAAAGGCTCTGTCAGTCCGCCATTGTCTGTATTTACCCAGTGTAAAGACCCGCAGAGATTAGATGAATCATTCCACTGATGTATAAAAAAAATGATGACATTTAGACATCTGTTTTACCTGTGACACTACAACAATGAAAGGAACAAAATAAAATGCTGCTAAATACCTGACTAATCAGAAACTTTCAGCACTATAAGCCTCATCCCCACATTTCCTGTGCTTGTGAAATGCCCTATCCCCCAAGCAGGGGCTTTTTGGGGGTTAAAATAATGTCCTTGGAACTTAGACCTTGGTCCCTGTGGTGGAAACTCTTTGCTAGAGGCTTACAGAAGGAATCTCACTTCAATAACCATTATGTGTAAGCAAACACAAAAGTCATGTAATCCACAGAAGTAAGCAAACAAGCAAGCATAGGACAAAAGAGCAAACATAAAGTGAGAAACATATAGCAGTAATACAGCACAAGTCTTAAAGGCAAGCTGTCAGATTAACATGAAGCCTGCACAAGATAAAAATGTGAACAGAGAGAGAAATGCTCCATTACTGCCTTCTGAGATCACTGTAATAAATTTATTCTCTCAATCTTCATCTCTTATGCAATAAACATGTCATCAGTTTAATAAACACTATGAAGAGCCAGTTTTAAGCTCTCAAGGAGATTGATCTTCTCATATCAAATCAGTCTCTAAAGACTAAATTTTCCTTGTGGTGCAACCATGCAAAAGAGGTTAAAAGAAAACCCTTGTACAAAAAAAATTAAGTATATTTGTGATTTTGGTGAATTGACGCCAAGTAACAAAGCAGCTGACCTTTTGTTACGTTACAGGATCAGTATGAATTAACACTGACATACGCCTCCTGTGCAGACAGAGTGTGCAATGTGTGCAAGCAGCACAAGAAACAATATTTACCCACAAATGCTGGCTAACCAAATAATAACAGATGATAACTTCTGTGCTGCCCTTATGAAAACAAAGCCGACATGCCTGCATCTGCACTCCAGGGTGTTGGCATGTGTTTGTAAAATATGTGCTAGAATGTAACTTGACTCCATCTAGTTGTCAGAGATGTGTAAAATTGTCATACACTCAAACTTATGGAGAGCATGGCGCTACCTGCCCATTTAGATAAGATTTTTATTTTAGGCAAATCACACGTTTTGTTAAGAAAGAAAGCGAAAAGAGGCGCTGTGTTTTTAAAGTTTAATTTATATCTGTAAGTGTAAACAAATTAATTGTTCCCCCTCCCTGTTGGTTTTTAGAGCTGTTAGACTGAGGTGATTGCTTTAAGGCAACCAAAGGTGTTACATTCATTATCGCCTCCATGCTAAGAGGAGCAAGATGTTTTGGCAGTGGCCTTGCAACCTCCAGTGCTGTCAGGCTCTGTGTGATTTCCCACACATACAAATTTGGTGTGAATAAAGGTCTCTAAACCAATCACACCTCTCTTCATTCATCACCCCCGTGGGAGGCATAAGCAAGCCAGCCTGCCAATTTGCTACCTACTGCTCTTTGTACCATCTCTGGCTCATTAACTTAATGCCATTTGATACCGAGTGATAGTTCGCCTCGCTGAAAAGGTCCCCGAGATAAGGGCCACGTATTTAATCTTTTTCCTCTGCTTTGCCTTCTCCCAGGGACAATGTGTGCGATATGTCACCTGTGGAGTAAACACCTTTTCTAACATCAACACAGTTAGGTTGTCACTCCGCAAAGGTTAACATGTCTCCTTTGTTTCTGAATCAGCATTATGCAAACTGTTTTACTGTCTTCTATTGTGTTGTGTTGTCCTAATATACAAACTTTAATGCAGTGGGGGAATGTTGAGGAGTTATTTTGAGAGGATCACCCTTCGTTCAAAGATATGAAAGTGATCAGTAATGAATATTCTTGTAAATGAGTGATGTGTAACGTGTCTGCCCTTTATATTTATATACCATAAATTAGGACACTGTACAGTTAGCACATGCAGTGCAGGCAGCAGCAAAGTGTAAAGTTATAACCACATTCATATGGGGCTGGTGTCAGATTGATTAATGTGTGTTAATGCAATTTAGGTTCATTTCTCAAAAGAGTGACATACTGTCACTTTCACGGCAGTCGCCCTTTGATTCAGCAGACGTGTCATTCAACAGAAAGAAGATCAGTCTCCAAGCATTCTTTCTAGTTTTCTGTAAAGTGGACAGCTTGTTTTGTCCCTGCTGGACTTGTTGTTTGAGTCCCTGGCTCTCTCTGAGTTTTTTGCTGGCATTGCTGCCATGACTGTTGGTAATCACTATCCTCCATCCTCTTCACAATCTCCTCGTAAATCATCAGGTTTGATACCAGTCATCTAGTTTGCGTTGTACTGACTGTTTTCTGTTGCCTGTGTTGTTTCTCAATTTATGCAGCGCAAGTGAGTAGTTCCTCCACAGAGCAGGACAGCTGAGTAGGCAGTCCTTCAATGTGGCCCAGGACACATTGCATACACACTGATAAAAGAATGTGCTCACATGTGGCCCAGACCACCTCCAAATGTGGTCTAAGCAATCAGATCTCAAATGCATCCTGGGTGCCTCCACGCTTGTGCTGTCTGCTTGTGATCGGATCACTCAGGATGCACGTTAATGCTGGGTTTGATCAGGGCGTAGGACACATTTGCAGGACGGAGGACACAAACCAACACTGAGGCTTGAGGCTTGTCTTTAAGAGTTGCACAGTGCATCGAACACTGTGTTGTGCAACTCCCTGAATAACTGCTCTGAATTTTAGAAAGCCCTTTAACTTGATATGTGGCACATGTTTTGTGGTTGAGAACTTCTAAGAGTTATCATCATAAGCAAATCACAAACTGACAGTAATTGCAGGCACACCTTGCAGGCATAAAAACAACCGCACATATACATAGACAAACACACTCACACACTCTCACACACACACACACATATTACACAATGACCTGTATTGTTGGTTGTAATTATACTCTTTTGTTGCTTTCCTGACTTACTGAAATCAGATCCCCTAGATGCTTAGATGCTATTTGTTTGTGAAAGTTGTTTTTGATTTCCATCATACACAATATGATTATGGTACGTCTTTCTGAAATTACAGGCTATCACTCAGATTTCGCTGACAGGTCCGTAGCCGTACAAGACGAGGCTCCTCCTGCCTGGTACAGAATTTCTACAAGTGATTTATTTAACCCTGACTACAACCATGAGGCAAAAAGATGAGCCGTTCCTTCATGGCAGTCATGAATCGGGCCCTAAATGACCCTTACTGTTCCCTGGCAGATAACGACGCTTCCAGTGGTGGGAGTCGGGTCGTTAATGTCCCATGTTAGAATCGGTGCTCTGTGGCTGCGTACTGAGTTATGGAGATGAGCGTAGCGACTGGGGAATGTTTTTCTGTCTGTCTGAGCCCCCCCCCCTCCCCACTACAACCACCTTCCTCTCATCTGGATGTTAACGCATTCTCAGGCCTCAAACAGCAGACATTTTGAAACACTCAAAACAACAGCCACATCGGGGGTTAACACCAGTTACGACTAAGGTGTCACACACTCCTGCGGTTTAAGTAAACACTGTGTGTGTCTGTGTGTCTGTGTGTGTGTGCACGTGTGTGCGTGCGTGTCTGCCTGTCTCATAACAGTATCTTCACGATCTTCCAAATCTCCTCTGTAAATAAAGTCACAAGTGACAGCTTGTGTTCTGTTTTACATGCAAATTCAGCCCAACCTTTTGCATTTAAAGGAGATAAGGAAAGATTAAGCAAACCACACTTTCACAAGCTGAACGTGAGAGGAAGAAATTGCACCGGCAAGTGAAACAGGAGATGTGTAGCTTTTTTTTTTAAGTTATTATTCTTTTGCATGTCTTTGCTAGCTGAGCAAAAGAGTCCTGTTCTCTCCTGTTGTGTATGACAGCTATCAGAGGCTTAGAGAATTGTGATGATTTAGCAAGCATTTATCTCGAATATGATCTAGTGATATGACAAATTACACTTCATTGTGCTCTCAGGTGCACAGTGTTTATGTATTTTAATGTGAATTTAATTGTTACTTAGAGTAAAGGACTAACTAAGTGTAAAATGACACATTGGGGTTTTACTGGGAATTATGTGCTGCACTATTTCTTTGCTGGGATCAGCAACTTCCTGGACCCTCTACAGTTCCCTGGAAATTGCTCCAATGCCAAGAAAATATTCTGGCATATGACCAGAATATTATGAAACAACAAAATATACAATGCTAATAAAGCAGGTATTTGGCACCAAAATTAGTGTGTATATGCAGGTTTTTTCAAACCTGTTAACCTGTTAAAATGGGTGATTGAATTTTCTTCCTATTGCCAGTAGACGAATTAACCTTTTTTTTTTTGTGTTGTGAAAATCAAGACTCATGTCTGTACAGAAGACCAGAGGAAAGACATTTTTAAAAGCCACTATGTGTCCACCTCAGAGTAGTTTCGTGGCTTCTAACTGAAACTCTGTGGTGTAGTTTAGTTTCTCTCCTGCGTCCCTTTTTGTACTTAAAGATATCTGCTTTAGTTTACTGTTTCTTGTTCGCTTTCAACTGGGGAAGAATTGTATTAAGTTGCTACCGATGAAAACCCAGCATATCCTGATTTTTCTGCTTCATAATTTAAGCTTTTTTTAAATAGCAAAACAATGGCAAACCTTTATTGTGATGGGTAATTGAATATGAATGTGAATGTGTCACTTTACTCAAGATGAGCGCATCAGCCATTAAATGCACACCTTCAATCGGGTGCGAACTCCACCGTGCTGAGCTCACGCGCCTGGCCAGGCCAAGCCGACACGTGTATGAGAATTTACCATTAGAGAGGACAAGCTTTCATTGCCTCTACCGGAAAAGGGAGGCGAAATCTGGCATGTTCATCCAGGTGTGTGTAATTTTGGACAGAGCCAGATAATAATGATTAATTTGGGCGTCCCTCAAGGTTCCATTTAAGGATCCCCGATATTCACCCTGCATTTGATTGCATAGAAATGTACTATTTTCTTTCCCTTTATGTGCCCCAGGAATGTCTATACATGTTACTGGTTTTGATTAGATGCTCTCAGCGTCATTGAGATGATGTGCAGAAAGGCTGTACATGTAACAACATTACTTGTAGTCAGGAAAACATTAATTTTAAATCCATATGTAACTCATCTGGCTTTATTATGGATGCATACACTCAAGGAAACCACAGAACGTCATTATGTCAATGACCACATACCCTTCTATAGAACGCACACTTCAATTTACCATGAAGGGAGGGAAATTATGTTTTGATTGCACTTCTATCGGTGCTCTGTAAACTGTACATGTTCAGCAGAGTAAGGCATTTTATCCCCTCTGCTTTCACGTGTGCCCATGTGCACAGACATTGTGTTAAAGTGATGCTGTAATGGCTTTCCCAAAATGGTGTGATTTATTGTACATTCTTTCAAGTGAGAGGTCTAATCCAGCATAGTTACTAAATAAACATTTGTTTTAGAGGCCCCCTTCTCCTCTGGGACATCTTCTCTATTCCTAATTCCCCTCTACTTCTCACTTAACCCAAACTGATTCTCTTTCTTTCACTCCCTGTCTGTCTTTCTCTTTTTGAGTCTCGCACTCACCCCCACATACACATCTCCCTTGTGCCCAGTGAGTAAACGTGGAACCGTGTGAGCCTTCAGGAGGACTTTGAAATGAGACATGGCTGGGACATCAGAGGACTCTGCCACTCTCAATGAAGCTTGCTTGATTTATAAGAGAGAGGGGAGTGGGGGGGTTGTTTCCAGAGGCACCCAAGGCCACGAGGTCCTCCATTAGTACCCTGACCCCTGTTTCATGGGACCAACCACTGCATAGGAGGAGAGGGAGGAGAAGAATGGAGGGATGGATGGATGGTGGACATGGGGGGCTTGTGTGTGAGGGGGTCTTTTCTTTTTTACCATAGCAAGTCTGCTATTTACATTTTCACTGCTGAGAAGGCAGCAGAAATGAGAAACCCTAGCTCAGTCATTTGTCAGTGGCCTGTGGTGTCCTGACTTAAACGTCTGCTGGTTGTACCTGATCCCTCGCTCAGGCCCGTCTCTGCTCTCGCTTTTACGATTCCCCTCACAGTTTTACTGTCCGCAATCTAATTAGCTGTGTCTTAATCACGTGTTAAAGCGCAGCGCCTTCCTGGTGTTTACTGTCTGTTTGCAATGCTGTAAAAATGTGTGAGGTGGCTCGTAAAAACTCGCCCACAAAGGATTAAGCACTCACTCTCCTTTAATGGATAAAATCACAGCATCAATGACAAATAATGGGCTCTAGCCTCTGTGCTGTGCTACTGCAGGAAAACTGAAGAACTGACGTACTTGTTTCTGAAAGCGGAAGGGGTTGTTGCACCTTCCCAGAGTCAAATGTCCTGGAAAATCATGTCTTGTCCTGGAAAATCATTTTAACATTCCCCTATTTTCCTTTAGTTTAGAAAGAACTAGTCAGAGCTCCCAAAAATGGATAACTTTTCTATCTAACAGGGTTCAGAATCATATTAACATTAGAATTACAGTTTATAGATGACAGTATTTTGATTAGGCTGCTTTCAGTTATGTAAGAAACAAAATAAACTACAGTGATAAAATAGGATAAATAAAAATATAACAATATTAGAACAGACCCATAAAACAAGTCAAGGAATGAAAAATTAATGACATGATGAGATAGAAGTGAAATTAGTGACATTCTAAGTGAAGTGCTGCACATTTGCTGGCGTGTTTGCATTATTCTATGATCAGTTTGTCATTGTTTCTATCCATGATTTCATAGATAAGTTATTCCCACAGAGAGGAACATATCAATGGATGGTGCAAGTCCTGTCTATCATAACAGCTAGATAATTACTGAAACTGTCCTGGAAAATGAGCTTTAAATATAGTGGGGACCCTGTATTCAGACAGACAGAAAGCTACACTTTTCTGGGAAAATCAGTTCCAATCATTTAATGTTAATCCCATTAGATTCTATTCTTCCCCCTAGTCTGCGACATTACATAAAAATGTAATACTAAAAGGTATCATATCTGACTGAAGTTTTGGCATACACGACTTATTTAATTTCCTTTGCTATCTCACTTTGGAGACATCATGACATGCTGCTTTTATGCCTACGTCAATCTGTTTGCTCATCACGTCAGCCATTCTCTGTTTGCAGACTGAATTCATAACATGGCTTTGTTCCTGTTGAGATCCATTCCTGTTGTTTATGAACACTTTGTGACAGGCCTCCCGGCTTTGAACTAACTCAGTAATGGCATTATGCTAACATGTTTTAAAGACATGTGTTTCCAGTGTGCATTACATTACGGTTTTCCCCTTTGCGTTCCATCTTTGGCTAGTTAGTGTGGCCCCTGGACCTATTCATCAGAATGGTTGGAGGAATCTTACCCAGCAAGGCCTGCCTCTTGATATAAGCATACTGGAATTTATTGTTTTCAGTAAACATGCCTTATACATAATCTGTGACTGCAGTATACACTGCCAGTTGCCATAGGAACGCAGGAGGGTTTTCATAACACTTCAGGGGCTCCCTTAGGCATGATGGGTTTCAATTGACCCCCATCACACATTGAGCTGCAGAACCACTCTGTATTTCTTGGGATTTAGGCATAAGACAAAATATCCATCCAGATCTTATAGGCTCAGTGAGCATGCTGGGTAATGAGAAACAGTCACAGTCCTTATGGGGATCCATAGCAAATTATAAAACACTGCAACAGGTTTTACAGGCGTGTCCCATGTGTGTATGAAGTGATTAAAAGTCAATGCAGAAAGGAGCTGAGGGAGCTGCAAGGAGGAAAAGACAAGAGGAGAAGAAGGTGTAAAACGCCGTCTGACTGCGCGTCCTCTCTTGTTACCGGATGTCCCTCTCCACCAGACATTCACTCTCTCATACACACTGCCGTCTCTGACAAGAAAATATAAAGGGCTCGTGATGGAGAGTAGGGGATTATTGCATGCAGCTGGCGGCTGTCACAGTGAGACACTTAGCCCCTCTCCCTTCACCCTTTATCTTAACCCTTTCTTAGACCACATCCCCAAGTTCCTCTTTTTTTGCATTCCCACACCTGTAAGTCTCTTCTGTAAAACTTGTCACCCTTTTTTGTTGGTCTAAAGGGGTCAGTACGCATGAAACAAAGTGCCTATCAGATTGCAATACAGTACCTGAACCCCCCACCCCCAACCTTTCTGATGTCGAAACTGGGGGGAATGTATATTGCATTTTATTATTTTTTTATTCCAAAATCAACCATTGCCAATATATCTGCATTATGTATGTTTGCTACATTCAATGAAAAATCTAAATAAATTCACCAAATGTCGAGAAAGGAAATATTCTTACACCTATTTTAAAACAACCACATGCCTTCTGAATTAAAGTTTCTCTTTTATTGAACTAAGCTCAGTTGCCTTGTCAACTCATTGGAAAGTATAAAATAAAACTCAACAAAACTGTCTTGGTCAGTCTTTCCACTGTTCCAACAATGACCAACTCTGGTTTTTCAAAATTAATTACTTACATCTGAGTTACATATAAAAAATATTCTGTCTCTGCACCATTTTTCTCACACTCATCCTTTGGCTCAGTGGTTGTGTTCTGTGCTGCTTGTTGAGCAGCGTCTCTCACTTGTTCTCATGAACAAGAACAGAATATTAAATTAGCAAAATAAAATGTCAAAAATCGCCCCAAAGAATTGGAATGACTGAGCCAATATATCCAACCAATCGGCCAATCATTATTCTCATCAACCATGATCACATCTCACCCCTCTATATGACAGCAGGCTTCTCACCGCAGCTTTGGGTGTAGCCATTCAAACTCGGTGCCTTTAGACATTTTTGGACTAAATGTAGTACAAGCTGCTTTGCTTTAAGCATACGCAGTACCTTAATTCATACTGAGGTTCTGAGCTCAAAGAAACCAGCAGCAGTTGTCATTATGATGGAATAGGAGGTGTTAATAGCTACTCTGTTAAGTGAAGTTGCTGCGCTGATGACTCATCAGACCTATCTCCTCATTTGTTCGGACCATTTTTAATACAAGCTGTATTTTAACTTCCATCACTTACCCAACGATGCAGAAATAATTGGATTCCAATTTTAACGGAAGTGCTGATAACAGCCAGCAATGCTCTTTGACATCCAGGCTGATATCCTCACAAGCAATTGATACGGCCCACTGCAGTATCTTTACTAAGTTTATTATCTACGCAAATTGGGGGGAAGTGATTAAGGCCTTGGATCCTACCTCTGGTGCGAGCTGCTCGTCATTGTTGTGGATAGAGAAGGACTTTTTCCTCTGGTTGTGTAGCAGCCAGGCAACAACCACAGCCGTCACATTTGCATCCCCACCCAACCTCTGCTTGTACCACTGCCCACTTTAACTTGGCTGTGCGCTTCATCACCAAGCAAACAGTGAGAGTTTGTCATTTTGAGTTCAGGACAATGAACATTGGCAGCAAAAGAGTGGTTAAAAGGATCATATGGTCAATCCTTGACACAGAGAGAAAAGTGGAAAGGAAAGGGAGATTAGGAAGCAGAAAAGAGAGAAATGGGACGCCCCTCGAGACCGATCACTATCTCCCCGCTGATAAGAGAGCGAGTGCCTGAAGGCTGGCTTTTCTTCCCACAGCTTTTTGTACCTCCCCAGGGCAATTTGAGTCCAATTGTTCAGGATTATAGAAGCTTCCCTCCGGCATAGAAAGGTGGATCTTTGCAGGTGGAGATGAGGTGATGTAACACTCCTTTGGAGTCACTGGGGAAACCTGGTGGAAACAGAGAGGAACCATACAGGACAGTCAGATGGGTATTTCCCAAATCTCCCAACATGACTTAAGTATTAATCCAGGAGGTGAATGTTTTGTGTGACATTTGATGATCTACTCGACTTCCCCATATTTCTGAAGCATTCTCAATCCTTGGGATGACTTACAGACATAGTAATGTTGAAGCAACATTATTCTCTGTTTATGTCATCTATACAAGCGATGCAGAAGTTGTGAATGAAATTATTGTGGTTTCATTGGATGAGTCATAAAAGAATAGTTTTCCCAGACTGTGTCTCATCTCCCAGGTTGGTCCGTGAGTGGTGGGGGACGTTTGTCCAAGAGAATTCAAAGGTCCTACTTTTTGGGGAGCATTTCAGCTTTGTCAGTAGTCATGTTGGTGAGTCACTGGCCTTGGGGCTGTTTTTCTCTTCTTACCCAACATCTTCACAGGCAGGAGTCCCATCGCTAATGCATTCTTCATGCTCTGTATCTCATCTCATGCTGTATTTAGTCAATGATTCATCAGCAACCTTGGAATAAGTTGCCAATTTTGGGGATAGACAAACATAGGTTCCCCTGTGTAACATCCTGTTGATGGCTGGGTTCTTTCCCAAAAATGTGAAAACGTGTCATCGTCTCAACTCTCGATTAAAAGGGAAAGTGTCATACTTTCTCTTCTTGGTACAGTCATTCTTGACTCAGATTGCGTAATGGTGTTCAGGGCAAATTACTCCATACACAGACAAAGCCAAAAAAAAAAAACCTACAGCTTACTGGTATCAATCTTTAAGAAACTGAGAATTATATAGTAGCACTTAATTTAAACTCCCCTACTCTATTTGTGTATAATGTCCTGATGTGTGTTTAATTAGAGTGTGATAGAGCATTTATATATATATTATACATGTTTTTTATAATGAAGTCACCTTTGTTTCCCTGGCAGAAAAAGGGGAATAAATAACCAAAAAATAAACAACCGCAAAGAAAACATTGCTATTAGCTTTCAGCCAAAGAGTTATTTTAGAGTCGTATTTGCTCAAAATTTCAGTGGAGGAGAGACGAGTTGCAGAGAGGAGGGAGGGAGGGAGGGAGGGGGAGTGAGTGTGTGACGTGTCGACTGATATAAAGACTTTATTAACGGTGAATCCTGATGTTACTATACAGTTCTGTGGTTTAAACACTACAGATTAAAATATCTTTCTCTGTAAAGTCCAAAGTGATGCTCGTCTCCTCCACAAAAGTTTGTCACTGTGCTGCATTATTGTAAGTCATGATGAAGACTCCAGACTCTGTCTCTCCTCTTCATCTCCTCGGTGTGTGTCGGTGTGCAGTTTGCTGTCTGCTGTGGTCTAAAACATCCTCACTGATATAAACTGTCAGAGTGACACTGATGTAAATGATCCTGCTGCATTAATATAAAAACTGTTTCATCATTATGTAGACTGAGCTGAATAAAGGTGAGGATTTTTCTCCACAGATGAAAATATTTTATTAAAGAAATAAACAATTATTAACAATAATAATACTGACAAAATGAACAGATACACATAAATAGCGACTTCTTCCTAAAATACTGCTGGTTCTGTAGTGTTGGAATTTTAAATCTGAACCTTGCAGTGCGCCATAGATGCTTCAATTGACTTTGCTGTTGAAGTTTTTAGTTCATTTTGGCCTTAATGTTAAATTGAGCAGGTCAATATCCCCATCTGTGCCTGATGGGCTGATGGGTTTGTCATGTTATTATTTGAGCACATATTTTTTTTATGCCAAATGCAGTGCCTTTTGAGGGTTTCTGGACAATATTTGTCATTTGTTTTTGGTTAATGCATTTGATTTAATAAAGTTACATTTGAATTACACTTTAATCTAAATAAATAAATTAAATAAATATCCCTTTAAGGTACATTTTGAACAAATAAAAAATGTAATTTTTGTGATGAATTGTGATTAACTACAGACAGTCAGCATTTAATCATGATTAAATATTTTAATCAATTGACAGCACTACTTAAAACATATCACGTATAATTACAGCTACAATGCTCTCATCTTTGCTTGCAGCTACATTATAGTGTGGTACAGGGTGTTACAAACCAAACTTCATTCATTGCTTATATACTGATTATAAATGTTAAATAGGGTTACCAGTTGAACTCAATAATCATATAATTATGATGTATCAACATCAAAAATTACTAAGCTCTGTGATTAGATTACTGTTTGTTGAAGTCTGATTTTTGTATACAAGCACAGTGTTATGATAGAGGCTGTCTTCTGCTGGATCTGCTTTTTCTCCAAGAAGCTTTGCTGACAAGGCAGGAGTGTGGTATGCTGAGGTGCTTCTGCCCCTCGCCCTCTGCCCATATGTTTTATATTACGCCCTAGGAGGTGCCATCCTCAGCCACTCAGTGATGGGAGGGGATAAAGCAGGCCTCTCCGGCCCAAATGACGCATGACATGGCGCTGCGCCCTGGGCCCTTATTTATGGCTTCCCATGTCAGCAAAGGCTTGCTCCCCTGGGGAGCCCCATGGCCGTTACCCACTAAGCCAGCTTTCAGAGCTCATCTCAGACCTGGGAGGCACACAAAAGAATACACAAACTATCCACTGTAGGAATTCTGATCACCGTAATGTGGCAGTGCACGCACATGGCTGAGAAGTATGCAGAAATCAAATAGATTTCCTCATAGAGAAGTTTATTCAGCTGTTCAACATTCACAGTTTCTACACTGTTTCGCAAAAAGTGAAGTGGCACATATGAAGTGCTACTTCAGAAGAATTAACGTCATGTCAGGCAGCAGCTAGGCCACTGCCAGGCACACACTGCCTCTTTTATCAATCCCTCTGATGTGGAAGAGGATGTGAAATCTGGAGAGAGAGTGAGGAAGAGATTTGGTGAGAGGATCTAAATACATTTTCTCTGTAGTTACTCAAGAATCCATGTACATATCACACCGCATTAACAAATAGACGCATACACTGCCAGCACTCATGCACACACAGGTGTTCTCCACGAGCTATCCGGGAATGTTCCAGTGATCCCTTTCCAGGGTTTTGATGTGGCTAGAAAGGAAAAGGAAAGAATTTAGAGGAAAACGAAAGCCAAGGGATGAAAAGAAGCTCGAGAGTACATGACAGAAGGAAAAAAGGAGAAGAGAGGATCTGCAATAGATAATGTTTAAAAGAATTTATTGAACGTCAGAAAAAGATGTGACGTGATGGCATGGCAGTGACAACAGGGTTAATACAGGACAAAAAGATGGGTCAGTGGATGGCGTTTTCTCCTCCCTGGTATATCATATTTCTTTGTGCTTTGGGGAATGAGCGTAAAAAGAGGGAGCACTGTCAAGGTTTTATGTGGCCTTTTGAAAATAGAACAAGCCCTTTCCAGAACAATATATCCAGCTTCAGACCGTCTCTGACAACAGGGCACTCATTTTTCCAACTTCCCAGGTCCTCCCTGTAAAACACCCTGTTTGAAATCCACTCGGGTCATTGTTTAGTCTAGTGGAAGTCCTTTAGATCATCCTCATCAGCAGCCGTCCTGCGTCCCCTTCATGTTCTGAGTCCCCCCACCTCGCAGCACCTCAAAGCCAGCCACCCAGCGTAAGTCAGACTCTTTCTGGCATTATTAAGACCTGACAGCCAGGGCGTTATTGCAGAATAAGAGCATGAATGGCGATTGTACAATCGAGCAAACAAAAGCGAGCCGTTTGGGTTACATATCATCCACTCAAGTTCTATGAGGAAACTCTTACGGAAGTGGATGTGAAACAATACTGTGGTTTGTGTACAGTATATGAGTGGTGAAGTGGTACTTGGTAGAAGTGAGGAAATGTGTCTGGCCTAATATTGGTTCTGTAAATGATGCAATGTTCCACCTTCTAGGCATAATAAAGACCAAGCAGCTCATGTAATATTTGTATTTTTTAACTACAACAAAGATATTGTTATCCTCATTCCATCTAACATAGAGTTGGAGAATTGAATGAATTGGATTGGCAATTGGCCAAAAAAATCCATCACCAGCGAAGTTTTTTGGGGATTTTTTTCTTTTTAGGAGAGCAATTTTTTTTGACATTTTATTTTGTTAATTTTATGGTCTGCCTCTGAGAGCTACTGCCCAGTGACAGACTCTTATTCAGCAGCGTAGCAAACACCCCCAGAGCCCAACAACAAGTGACAAGAATACAGCCTTTAGAGCCAAAATATTTTCACATCTGAAGCAGTCAATTAAAGATTTCTTTTGACCAAACTAGGGCTGTTGATTGTTGGAACAGTGGACTAACAAAGAGCGATTTTTCATTTTATAAGAAAAATAGGCTTAAGAATATTATCTTTGACACTTTGTGAGTTAATTTTGTTTATATGAATGTCCTGAACCTACATAGTGTACTTTAATGTAACAAGTATATTAGCAATCGCTGGTTGTTGGGCTGACATTGGCCGATTGGAAAATATAAACATAACAGTTAAATCCATCAACAGTGTCTATTGAGTCTGCAGAGAAAGTGACACAACATAACACCACACTACTGAGTTTTTAAATTTTTAGCTCCTTTTTTTATATTCATGCCCACGCACATCTATTTTAGTGCACTTGCAGAGATGTTGAGAGTTGGTTTCTAGTTGACCACGAGAAGAGTATGAGGAAGAAACCAAGCATTTCAAAGAAAAAAGTCAATTCCCACTTACCACCTCTGCACTGATTTATTTTAAAAAGTGCCAATGTTTGGTCACAAGGACCTTTCTCAAGACATCAGAAGAGGAAACCAAGCATTTGCTGCCTGTTTCTGCTTTGGATAATGTGGGCGTCCAAACACATGACTTCGACAATGACACAGGATCAAAGAAACTGCCACTGATGCTCTTGGCCTGGACTTTAGATTAGACAAGCGTTCAAGTCGACCAGCCAGACTGTACAGAGCCAGAGAAAGCCCCTGGGAGTCTGGATCTGCTTGGTAAACAGGGAGATACCACACTGTACTTCTGAGACTGGGTGATTGGGTTAAACCTAAAGCTCGTGTCTGTGCTTTCATCTGGCCTCCAGCAGAGCAGGAGCAGCATCTGATCTGATAAAGCCAAGAGAACATGCTAAGTAGGCTAAAAGTTCTCTTTCTTCTTCTACTCTGAAGATTCAGAGTAGGAGGAGAGAAAGAGATGCAAGTATGTGAGACTGAATGATATGCTGGTGGTCTTCACCTCATTAGGACCCCCCTGAGGTCTTTGATGGCTGCTAAAGGCCAGAGGGTGATGTGATGGAGATCGAAGGATTGAAGCCTCCCTTCCCCTCTTCTCTCTGGTTCCTTTCCCACCAAACATTTCTTTTTCTCTACAGCCAGCCTCTCAATGCCTAAAATGCCTCCCTAGATCTCAGTAGTCCAGCAGTGAGAGCTGACACAGGGGTCTGATTTGTCAGAGTCGGTGTGATCCAGCGATCCATCAGATCCATCAGGCTGATGCCAGGGGCTCCTGGGAGACTTAGCCTTTGTTTGGCTAAGCCGCTGACGGAAGCAAAGCCTCTGTCGGAGAAGCCATTAAGAGCACAGCAGGCCCAGAAAAATGAGCCGCCCTTGTCACTCCACATCAAGAGCTCAGCCACGGTCGCAGATCCTCCTCAGACGCCGTCACATTCGACCGCTGTTTGTCCAAGCCTTTGAACTAGGGACAGCTAGGTAGATAGATGAATGAGCCTATGTGGGGTGCTTTAGGTTGGCTCCCAGTCTTGGATTGATGGCAAGTGCTGGTTTGTTATCTAAAGTTTGGGTGAGGACAGGATAGGTGAAGAGGGAGTGATGAGGGTGACTTCAGTAGTTGTTCCACAGCAAATTCAAAGGGCTGTGGTGGATTGAGCGTACTGGCGAGAAGATGACAGATGATCCATGATATCCACTTGGAATCTTCAAAAACACTACACACTGATTTATGATACTGTAAGCAGGGATGGACACTTATATTTTTAAGTACTCGTCCCTCAGGCCACCAAGTCCATAACTTTGGTGGCCAAAGTACATTTTTGGTAGCCCAAATGTAAACTTATATAAAAGCAAAACAGACAGTGCAACTTAACACAGCCTTCCTTAACTGTTACACTTACGTCGTCCACTTCTCCTGTGAATTGTGATGTGGTGTTTCCTGAAGGCATTGCTTCCGATGAAAAACGAGCTAGAGAAAAACAAGCTAGAGAAAAACAAGCTAGAGTTCTCAGCTAGTTGATAAAACACAAAACACACACGGCAATACATTATATACTTACGTGTGTCACAGTCATTTAAAATCAGACATCCATTTTTGTTGTTGTTTTGTTTTCCTTTTTTGTTTGTGGTTCTTCTGCAGGGATTGCCTTAACAATTTGAGTAGTTTTAGTAAAGCCATACTTCAGTAGCCCTTTATATATCGATAGCTAGCCTGCAATGAGTATTGATTCACTGTTTTCATAGAACGTTCAACTAAAAGGATCAGGATTGTTATGTAAGTGTAACATTGTGTTGGCAAAGCCTCAGTATGGGGATAAAACTTGGTGGCTACAGGGGGCCACCTACATGGAATATTTTGTGGCCACGGAGTAATTTTTTGTGGCCTCAGGGCCATGGTTGATGTCAAACCCTGGTGAGGCAGGATTTATAACTGTGGAAAGTCACAGTACATTTTTAAGATTGCTTTAAAAATGGCTTAATGCTGTTCTCGGTACATGGTATTCTACATAAAATACACGTTTGTACATGTTTGCACTACAGTTCACAATGACTTGAGTTCTGGCAAAAGTTTTTTTTTTTTTTTTTGCCAAACAACTCTGCATTTGTTGTTGGGGCCCCCTGCGTCAGCACCCCCACTGTGGCAACGCAGTGGACTCATTGAAGTGAATGAGATACTGTTTTTTTTTTCTTAAGCTACCACTATACTCCAAGAGAAGTGCTTGTCGGATGGTCGAACAGCCTCAGAAACCCCCTTGCCACATCTTTCCAGCCTTGGCGGGGCTAGTACAATCAACAATTTCTGTAACTTTCTGTATATGACATTCACACCCACTTCGAGCAGAAACTGGCTATGGGTGTGGAGGTCACCCCACCTTTGAGTGTGGTACAATGACACATTCAACAAGCTAGTTCGTATCTTAATCCAGCCTTCAGAGGTGGTGTCCAGCTGATCATTTTTGTCTGTTTTTGTCTGTTTTAAACATCCATTTCAAAAGCCTCCGCCATGCCTCTTCCATTTGTTAATGACTCAGCATCCTCTCTGCACATTGTCTCCTAAGCCACCTCTTACTCTCTCTTTGTTCCGTGACAGAGATGGAACACCTCCACCTTGCGTGTCACGGCCTCAGACTAAACATACTCTCCTGGTGTTGATGCATCAGTGTAGCGGCTGCCTCTAACGATGGCCAACTTATCTCATTAGAAAAATAATGATTTCACTGGCTGCCATTCCCACAGATAGGCCCAGTATTTGTCTTAGGCTCAGTGTCCTTCGCTGAGCTGCTGGCCCCAGCGATTGGCTGCCACGGCCCTCATGCCTGCCTGTCGTATATCAGCAGTGCTGCCACCGTCAAGCCCCTGATTTATGGCTGTTTATCTCTAGTCACCACCCCCCCCAACCCTCCAACAGATGGGCTCTGGCTATTTACTCAAGGAGAGAAAGATCCCAAACCAATGAAATACAACAAACAAGAGGTAATCATGGGGAAGTTGGCTGTGATTACAATTTATTGGTCACCAGAGTAAATGGAGATTGATCCATCCCAGTTATTTATCAGGTGTGACCTGATCATGTGTTCCAGATTAATCTGGCTGCATTAGATTTCCCTCTTATCTTAATTACTTTTCCGCTTCGATACGTGTGGACAGTTCTGGTCAATGTGAGATGACATGATGGTCCAGCATGTGTACTATATAAAAATGGTTATATCATACACCCCTGCTATGATTTATGTTTATTAACAGTGTAATTGTGAAAACATTCCCTCAGCTGTCATGTTCTACAGCCTTGTCGCCTTAAATCTCTGCAAGTATATTCAAGCTCTAAATCTCACTGGCTGTCAGATCTTCACAGAGAAAAAACACATTGCACCATAAATTGTCTGTTACAGACTTAGAGGGGCTCCAGTTGATTTCTGGGTCTCTGGAGAAAGGCCTTAAGTAATAACCCAACAGTATCAATTTTTCAAACCCGTCTTACTATATTGTTGCAGATTTTTCAGTAACTGTAAGCATCGGTTGTTTTTTTTCTCAATTTGATGGATACAAGCCAGATTTTGACCCTTGCACCTGTCAGTCATATTTTATGATTCCTGGTTTATGTTACTCATATTCTCAAGTTAAACACTTTGAAAATTATTTCAGGCGCAAGCACACAGATAATAGTGTGTAACATCCTCCTCTTCACATTGCATTCCATAGAGACACACTGATACGCCATGCGGTGGGATTCATATTTTCTCAGGATTAAACCATGATTCATTTTCTCTCAGTATATATAAGTTTAAATACAGATCATTATTCACAAAGAGACATCTATGTGTTTCAGAAAAATGTTTCCTATTCAGATATTCTTGTGAAGACATTTTAATTTGTCAGCACCATGGAGCTGATATAACTAATTAGAGTAAAACACAGATTGACGTGCTTTATTCTAATTATTCTTTATTCTAATAATGAGGTAATAATGAGGTAAACTCACCCGGCCGTCACATCTCACTCATCTACTGAGCAGAGCCACGGATTCCTTATCTCGACTCTGATTAACCGGTGATGGAGTGTGAAGGATCCAGGCTAGTTCTGACCACCGCAGAGCCAGATGTGTGGAAAATGATAAAGTGAAACTTGAGGAGGTGATGGAGGGTTTTTTTTTTATGTTTTTTGTTGTTGTAGTTCTTCAATGGTAATGTCCGCTTTATATTAAGTATTCTTTATCAGTATTTGTATTACTACTGCATTATTTACTATGTAGATAACAGATAATACAACTTATTTAAGAAATACTGTTGGTGGATTCAGCATCTTCAGCATCAGAATGATTCTGCCTGTGTTCCAGTTTATGAAGATCACCACCCAAATAAAATTACTATGAAACCTGACAGCACTGCAATAATGATGGACTGCATTTACAAGTTGAAGATGACTAATTAACCATAAAAATCTGTGATATGAAATGTGCAAACCACATTCATTTCATTCATCTATTCTTTTCAATGACTCAAGCAACTGAAATGTTTCCCTAATAAATTGTCTATCATTTGAAAGCTGCAACACCCACACTGACAAAACAATCGTAAACATCCAGTGAAAACAATTGGTGGTGCTTTTGAAGAACAGTGGAATCCTTTTTAGACCGCATGACAACACAAAATCAGATTGAGTTGTTCACACACTAAAAGAGGAGTGTACTGTATGTGTAGTTTTTGGGTCCTTTCACAACTACCTACTTTGGACCAAACAGCCAAACCTTGTTCTGATGAAAAGAGGTGGTTTGGTCTGGAGCAAACTGAACCATGGTTTAGTTTGTTTCTACTGTCTACTGGGGGGGGGGGGGGGTTGTTTGGACTTTTGTACAAAGTCAGGACCAGAAAAAAGAAAAACAATTCAATAAAGACACAGCTCACACAGGTGATGATGAGAGGATGTAGTTATGTCACGTACGGTTCTTTAGTGTGGCTTGCATAATTGCAATGTGAAACCAGAACTTACCAGATCAAATGTTTTCAGTGTGAAATGGGTGTCACAATTTCAGTCCTAAATGTAAAATCAGTCAAAATGAGCTAAATCGAAAATGGATCAAAAGCAGGATTGGCGCTGCTCCCCGTATGTTTTTTTTCCCTCTCCACCCCGGCATAAACAAAATAATTCAAACACTTAAAAGATGACACAGCATAGTTTACCAGAAGCCTGCAGCTGCACTTTCTGTTTTTCAAAGACAAATTTGAAAATGTAAATGACAGTTCTCAGCGCATAAAAACAATCCTGTGTTGATCTTAAAAGATCAAGACTTGATAGTCTAACAATGGTGTAGCTGTAATAAAAAATAAGGTTCAAATCATCTTGAAATTGAAAAGCAAAGCAAACTGTGCATTTGAAGAATTGTGTTACCCCAATAATGTAACAAAAATGAGAGCTTTGCTCTGGATTGTCAGGTGTGAAAAGGTCCTTAGATACTAACTGTTAGTATTTCTTGATGGTTGGTATGGAAGGAACAGGTTTGCACTGCCGGACCCAGTGGTGTCAGTTCTGCCGGGAGATGTCCTCCTCAGCAGAGACAAAGGGGAGAGAGGGCGACCACATCTGGAGATGATATTTAGGATGGTGGGAGGATGTGAGTCAGAATCGGACCTGCAGCCCGGTTTAGATTAGATCGACCAGTTTGTCTTGGCACTCCTTTTTCCAGAAGTGGTCCTCAAGTGGTTTCTGCTTGTGACATTAATTGTGTTTGGTAACAATGGTTTAGATCAGTGGTTGTGTAAGTGTCACACTTCAAAATTACCATTCTTTTAGTACTATCTTTATACTCTAAATTAATTTATGGTCCCTGACAGTAGTTGCATCTCATAAAAAGGAAACAGAGGAATTACACTTGGCTATAGCTACTGTCCAGCAGTAATCCCAGCATCCCAGCAAGTAACAATCATAATGGAAAAACAATAATAACATCAACAGTAATACTAACAGAAATTATTAAGAAAGTTGAATAAATACAAATGTGAAGAATATTTGACTAAAACAACCTCTGCCTCTCTGGTTTCATTTGTTATTTTGTTTATCTTCCAGTCCCACCTCTCATAGCGTGCGTGTCGGTCTATACTACATCTCTGGACTCCCACACATGTTGCGTATGTTATGATAGCAGACTGGATCCTCCTCACATCAGCAGCAGCCCCTGTGGCTGGCACAGACAGACAGGCGGGCGATGAGCGGGAAGGAAATGACATCATGGCAGTTTTGATCAAGGCTTGGCACAAGCCACGAATGAATTATTGTGTGAATTCATGGAAGTATAGAGAGGAAGTAGTTTTTTGGTGATATTGCTACACACGGCTGGTTGTGACTGTGAAGACAGCAGATTCAACACTGTTTCCTTGATAGTGTGAAACTGAGAAGTGTCATTTTGCACTTCCCTTCTCCACCACAAATTGAGCATAATTAAGTCATTACACAATTAACAACACAAATGTTAAACGCACACTTGTTTAGTTTCACTTTAATGTGGGTTTTGAGCTACACAGATTGGATTATTCTGTGTTTATGATTTATAGGTATTTCAGACCCGCTGCTGTTTGTTTAGCTGTGGTCACTGAGAATACAGATGTCACTGGGATTGACTTAGGAAAATGCAGAGCAGCCAAAACATAAAGTGTAAATGTTAACCCAATAACGCTAGATAAACAGTGAGCGCAGAGGAGCCAAAGACAACAGAGGGCGAAGGGAAAGTGTCCTGCTGGCATCAGGTTTCCCAGAGTAAGTGTTATTTGAAAAGCAGCTGATGGGTGACACTCACTCTCCTCCTCCCACCCAATCTCCCTCCCTCCTCCCTCCGTCACTCACTCCACCATCTGTTGTTCCCTCTCTTCTCAGGCTGCTCTAAGTGCCTTGAAACAGCTGTCGGAGCAGGGACTGGACCCGGTGGATGGCCCCATCAAGGTACGGTAGGACAACGCCAAACTCACAGACACTCAGCGCTCGCTTTTCAACCAAACGGCCGGTCAGCGTGGACACGCTCGTCCAGCGAGGAGCCAGATGTGCGTGTGCCAATCTGGTTTATTGCAAATCCTCAATGCTGCAGGCTGCCCCGTCACAAGTTCCCTCCCCACCCACACACACGTCCAACATTTCCGCTCGACATTTTTCCCCCATAGGAAAGCAACAGTAGGCGTTTATATTTACATGCACCACACTCCTGTCAGTGCTCCACACTTTGCATGATGGTTATCGCCACAGAGAAGAGGGCTTTCTCCACGCACCTTCCCTCCCTATCTCCTCCACGACGAGGAAGGGAGGGAAGGAAGGAGGAAGGACGACAGCGGAGAGTGAAGTAGGAAAGTAGAAACGCTGTGGGGGTTCTTTTGGAAACCAGTGAGGAAATCAAGCATTTCAGCGGTATTTTCATAATAGGTGTGCCGTGGGAAAAAAGAGTTTAGGCAGCCCCTTGTCTCCTTTAGAGAGAAAGAGGAAAGGAACAAAGAGAGGAAAGAAAACCGCAGCTTCATTTACGTCACTGTCAGAGAAGAGGGGCAAATATGGCAGCAATTGCACTTTAACCTGAGCAGTTAATCGTTCATTTCTCGCTCCAGTTTTTCCCCTCTCTGCCTCTGAAACTCATTAACTCACCCATACTTCACTGTTAAAGTTCCAGTGTGTAAGATTTACTGGGATTTATTGGCACAATATGGCAGAATATAATATTCATAGTATATTTTCATTAGTGTGCAGTCACCTCAAAATAAGAATCATTGTGTTTTTGCTACCTTAGAATGAGCCATTTATATCCACAGAGGGAGCAGTTCTTCTTTCACTGAGGTCACCATGTTGACCCACCATATTTCTACTGGGACTACAATAGACTACACTGCAACTAACCATTATGTTCACCAAACAGTATCAGGGGAGGTTCAGTGAATGTATGTGGAAAAAAATATTACAAAGATCATCACATAGAATAGCCAAAGTGTGTGTGATTTGAAGAGGTAGTTTAGAGATACATTATTTTACTGTTTCCCAGAGAGGGAAACTGATAAATGCCTTTGGACAGATTATATTTTTGTATTTGGTGTAGTCTGAAGTTATATAAACAGCGATATTAAGCTATCTTGGCTCATTGGTGAGTGTTTATGGGATCAGATAACATAAACATGATCCCATAGACATCTGGGTATTGAGCAAAACTAAGCAAGTAAACTAAAGGAGCCTTTTTTGCAAGCTCTGTCTGAGGGAAAGCAAAAAGACCACAGTCTCAGACTTTGAAAACCCCTGGTTTAGTCTACAAAATGTCAAAAAATGCAAAAAATGCTCATCACAATTTCCCAGACCCCAAAGAAACATCTTCCAGTTGCTTCTTTTGTTCAACCAACAGTTTAAAAACCCAAGGACCCAGCAAATTCTTACATTTAAAAAACTGGAACCAGCAAATGTTTGACATCTGTGCTTGAAAATGACTGATATGATGTAATTAATTATTAAAATATTTAGCAACTGATTTTTTCGATTATATAATCGATTAATTGACTAATCATTGCAGGTCTAGCTTCTATAGTAGCCCAGAACAAATCAAGAATGGCTCTAAATGCAGCAAATTCAGCTGCTTTTCTGTAGGCTGCACACCAACACAAGTGTCCTTTCTGATAAAACCTTCTGAGGTCAAGGACTTGTTAAGTGTCTAGAGTGGCAGCAGCACTTTCAGTTTCTCCGAAAGTTTTCTTTTACAGGAATCACTTATCGTATTTTCACGAACGACTGAGTGAAGCCCAGTTTCTTTCTGACGAACATGTAGAACAAATTACCGGTAGCAGGACTGATTAATAACAACAGTGCTGGTGTCCTTGGACCAGGTCTGTCCTAACACGGTTCTGTTTGTCATTTCAGACCAGTGAACCATGTGGGAGGGAGGACGGACATTAAACAGACTAACTCAGGCACCACCACTCAGGTCTGCAAGGATTCAAAGGCTGTCGTCCAGGAGCTGACAACCCCGATCCCCTCCTTTGGCATACACAAACCTTAACCCTAACCCACCCTTCACCCTGATCTCCCATAACCCACAACCCACAGTGTCCCCCACTTCCCACAACCCCCCCCACCCACCCCCCCACCCTCTCTAACCACCCTGCCCCACCCTACCCCACGATTGCCACTGTATCCTGCAAAACCTGTCAACATGCAATAGGGTGGATGTGCACCGAGAAATGACCGACTAAAACACCATTATTACCTGAGTCTATGTGAAGACAACGCTATCTTAACACGTTTATTGATGATTTCAGTCAAAAATTTAGAGGTCAAGAAAAATAAAAACACAAACTAATGAGATAAATGCATGGTACTGTATGAAAAATCAAGGGAAATCCAAAGTGATACACTGCATAGACAACTTTCCCTTTGGATCAATGTCTGTTGGTATGGTTAAAAACAAATATGTACATCATGCCATTGAAATACAAAAGAAACATTTTAGGGGAGAAACCAACTTGCGTACAGTAGCTTATTTTTTTCGGGGGTATTATGTTTCCGTTTCTTTTTTTTTTTTTTCTTTTGTTATTTTATTAATCTAACAATGCTTGAGTACTGTATTTAAAATTAACCAATGCCAGTGCTGTGAAAGTTGTAGTTGTTGTCTTCATATATAGTCACCCAGCTTACCTTGTATGCTGACATAAGAGAAAAAAAAAAAGAGTTCATCTATCTATATGGATGTGTATGACTTGCAAGAGTATCATATTCCGAAAAATAACACAGAAAAGTTTTTTTCATGTGGACAAAAAGGACAAAACTGGTGTTAGCAGTAATCAGTAGACGTGTCGACCAGCCAGGAGGGAAGGTTGGACTAACCTTTTACTTCCTGAAGGGTCTAACTTTCCCGTTTAACATGACCCCACACTGGCATAGCATCACTGGAGCAGCACCTAAGAAACAGTGGAGGCAAAGGGGCCACCAACAGTTTTACTTTTTATCTGAAAAACTGACAAAAAAAAAAAAAGAGGCCAGTTTCATTAACAGTGGCGATTTTTTGCGCACATTCTCTAATGCCAGTAAACTTTTAACCTTTAGAGTCCAAACTCCAGAGAGTTTTTTTACAGGTGTGACTGCATGTCCTCCAGTGAATGAAAAGTCCTCTCCATTCCAGTGATTTTGTGTCAGTGGATCGTCCCCCTCCTCCTCTCCTCTCCCCCCACAGTTTTGTCGATCACATCTACACCCATTGTGTGTGTTGTATTGACCCGCCAAGGCATCAACTGGGTGCTTTTAATGCCTGCATCCTGGAGTGTGCATATTTTTAAGCAGAGAGAGTCTGCGTCGAGTTCGCGGACTCCCTCCCCTAAAAGGCTCACTTTGAATCACTTTGTTCACTGACATTGAGGACGTGTCTTCTTCTTCGCTGTGAGTGCAATGTGTATTAAGGCTGTTTCTGTTACTGAAATGCAGTAAAAACACCTCAGTTCATGTGGAAAACAATCTGTCTCTTTGTGTCCTTATTTTGTTCTCCTAACAGGTGTAACCAAAACATCTCACTCCAACTGCAGTTAGCACAGTTTCTTAATTAAATCTGTTTTTCACACATTTTCTAAGAGCATAAGCTCAAACAGAAATTGCATTCAAGTAAGTGAAATGAATTACAGGGTGATGACATTAATCAGAGTAGATAGAAGACTAGTTTGAAGAATTGACAGATTGTCCTCCCCAACCATCTGTTGAACACTTCAGAGGCAGTTAATCAAAATAATCTTAAATGTAACAAAAAATGAGATCTGCAGTCCAAATAAATAGGTTGAAAGCCTGTTTTAATATATGACCTACGGTTGAAGCACGTTGTTTCCCCCCCGCCCCCTCCTCCCAGACGTGTGGAGGCTCAGGCAGGCTGCAGGAACACAAGACAAGCGCCACACAAGCGACAGCAAGTCCTCCACTGTAAGCTGATCAGCGGTTTATAACTGTCCATTGTCCACTGCTCCAAAAACAGGCTCTCGCTCCCTGCCAGACTCCATTAACATATTGCTCAATTTAACTGTTGTAAACATCTACTCCTTCTAAAAGATTATTAATGATTTGTTATGACTCATAAACAGACACATACTCATTTGGTGAACGGCATTGTTTTGTACTCAAATTAATGTGAAACAGGCAAACAATAACAGTCATTCCATCCCAAAATGGAAATTTCAGAGGACACGGCAGCTGTAGATTTGTTGTCAGAGTAGAGAGTTTCAACTTAATGTGTCCTTCATTTCTGTCTTTTATGATTTTATTACAGTAAATATTTTATTTCACTATTTACTAGCCTTTTTGGGTGCTTTCAAGCACATCTAACAGCAGTATTCATCTCTGTTTCCTTACGTGACCCAATCAAAGTTATTATAGTTAATAACTTAAACTTTGTCAGTGTGATCAGATGTGTTAACAAGCATGAGGAGGCGTTGGTGCATTTGTTTACTGAGCCTGAGATGTCTACATGACTGTGAGTCAGTGGCCTTCACAAAGGCTGTGTTTGTATTTTAATGCTTATTTTCAACTACTACTGAAACTAAAACAAACTAAACTAAAACTAAACAATTGGAAAAATGAAAAATATGAAACTATAATAACTCTGGACTGAAATGTGCAACTTAGGTAATGTGATGTGTTTTCATTTCAATATTTTGTGAAACCACTTTTCCCAAAGTCAAGACTGAGCTTTCACTCCACAGACAGCGTGAAAACATTTTTCTGCACCTGACACAGAGCTCTGCCTCGGCTTTTAATGCACAGAAATCACAGCTCAAGTGAGATTTTAGAAGAAAATTCAATAATTTTTCCCCCCAAAATAATTATTTTCATCTTGAAGGGAAATAGACTTAATATTGTCCTCATAAAAAAAAACATGAATCATGTTCAAGTTAACTTTTTAAATACCCATGCTACTCATGTTACTCTTATTAGTCATAATGAGAAATAAAATGTAATGAGCAAATTACAGTAAATTGCATACTTGTGCTCCAAAATCAAAAGCACACCAAATATTTTAATAATGTTACTATTCCAACACTTTTCATAACATATCATCTACTGCGTTATCTAATGCTGTATCATGTGGTGTATATGAGTCTATAAATCATCTGATGACTTTCCAAGCAGAAGATTTATCAGCAGCACTAGCTCACCATGGTTTCTCATCTCTCAGTGGTCTCATACAGTATCCCTTATCTTAAAGTATATGTCTGGGGAGATTCTCTGTTTTTTTATTTTTATTGTTGACAAATCCTGAGAAAAGGCCAAAACCAATAATGCACTGGTCCGTCTCACAATATGGCCTGACATCCCTGCCTTGTCCATGGCTCACAGCCCCACACCCATCAGTTCCTACAGAAGATATAAATCTTTAGTTTCCTTAAAAAAAAAAAAAAAAAAGGCTTAGTAATGTCTGGAAACAGCTGGGCCTTGTAGGTTTTAGCAAAGCTACTCAAATGGGAGTACATCGTGTATTACATGCATTGCGGACTATTTTAAACAGTGGATTAATACACATCAAATATTTAGGGTAGCAAGATCATGTATATGGTATGACTTCAAATAAACTACAGTGTCCATGTTTAGGCTGAGGCTGCACAGACAATACTTGTTATTAGGATCAATTTTTGTTCTTTTTGATAGGATTTGATGACAATAAGAAAAAAACAACCCATGGTCACTCCCAGGTTACTAAATTAAGTAACTTCATAGTTAAGCCTTCTTTGTCAGGTGAGGTAGGTTGAAGTAACTGACTTCACTTCCTTGCAACACTTACATCTTGTGACGTATGTAATCTACCATACTTTTTTTAACCAAAACAATGATCTTTGTTAACCATGTGTTACAGAGGCTTTCTGGCAGTGTCTCATATAGACGCTAAGGGCTGGATTACACTTGCAAACAGACAGAGACGGCTACGGACACCACAGACACTGATTGGTTTTGTTAATACTGCTCTTTGAAGTCTATTTTGGGGACACATTCCACATGCACAGTAGATCTGTAGTGGACTGGTTCACGGACTTGTCCTCGTGTCACAACAAAGTGGGGGATGCAGATGTCCACGCAGAGCCTACATATAGAGCACACCCTCTGATTTCTGAATTTTGAAATTTACGGCAGGTGAATCCTTCATGAACATGGAGTGGTGTGATATCAGCTTGAAGGGTACCTTGTGCATCAGTGTTAGATGCTGAAGGGTATGACAAAAATGAGAAAAGAGATCTCCGCAGTTTATTCAGGAACTGTCACTATGCAGCCCAGAATGAATCACCTGAGGACAAAGGCGCTGTTTCATGTTGTCCTTCACCTGTACTATTTGAAGATCTAGTTTTACAAATGAATAACCACAACTTTTGTATTGTCATGACATCCTGTTCATTTATACAGGAAACAAACCTCTTTCTGTAGCAGTCATTACCACTTAGTGAAGGAAAAATGCTGTTTATCTGTTCTAAAACAGACACTTAATCTTTAACTTTATGACTCTCAGCTGGACTGATAGCACAAGGAGAGATTGTGTGCGCCTTTATCTATCACATACTTGTGTTGCATCATTCCAGCACCTTTACTTGTTTTTTTTTCCTACGTGTAACTCCACCAAACCCACTCTGCTCCTCCATTAGCGAGACGAATGAGCGGACGGGACAGCGGTGGTCTAATTCAACTTCGCTGACTAATGGACTCAGCTGGCAGCTACATCTGCTAGCCATTGAGGAGCGCCAAGGCTGTTCACACACATTAGCGGCAGATCTCTATTCCAGAAGCTTGTTCAGGTAGTGGCGGACCAGCTTGAGGCCGTGTTAGACCCGAGATGAATTGCTTTGCTCTGACCAGCCAATATGGGAAGTGAACCTTACTGCCCAAAATAGAATAAAATCAATGGGACTGTGGAGCTTGTCCGTGCCATGCAAAAGCAAATGCCAGAGTCATTGATTTTTCCGTCTGAATTATGTCCCATCGACCCCCTTGAAGTCCTCTAAATTAGAGCTGTATTAACAGGAGGATAAAAGAGTGAGGGGAATCCTATAGATGTTGACGAATGTCCAAGCAACGATTCAAGCCAAAATCCTAATAGTTTTCTTTCTCAGATGAGTCAAAAGCATTTTTGTGTGTACTTAAGTAAAGGTCTGTTCCACACAATAATGCCATTTTTAGCTCTGTGGAGTCCTGGAGTGGCTGCACTTCTTGGCGCTGATTGCTTCTGTACACAGAGGGATCGAAACTGTCAGTACAGCTCTCCCTCATATTAGAACTAATCTGCTACTGAGCAACTTTATCCAGCCCCGATTAGTCACGGCAGAGGAGCGCTGCATACTGTGGGCTGAGGCTCTGACATCTCGACGCTTCCCCATAATGCACCGAGGAGGTGGGGGGGGGGACACACAGTTGAGCAGTCAGGAGGATGGGTGTATTCTCCGTCACTGACCAGGAAATCAATTTGTTCTGTGGAAAGATGAGTGTCTGCTATCACACTGATAGATGCATGGAGGATCACTTAACTCCCAGACTCCATTTTGGATTCATCAGCTTAAAGATTTTTAGGGTTGAACTTTTTGGATAAGTGATTAGTGATAAGTGACTGTAGCCATGAATAATCAGGTGTCTCTTGTTTTATGGTGTTTGTCTTGTATTGTTCTGTTTTGTGCTCTTAATGTAGGTATTTATTGTTAAGTGTGTGTTTTGTACTCTTGTGTTTTGTGTTTTGTGTACACCAAAGTTCCAGCTAGAGAGAGGCATTGCAATTTAGCTTAGGCTATAAATATTGTGGTGCGTGACACTGGTTCATGCTACATACTTGTCCCTGTAGAGAGACATAGTCCCTCCCCTTCCTTCCCCGTCCTGTTTGAATTGCACCATGAATTACACATACATTTGTCACTTTAAAATTGTTTTCATAAGTCAATGAAGTTGCAGTTTTCCATAAAACTGTTGAAGTATCAGGCTGTTAAGATTTGTAATTAGAAAGACTACACACCCAATAAGTGCATATGTTACATCATAACTTTCTCCCTCCAGAAACGTTGCTGCTGAAGCTATGATGTTTGTGTGTTTTCATACTGGGATGTAATCAACAACAACAACAACAGGTCTCGCTCGTTCTTTTGGTTCCCGGCTGATAAAAAGACCAGGAGTCGCTGGATAACACACTCTGGGTAAGATAACATTAAAATGGACAGTGATGTTTGTGTTGATAACATATATTGTGTGCACATTAAGAGACGTGGCTCATTTATCTGTTTCACACAAACTGCAACTTTCTTGTCTTGTAAAATTATCTTTTAAATTGACAAACATCATTTGTGTAATTTGTGTAATTTAAACAGGATCAAAACATTATTTGTCAGTGTCTGCTGCTCATGTATTTTCCAAAATGAGGTCCCATGGGACACACAGGAAGGGGAGGGACTTTGGCTCTCTATACAGATAAACAAAATAAAATAAGATAATAATGCTGTTAACTAACAGCCTAATGGCGGATGTATTGCAATTCCTGTTTGGTCAGAGGTTTACCAGCTCTAGAAAGCCTCTGTGAAGGCTTTCAGTTTGTGGTATTAAGAAACATACCTGAATTAGCAGAATTACAGTCGTTAAACTGTGTTATCAGTGTTCGGGCCCAATGCTGAGTCCGTTTTAATGATTCATCAAGAATTGATCTGCTGGTAACTGACTGCTGAAAGACGGCAGTGATTCAAAAGGTTTTGAAGAAATGGCCGTTTGTCTGACCCACATTAAAATATGTGGGTCAGCCCTCAGGCCTGGAGTCATAACCTTGGTATCCTTAAGATTTTCTTCAGGGGAGAAACATATCTTTATCTGTAATTTCATTGTTCTTTTAAAGGCAGTAGTTTTCCCCCAGAGTTAAAGGACCGTCTTAATTTTAATGTTTTATTTTCTTGGGCCAAAAGTGCCTGGAGGAAATCTTTAACAATACCTTCTAACAAGTCTAAAATATTGTGTAAGACTTTAAAACCATCTCAAGATGTTGTAAAAACTCACTTAAATGTGTCAAAAAAGCATTTTTATTTAGCTTAAAACACGTCTGTTTTTCACAGCCGAACAACAGGCACATATAACTTTTAATTTCAGATCATAAACAGCACTTTAGGTCACTAAAATCCCCAAATTTTCTGAGAAATACCAAGGATGTGACCTCAAAGGCGATTACAGCCATGCACAAGCAACTCAGCAGTTCAAGCATGTGAGTCCAAATGCAGCTCATGACATCTTAATGTGATAACAGTTAAGTTTCTTGCTTTCCTTTGGGGAAGTAAAAGGTCAGGGTCAGCTACATAACTGCTTTATAGTAGAAAGGGAAGGAGTATCACTGATGTTGCTCCCAGATGGTTGCCAAAACTAGATTTTAACCCAAGTAGTAGCATTGATGAGTGTTTTTGCAAACCATTAGGTCACCCGAACCCTGGATTTTTTTATTCTGTATGAAGCTGTGACTCACTGCTAACCTTTCTGCAACGTACATTAATAACTTTGTGCATCCTCTTTCCTTTTTAGTTGTTTACAGTGTGACTGTCACTTCCTTGGGATCTTGGGTAAGCCTTTTTTATTTAATCATCACATGTCTGCCTGCTGCTAGCTGTACAGTATATTTTACTTACAAAGCCAAATTGCTCTTGCCCTCTTTTGGCAACACCCATATCTAAAGGCCACCTGACTCACTGTGTGGCACAATGTGGGAGGACAGTGATACTGATACGAGTCAAAAGAGTAGTCATAAAGAGGAGAAAAGGGCTGGGTGGGTGTCATCTTTACAATGGAAACAGTGTCCAAGACGTTCATCAGCATTGCAGATGATACACTTTCCTGTCACTCAATGTGGTGATTCACAGAATGCAGAATAACAACTAAGTCAAAAATAAGTCTGAAGTCTTTGCCCTCAGTTCCCACGTCAAGACAGGCAAGTCTTGAGTTTAGTCCAAAGTTAAGTTTCCAAGTCAGAAACTTTGAATATGGAATTCTCAAGAAGTCATAACAGTTTCTAATTGATTTCCAAAGTTGCTTAGCTGTTTAGCTAACGTTAGCTGAGCTCACTGTATGTTAAACATAAGGTATGTAATAAGTATGTAAATTCTGAGGGAATTTGTCCCTCTGCTTAAACAGCCTGGGTTTAAACTTTTTAATAAAATAAGTGTAACATTGTGATTATAAAAACAAGCTGCTTCTAATCAATGATTACAAAGTTACTTTGTTTTTTTCTAGTACATATGTTTCTTATCCAATTGTGAAAACTAAAAGGGGAGAAAATATAAAAAGGTGCATTGTTTTACACATTTAATTCCTGACTTTACAGGTCAGTCATAGGAAATGTAAATATCTGGCCCCTTGGCACTTTAAAATCTGTCCGTTGTAAAAAAGTTATTGAATAAGCCTGGTGGAAGGTATCAAGTATTTTCAAGTGAAAGGGCTCATGTCCAAGTGAAGTCACAAGTTACTGATGTTAGTCCAAATCAAGTTGCAAGTATTTTTTGATTTTGTTGAGTCTCAAATCATCAAATTTGTGACTCGAGTCTATTGCAAGACCAAGTCTTGTGACTCAAGCCCACACCTCTGACAAATACTACGAGTGACGACGCCAGCGTTACAAGCAAGAATGTAGGTGTTTTCATTTTTCCCGCCAGTACAGGTGATATTTTACAAGCCAACCAGCAGGTAATAACAACACACCATTTAATAATCTAAATCACTTTTATTAATTTAAGTTAGGTAGAGACACTAAACATTGGAACCACATTTGCTCTGCTACTGAGCAGTCTTCAGAAAATTACAAAAAAGAGGCTTATGTCATACTGTCAAAACAAAAAAATGGCAAAAATTAAGAGGTAGAGAATTTAGGCTCATCACTGTGACTGAAGGAATGACGCCTATTGGAATGTAATTGAAATTCAAAAACTCTTGTTGTCCCAAAGTTATATAAAATATTCATACATCAAATATGGTGGAGACAGTCATTTTGGGATACTGGGGGTATTCACAACATTAAAACATTTACATTTCACTTTAACTGGACAAGATGGACAATGGACAGGAGAGTTAAAGTGTTACTTTGGAAAGAATAATGGAAAGCTAGTGTCTTTAATGCATTTCCCTCAACAAACCACACATCAGTGTTGGGACAGCGGTTCACCTGGAAGTTACAGCCTATGTGGGGTTATTTTTTTTTTCTTTTAAACAAATAATATTGGTAACAGATAAATTTACAATATAAACACCACAGATCTTGAAAATAAAGACAAAATGAGAGAAATAAAAATGTATTTCCTCCCAGTTTCTCCCAAAGCAGTACATTCTGAATGTGTCACACATGCTAGCTTAACCCAGGACGTTGACTCCCTCATCCACTTTTCATTTGAGAGGTTAGTTGATACAGACCTGAAACAACAGGACCATTAAAAGGGACAATATTGAGTCCCATTACACTGGAAACCTCTGAAGATTTAAACGGCCACATTCTGGCCTTTACGTGTCCCATTTGGAATGACTTCATTATCAACATATATGCTACATGTCTGTAACTTAACAACAACGGAATATGGTGAACTTAATCGTGAAATATTCATCGTGCTTTATTTTAAATGGCACAAGCAATAATCAGAGCCTCTGCATTGGGAGACGTTGGGTTGTTTGAAATGCTGTGTTGAACCTTCCTACACAGAGAATGCTGGCAGTGTAGAGAAAAATCAGAAATTACAGTGCATGTCTACAAAAATAAAATAAAAGTGAAAACATTTTTTATACTGTTTGTACAGTAACATACTGTATATTTCCACAATGACACTAGATAAGGCTGGTGACTACATTACGTAAATAGTTAATTATTGGATACCTTTTCTGTATGATTTCAAAAACTAGTGACACAGAATATAGATGTTGGTTTCTTTAAACATACTTAAAAAAAGACAAAACAAAGTCAAATAAATCATTTGTGTAGTACACAGCTTTCTTTGTTCCAGAGGAACAATATGGTAAACCTTTGCATTTGCTCAATGCAAGTGCACCAGTCTAGATTCAGTCTTTCCTTCCTTCCTTCCTTCCTTCCCGTCTTCCCCATTTTTCATCCTCAGTGGTTGTTTCCTCATGCTTGCAGGTTTATGTGCCTCTGTTCGTGTTACAAACAGCGCCCCCTAGATCCCATTCTTTGCCTCATTGTTGTTCATGGCCTCCTTTCTCTGAGCTAGGAAGGGGTACATGCATTTGTCGGCACCCAGGAACCGGTACATGCACACGATGGCCTCAAAGGGCAGGATGCTGCGAAGACAAGACAGGGATTAGATTAGTGACGCAAGACACTTGTACATACTTTACCAAGAGCTGATGGAGTGAAAAACTGAAGCGTGGTATGTGTAGGAAGGAAACAGGATATTAGATTGTAGGAGGCAGCTTACCTTTTCATGAAGTTGACCATATAGACAATGCGAGGTGTACAGATCATGGGCTGGTCAGTGAGGATGGCCCTCATAGCCTGTTTCACACAGAACTCTGGCTTCAGTGGAGGCAGAAAAGGCTCAATCTCCTTCCTGAATGAAAAGAAAAATATCAGAAATAAGTTATTGAAGTCAGGGGACCTCCAATCAAATTTACTAAAACTGGTAAAGATTTGAAATTGCCAATTATATTTGATTGAATTGACATTCAGAAACTAAGTGGAAAGGACTTTTTATTTAATTTATTTTAATTTATTTATAGTGCATTTAATTTAAAGTACGGTCCAACTGATTTTGGGGGCACTTGCATATTAGGGAATTTTAAAAAAAATCAGATAGATATCTCGGCTGATATTCTTTATATAGAATATATTAAAAAAATACACATTTTACAAAGATGCCTCAAAACAAAGATTTTAATAATTCTAAATAAAAAACACAAATTCAGCAAATATATGTACATTAAGGTTGCAAATTGTTCATTTTCCTGAACCATGAATAATTAATGCTCTTCATCATTTGTCCCAGAGGACACTTTGTGCTGAAGCAAGCATTTATAAACAAAGCAAAAAGATCAATCATTAAGATACAAAACACACATTACCCTTTTGTTTTTTACTCATTTTCTTTTTTCCTTACTTTTTGTTTAAATTTCCTTATTGAACAAACGCCTCCAGACAAAACAAATAAAGTGCAATTACTGCCGTTTGTTGCAATTACCACATTTTCTAAATTGTTTTAATTCTTAACAGCAATTAATCGCTAATGTAACAGAAATAGATAATGTAATTAAATGGGATCAAATATACATAAAATGCTGCCTATAAAGGTAACAAATAGAAAACAATCTGCATTATGTTCTGTTTTAAAAAAGACGTTTTCATATAGGTGCAGATTGGACAACACATAACGGACCAATATAGTTGGGTTAGGCCAATAATTTCGGCCAGGCTCTTTTTCCCCCCAAAAGATGTTAGAATATATTTTATAGAGCTAAAATTACAACAACTTAAATCAGTGAATAAAGTGATACTGGTTAAAAAGGTTGTGAACAGTTCTTGTGCACAGTAACAGTGATTGCTCCGGAGTGGAGGGACAGTAAAACCAAAGAACGTGCCACCTGCCGACTGTAACCATCAAACAAACTGAGGACTATTACAGCAGCAGAGGGTGGGGTGGGGGGACTGAGCCCAGGTGCACCTGTTGGTGAGGTTTTCCCCTGGGAAAGTCACCCTCTTTGTTTAAGCACAGCGCTGACCAATCGCACACAACTGACTTTAGAATATCTCTAACACAACAAACCATGAGCTGCCGCTTTGAAGTTCAAAAGGTGTCCGTCATCTCTAATTTTCGCCGTATAAAATTGCCCCACAAACACATCCCAGGTGCAAGAAAGCTTTTAAAAACACAGAGCAAAAACAGTTAGACTGGCCAGTGTGTGTTGAACTAACCTTATCCTGCAGCCTTTGAACATTCCTGTGTCTACCAGGTAAGGGCACACCAGAGTCATGTTGATGCCATCCTTCTCCGAGGCCTTCAGCTCATGGCTCAGTGACTCGTGGAACCCGATGGCACCGAACTTACTGGCACAGTAATCCTGAGGGAATAAAGAGAGAACAGGTCAGCCCTGTAAAACTGTGCTCCCGCCCGCGCCCAGAGACCACAGAGAACATTATCAAACATGGCCCTCGGGGACACAGAGGTCTCCCCTTGCTGTTAATGATACAGCCACAAAAACCTGAGCAAGCCTGTCCGCTGCTCTATGGTTTCATTAGCATTCTTCTCCAGTGCATCAGGAGACCGCTCTGCTTGGCGGGAAGGTTTTGATGTGGTTCGCCGTGGAAATAATCTTGAAAAAGGGCTTGGGCAAACACAGATGCATGTCGATAAACACGGGGAGGATAAAGAGATTTGACTTTGCCCACATGACAGGCAAGGGCTTTGGTTCCCTGAAATTAATGTGGATGTCTGAAATCACATTCGAGGGACTTCCAGGAAGCATAATAGGTTCACAAAACCTGACTTAACTTAAAACTCTTTGATGAGAGGACTTCATCATTATGGATGAATGCTCGTACAACAAAAGCAAACGTGCAGCTATAAAAACAAAGCCAAATGGAGTACGAGTCCCTGTGGACCATCTGAAAATGACACCATTCTCAGTCAAGGGGATTAACAAGAACTCTGTTCTCTGAAATATCAAAATAAAAGTTTGTAGAAGTTTGTAAAATTTGCTCCCTCTGTGGTTATGGAGCTAAATGACTCCACTAAATATTTTAATATGTATTATAATAGAGAGCCAAGTCCCTCCCCTACCATGAGACCTTACTTCAAAAAATGTGACCGGTAGCTGATTGGGAGAGATAAATCAATTTTTGATCCTGTTTGAATAGTGCTTTGAATTACACATTTGATGTTTGTCAATTTGAAAGATAATTTTACAAGTCAAGAAAGTTGCTGATTGCCATAAAACTGTCTAAGTATAAGATTGTGAAGATACGCAATTAGAAAGACTACACAACCAACAGTTGCGTTGGTGATGTCAGGACTTTATCCCTCCACACAGGAAGGTGGAGGGTCTTTGCCTTTTTTTTTTTTTTAAGAACTCTATTCTGAAATATCAAAATAAAAGCTTCTAAGAGGGCTAACAATTTACCCCCTGTGTGGTTATGGAGATAAATGACTCCACTATATATTTTAATATGCATTAAAATACCAAAACAAATCTGCACTGGGGGAGTAAAAAAAACTATAGGAAGGAAAACTTTATCCATTGAAAGCTGCTATGAGCTGAATACTGAGTGAGCACAAAGTAGTTCACAAAGCGGTGATGAAGATGTCTCTGTCCCTTGGGGAGCTGTCAGCTCATTCTGGCCCCGGGGCCAGAGCCCAATAGGGGCCCGACACCCCCACTGCTGCAGATAGAGGAATCTATAAGAGGCTCCCCAATGCTCATCTGTGTCCCTTAATTTAACGGGTGGAGGGACAACTAGAGAAAGGGGGCCTAACCTCCCCCGGCCCAGTGTGCTAGCTGGCATGCCGAGGGCTTCAGAGAAAAAAGCACTGGTTTTGGATGGTGGGAACGATGGGATGTGTATGTGTTGTTGTGTATGATACTAACCTCCACTCCAGCTGTGCTGAATAAACCCAGGGAGCTGGCAACCGTCACAATGTGACCATGATTCAGCTCCAGCATCTTGGGGAGAAACGCCTTGGTGGTCTGGGGGAAGGACAGAAGAGACAGAAGGGCAAAGAGAGAAAAGAGGAAGGTTAGTTCACTTGTGCAGTTTGTCTGTGCCAAAGCCCTTTGATCCTCACTGCCTCCCACTCGTTCCCCCTCTCCATGTGTTTCTCCCTCTTCTCCATGGTGATGCAGAGAGACGCGTCTGAATGAGAATTCATAACAGGCACAAAAAAAAAAAAAAAAAAGAATCAGTCTGTGCTCTGGAGGTGCTCCATTAGAAAGTATAAAAATTGAAAGTTTTTCCTTTGTGGTAGGTGTAAATTAGATGCTGAGCAGAGAGAGGAATAAGGGTTTTCCCCTTTTCAAGTATTCACTGACCAAACAGGTATGTGGTGTGTGTGCCGACACCGTACAATCTGTTCTTTTCCCACACAGATCTGGTGCCCGTCGTTGGGCCCGGCTCTAAAGACTTGGTGACAACACCAATCATAGGCCTCCGTTCACTCAACAACAATACAATTCAGCCTCTCGTCTACCCGCACAGCCTCGCGCCGCCCTGCCCGAGCAGCCGTCAGCGGAACAATCGGTAGTGAGATGAGGGCCGAGATGAAAGAGTTTCACCGGAGTGCCACGTGAAAGCCTGAGCGGTTCCACTGACCGGTCCGATGAGAGTTAGTGAGGTGGTGAGAAGAGCAACCCCGCGGAGGAGATTACAGTTGATTAACCTAGGGATCCATTCCTCATTCTGCCCGTCTGCTGACTTTGGACACAGCATGAGCCAATCAGCAGGTGTGACATGTGACGGCCATGACAGGAACTGACCAATCACTCTCCCACTAGGAGGTCTACAAACAACCAGCAGGCCTTTTGTTGGGAGCACTGCTAGATCTATTCAAGTCAGATGTGTGCTGCCATAGTGAAGAACAATACATGGAGCCAACAACACCCTTTTAAAATGTCAGAGGTTGCAAATGAAAACACTGAAGACACCTTTAGATCGCAATAAGATTACCAACAGTGCTGAAACAATTAGCTAATAAAATGGTTTAAAGTCTTAATACTTTTTGTATAACATTAAAAACTACATGAAATCTGTAAATGATAGTACCAAAAACAACTGTTTTTTAAAAATGATCTAAGTGTTTATACAACACCTCAGTTTAGTTCAGTTAAATTTTCTGTTCCAGCACCGTGTGGGAAAAATCCTATTTTGTGTGCCTAGGACTTTTTTTTTTCTTTTTGCCATTGTATCAAAATGAGTATTGTTTTTTAGACTGCTATCATATCAAAGTTTGAAATTCTGGTATTGTGACAACTCTAGTAGGCAGAGAATCACCAATAAAAATATAAATTCTGACAAGATATTAGAGCTGCAGTGAGTAGTTGATAAAAAAAAATCTGTCAACTATTTTGATATTGGATTAATAATTTCAGTCCTTTTTCAAGCAAATATTCAAATATTTGTTGATTACAGCTTCTCAAATGTGAGGATTTGCTGCTTTTTTTTTTATCATTTATTATAGTCAGTGAGGTGAATTTGGGGTTTTTGGACTTGTTGGCTGGACAAAAGAAGCAATTTGATAATGAAAATAATTGTTAGTTGCAGCCCTAAAAGATACCAACTTTTGCTAGTAACTGGACAAGACTGTCAAAAGCATTGATACTAAAACATGTTCAAAACAATACACCACTAAATTGATAGTATAAAAAATACAGAAGCTATATAAAAAAAAGAAGAGATCTTAGTGCTCATTCAAGACCTCAGTTCAGTCTTTATTTTCCTGCCTGAAATTTGGCTTGTAGCAAAGCAAAACTAGACAGTGTTCAGTGAAAAAAACTGTTTAGTTTTTTAATACTAGTATTTTATCCAAGTTTAAAATTCCAGTATTGTGATAACCCTATTACTGTACGTATTGTAAAATGTGTTACCTCTGGGTTTTGTGAGTTATTTTAAGACATCATTTGGGGCTCTGTAAAATCGAGGTTAGCATTTTGTTATTCCTTTAGACAGTTTTATTCCTACCCTCCAATAATTCTGTAGTGGTATAAATGAGAGGTTAACAGTTTCATTGGATGGTACAGTACAGTTTGTGAGCCTGGCCAGAGAAATGATTCAGCCTCCTTTGTAAACATGTGCTAGAGGGGAGCACAGAGCCAAAGAGTGCATGGTACCAGGTAGTACAGCCATGAAACCACTGGCAGGGGAGGAAAAGCCTCATTAAAACTGCACCCAGAGATTAACTGCATCGGACCTACTGACTTCTAGTGTAATCTCTGCTATGCTTCACATTTGTATTGAGACATCTTCCTCCTCGTTTTGGGAAGTAAGTAAAAGTGGAAGCAATAAGTCAGATAGAGGCTGGCAAAAGGAAGACGACTTCAACGTCTGAGTTTATTCTATAGCCAGGTACAGTATAAGAGATCTGACTCGGCTCCAAACATCTGCACTTTTCCAGGACATAAATTTTCAAGTTGCTGCAATATTCAACTCATCGAACGATGGGGCCCGTGGAGAGGGAGCGAGGGAACATAAGGCCTGGATAAAAAGCTGAGAAAGGCCTCTGCAAGCCAGAATGGCAGCGGATGAGGGAGAGAGTTGCGTGCAAATGAAGCATTAACTTAAGATATGCCCATACCTGACTTCAGCCAAAGTTTCCCACTCCCACAGCAACTTTCAGAGAGCAGGGAATGACTTGATCTGGCACAACGCTCTACGACTAACGCCAACACTCAGATACAACTGGACAATTTTGCTGAGTGGCCAGAATACTAACTGGAACTGATGGAGGAAAGGCCGATTCCTTCAGCTGGAGGACGGGCCTGAACGTGAACAAACGTCCCATCTCTCTCCCACCCTCGCGTGATGTCTTGCTTCTCATGGCAGCTCTGGCATGTGGGTATGACCCCCGCTGACCTCTCAGACACAAAATGTGTGAAGGCAACCAGGGGCTCGTGTCTTACATCAGAGCTGCCGTAATTGGGTCTCAACGCTCCCTTGTTCCGCTAAATTACCCGCTGACACAGTCGGGCCTCCTTGGCCTATGTGGGGGTGCCTTGCCCGCTGCACCCCCTAATTGGTGCGTGCCCCCAGGAGCATTTAAGCCACACAAAGCTTCTTGCAGCTGGGGTGTCAGGCTGCATTAGTGCAAGCGTCTGACCAACAGGAATATGAACAAAATATTGGCCTTTGCATCGGACCAGATGGCCATTTAATTGGGCTGACTTCTCCCTGGATGAGAGAATGAAGGAGGGAGGGAAAAAACGCCGGAGCTCGTCTGATCCTACAACAGATCATGGAATTTGAGTGGGTTGTGTTTACTGGTCATCAGGGATGATAGATGCAGATTGGTCATGTTGTGGTGGCCGTGCTGGTCAGTAAGCCTCTGACACAGTTGACTAAACCGCAATCCCCTGCTGGTTGTACTACTGGAATCCAATTTACCTGGAAATCATAGGCCAGAGGGGATGTAGTGACTATGCACTAGAAACCCCACGAGTCACAGCATCCAATATATCAGGTCACCAAAAATTAATTAATGCAAAAACCCAATTAGTTCAGTGATCCTAGCCTCAGTACATTTTACCTAGTAGAGTCACTAATGATGTTTACAGACCACTAATTTTTAAAAAGGGCTCACAGATCAAGGTTCTCAAACAATCAGACCTCGACTGTTAGAAGGTTTAACCTGAGGAACTTCTGCAAGCTAAGGCCTGCATCATTATTTAAAGTCATTAAGTCCATTTACTGCTGTTGTTTTCTAGTAATTTAATGCCATCTCGAATTGAAACAAATTCAAACCATTTTTAGAATTTATTTCAGTCATTTATCAAACAAGAAAGTTGAGTCTTCTGAGCTTCTTCCTTTAAAGTGACTAAGAAAATATACAAAAAAAAAAACATCGTTCAGGAACTGGTATCAAAGCCAAAGGATCAGTTTCAAAATTTTTTGAACAACACCCAGCCCTAATCAGAGGGTCACCTTTTTCACACCTGAGCTGCACTTCATGCAGACTGTTTAGAGACCGAGTAAACCAAATATCTTCAGGTTTTCGACTATTGGTAAAATAAAGTTGAGGACATCTCATTTGGCTCTGGGAAATTATAATGGGCATTTGTAACTACAACCTAATAGGTAGATTAATAGATAATGAAAGTAATCGTTAATTGCTGCCGTAATCCCATCTCTTGGGCACAGGTACATGCTCAGAGAGGGACCCAACATGGGGGCAGTCGTGCCTAGCCTCAGTGAGGGTACAGGTGCACCAGGCCCGAGGAGGGGCCCATATAAAACCAGTCAAGTAGGACCCTTCTGCCTGGCTGCCTCCTTTCTCTGGATACAGCAGGAATGCGGCCTGCGGAACTTGGCTCCTGTCGCCTGGCATCTTGTCAAGCTGATCCACAGACAAGAAACCAATTGTCAGATAAAGTGGGTCAGCAGCAGCTTACCATTACCCTCTCGCCTCGCCTGTGGATGGGACGGCACTGCCTTCCTTCCTCTTTTCTTTCCTCTGCTCTTTTCCCGCCATGTCACTGTCGAGCGCACTACGCTTTCATGTAATCGCACAAGAGAGGTTCAATTTCCAACGAGAAGGGGGAAATTACTGCTCACTGTTCATAAACCACCTGTTGGATAACTCGCTCAAGATGCTGAGGATGATTTCCTTTCATGTCATTCCACTAGACAAACACAAACTGGTGACACTTACTGAAATGACTGCACATTCCCCATCCCAGCATGACTAAAGACTAAGGCTCCAACATAACAAATCGCCAGCTGGACTAATCAAAGCATCATCAAACAAATTAAATGTTATGACCTCCTGCCTCATAAAACCCTAAAGAGGACGAGGGACTGAATCATAGCGGTTTGTCTGTCTGTGCGTGTGCGTGTGGCAGAGCCGGATGAACAGAGCTGGCCTCCATGACTGCCTTGCAGCTGCACCCACTGCCTCCAAATCAGGTTGGGAGGAGTCAGAGGGGCCTGTGGAAGGAGGACAGAAGAAGTGTGGGGTCTGAGCTGGGCCGTTCTGGCAGACACACACACACACACACACACACACACACACACAGAGATTGCCATGCGTTTCCTCTTCACATGTCCATCCCAGCCTTATTCCCACTACACTGTCCAAAAATTAAAAGAATAAAATAAAAAAAATCTTCTCTTTCCTCATCTGAATCCAGACCTTTGCTTTGCTTATTTTACACTCTGTTGTGCATTTTAGAACTTTTAGTGGAAGCTTTGAACCTGCTGTCACATTGCTCTTGAGAAATTGGGTGTGTGGGTTAATTTCAATAACTGTCTGGAATTAATGCAAGGGAAGCTGAGAAGTTTTGGGGGGTTTCACTGATGCCTCCCTGTGTAGCCAGAATCATTATGATGCTTTGCCAAAAAGTGACGCTTAACAAGCTGAACTAGAAGAGTGCACTCAGTTCACTGCAGATCTCCGCCAGGCCGCCCGAAAAGAATATTCAGATGTTACTCCTTATAATCACCAACATTTTGATTAGTAACTGTAATTTAGCTACATTTTTCCCCTCTGTAACACAATACAGTAATATTTATTGTGTAATTTAGTTACATTTAACTAGCTAGATACAGCTAGTTACTCCAACACTGCTAATAGTTAAACCTTGTTTTTAGACTAGCTGTTGCTGATGACTTGCAATCTCATAAAACCAGTATTGCGTCTCAAGCTCCAGCCCCATTGGTCACTCAAACACACATGACTGATCACATAATCCCCTCTAGAGATGCAATGAATAATCAGTTATTCAATTAATTGCCAGATATTGATAATTGATTTGAATAATTTTTCAAAGAAAAGGGTCAAACTCCTGAGTTCTTCTTAAATGTGAATATTTTGTGTTTTCTTTACTCTTTACTATATTGAATATCTTTGAGTTGCAGGCAAAAGATTTTTTTGAGCATGGCAACTTGGACTTCGACTTGGAAATACTCATAGATGTTTTCACTATTTTCTGATAATTTATAGACCAAACAACTAATCAACAAATTAATCAGCAATGAAGATAAACATTATTTGCAGCCCTACTCTCTTCCTGGCTCACGCCTGGTGCAGATAATAAGATGAACAGACTTAAAAGAGGACTACACCATAGACCGTGTCCACTGCTGAAGCTTTAAAAAAAAAAAAGAAGAAGAAGAAACAACAGTGGTGGAGCAAGCAAACCTTCTGTAAATTAAAATGACAAAAGCCAAATGACTCTTTGATTTTAATCTCAAACGGTCTTCTCAACAGTCAAACTCTTCTTTTGTGATATCCTTTAGTGTCAGCAGTGAAAGCATGGACCTAAATAAACAAGGCTTAAAATCCACTTTGTATGACTATGCCCTAATGATGAGCGTATTAGTTGAGTCATGAACCACAATTAAGGCACTTTATAAACCTGTTGTTCAAAAAGGAAAAAACAAAATCAAAAGGTTTGTGTAATGTACCACCTGCATGCAGGCAGTGAGTAACTGTACCATGTTTGTGTAAGAGGAAAGTGGACAGGTCCCTGTTAGTCTAAGCTCTATTCATCCAGCTTGTGTCTTTAATGAACCACATCCTCCATTCTGGCTGTCGCCATTCATTAAGTCCCTCTTTCATCTGCCCCCCACCCCTAAAGAAACCAAGCTCTCCACAGAATATGGGAGAACACAAACACAGGCCCCTATTAAAAAATCCCAAATCTGCCACCAAACCACTGGATCCCGACTCCAAATCCTGGATGTTAAAGAACGTGGAGATAGCCACTGGAGAAGCATATGAATAGTTGAATGGAGTGTGTATTAAAGGAGGAAATACACAATCTGCCTGACTGACAACACAAGAGATTTTCATGCTCAATTAGGGAGCTTCACAATCACTATGGTTTCATGGTATCACTGAGAACGCACTTCTCCGTAAAAAGAAGAGCTGGCGGCTAGAATCTCAAAATGAGCATCAACTGCTTCACTAGACTCCATGCACAGTATATTGTGAAAAATCCAATCAAAGGTGAAACGGTCGATTCAGAGCCGTGCCACCAGTCAAAGGACACAGTCTCAATCTTTGCAATTTACTCCACAGCAGCCCTTTAAATCAATTTGTGCACAATCACAACAAATGCCCCACAGAGGTGACCGTATCCAAGCAATGAAATCAATTATCATTACTGGTTTATTTGGGACTCTAAGAGAGGGACTTAAATGCTCAACACTCAACTCTCAATCCCATCATGCTCTTCTCAATGGATATCTAACTGCCAGGTTACAACCGTGGGCTTTCCACACCCTCAATACACAAGCTGTGATAGCACCTGGCCTGTTCAACACTGCAGCTTATGCTTATCTAAAGTGAAACATATTCACTCCATCAAGTCCACGTAGCCTCTCAGATAAGTATTCACACTGAAGAGGCCCGAGGAACACAGCCAGAGTAGAATCTGATACACAACAAATCAGCGCCTGCCAACAGAATGTGGCGAGCTGATCCGACACAGATCCAACCCACGTACAGAACCCCCTGCTTCCATCACGCAACTCAGATTTGTGCAGAGCTGCGCTGCGAAGTAGAGGAGAGAGGGAAGGGCTGACATACCATGTGGATCATCACTGATCGGGGCTGCCAAAAAGACTTACAAAGCCAAACCCGTGACTTCGCTCTGGCAGAATTAAACTAAGTGGAGATGAAATTTGAACATGCAGCGAACTATTTATGGTCATACTTTTTCAATCACACCTTTGATTCATGAGTTTGGCACACAGAAGGATAAGATTATGAATAGGCATGCAAGTCAGACTGGAAACATTCCTGTGAACCTAGCATCACAGTAAACACATCTGATAACACTGTGCTCATGGAAACAGAGGCAGATATGTCAAACCATCCACATACAAGTCAAATTACTCTCAGTTTACCCTTCTGGCATGCTTTATTGCTCGTGCATCAACTCACCCAGAAGTGTGCGTGACAGTTGACTACCATGGTGCGCTCGATCAGCTCGTCTGGGCACTCCAGAAGGTGATGGCCAGAGACGACGCCGGCATTGTTGATCAGTATGTCCACTTCTCCCACCTCTCGACGCACCTTCTCTGCAGTAGAATACACACTCTCCCGCTTACCCACATCACACACATAGGTGTAGACCTGTGGCTGGAATGGGGGGACCTCCTCTACCCCTCCAACAGGTCCTATAGGTAAAAAGAGATGGAAACAGATGATAAAAGTGATCAATGAAAAAGTATGTTATTTTGTTAATCAGCACATCAATAAGTTATCCAGGAGCAATAATGTAGCAACATTAAAAAGTTACTTTTCAGCTAAATGTTGCACACTTTTGGAAAACAGACCACATGAGCAAATATTTCAAGTCTTATTTGAAAACTGCGTGAAAAGATGCAATCATTTCCATGTATCTTGTGATGTGAAACATTTCAGTGTGCTCATTGTAACACTCTGCCTGTGATAATACTCTAGCTGGTATCCTTGAAATACAATTTGCCGCTGCAGAAACCAAACAGAACGCCAACTAAGTCAAGGATTTCGCTGACCATGCGTAAAAGCTGATAACATATCCTAATTGCTGCAAAGAAAGCAAAGACTTACCGTCTTTGGTTATGGGAGTGTCCAGTTCGTGGTATATCTGTCGCACCATCTCCGCCGTTTCCTCGTTGCTTTGGCTGTTTATGTCCCATAACACCAGAATCGCTCGTCTCCGGGCGAACTCCTTGGCGAAGAGCCGCCCGAGGCCGCTTCCAGCGCCGGTGATCACGCACACCTGTCCCGCCACGCTCTTCTCCTTGGGCCGCACAACCCACTTCGCCCCGGCGGTTACAAAAGCCCAGAGCACCTTCAAGATGACCACGAAGAACTCCGCGATAATTATCATCATCTTGACCAATCAGTTGAAATAAGTAGCGGAAGAAGAAGAAGAAGAAGCGCAGGGAATGTCTGAAACCTGTTTGCAGCAGATAGGTAGGTCGGGTCACACCGACAAACTTGGCTCACGGTGCAGGCAGGACACGCAAACAATACACGCAAAAGTGGCGAAAAAAAAAAACGCACGCAGGAGCTCAACTTGTGAGTGAAAGCAGAGTTGAGATGCTGCTCAGTCAGAGTCCAGTTGCCACTACAGTTGCAGGGAGTTGTGAGCAGCCACTACGGTCTGTGAGCCTCCTACTTCCTCTGCTGCTCCTACACTCATCTCATCCTCGCTCGCATCTCACTCGCTATTTAAGTCCACCCATCAGCGCTGGACCCAATAGGACTGAGACTTGAGCGCCTGTCAGAATGAAGCGCCAGGTCCATACATACATAAACTCAGAGGTGATGTCACCTACAGATTTTACCTAACACTCATCTGGTGCCATTTTCCCTACAATTCAACAAAGGAAGATCAGAGAGTAGGCTTTCCTGTCCTTCAAAAGCCACAGTTACTTCTGTCTTTGGGCTTATATGATGATATATGTTATATCACACTGACTACTGCTTTGAACTGACGGTTTTTCATTCTGACTTAATTGTTTTTTCTGTATCTATTGGATCAAATGTGTTTTAGATGACTAGATTGCGGTCTTATTGTGTATTCCATTATTTATTTTACTATGGATTTTAGGGTGTCCACATTAAAAGGGATAGCAAAGTTGATCTGAATTTGAGTATATTTAAAACGCTATTTCTTAAAAAAAACAAAATAGCTTTAGCTGCCAGTTGTACAAACAAGAATGTAAGATTAATCATCATGTTGGTCTTCATTCACTTCGTGACAGATCTCGTGTTTGATTAGGACTGGGATTAGGATTTCAGAAGCACTTAATATACTGATACCGAGTTTTGCCGTGCAGGTTTCAAACAGCCACAGACCAGGCCATATCTCACAGGTCCAGGTCAATGTCCACCTACACATGAAAAAAAGCAAAACAGTCGTTGTTCCTTAAAAAATATCCCGATTTAACGTCTTTCGACCTCTTTTTAATTTGAAAAGGTCAGTGGTCCAAGACATGTCATGGCACTCTACAAGCAGTGATCCATTGCGATCTGTTTGTTAGGGAGCGTGAACGTGTATCGATAAGGTAGACTATGTTACGTACCATGACAGATGGAAAAAGGCTGATCAATAGTAATCCATATGTTTCTGTGTCCACAGAGAGGACATCAATTTTTTCTGCCTAACCTTAAGGTAACTGTGATGCCTTTACATGCAGCCAGTCATGCTTGCTTTCAATAGAATATCAATAACGTTTTTCACTGGTTTCCAACATTTCCCCCTTATTTAACGCACGCTCACGACGTTATGTGACGTCCTGCAGCAGCATTTGAGATGTGTGGTGGGCGTGTCTAGGGCCCAAACCACTGTTGGAAGAATTCTCAGATCCTAATACAATACCAAAATGTGAATACTGCATCCAGTGGAAGTCCTATTTAAAGTTTTGCTTCAGAACCAACATAAAGTATGACATGCCAAAGTAAGCACACTTATTACAGAGCATACAGAGCAATAAATTATTCAAGTATTACTGCTGTGTAGTGTAGCCATTTAGGACTACGTGTTTGTGCTTCATATGCAAAATATTTGATTTTGTATCTAAAATATTAGTATACAATTTTACAAAGAAACAAAACGTAATCTTTAAAGTAGCCAAAGAGTAAATACTGGGGTGCAGGGACCAACAGGGTCCCTCAGTGGGTTGTAGGGAGTCCCCAGCAAAAGGAGGAATAGAATATTTTAACTTTTATCACATTTTTGGGAAGTTAGAACAAGAAGAGAAGAAACTTACTTGACCATTTTTGATTGATTCTAATTTATGGTGATCCGAGTTTGATCATTGACTGAAGCTGAAGATTTTATTATCTTCAAACCAAAAAATAAAAATATCAAATCACTCAGAAGGGATTTCTTAAGACAAAATCCTCTCAAATTGGGTGTCCGTAATCTATTGTGCTTCTATTGTGGTCCTTGACATGTATACGTTTGGGGAAACCCCTGCTATGGGCTACTCTTGCAAAACTGCACTTTGGCCTTACTTCTGAAACAAATTAATTTTGCATCATTAACAGAAGCGTTTGACATTTGAATTCAATATAGCTTTTAAAGTCTACCTGCAACATATTATTTCTTGTTTCCATAACCTTGCTCAGCATCTCGCCGCCTGTCTTATATAACCTGAGGTAGACGAGGTGGTCTTTTTTCCACTAAGATCCTGGATCCAGCGGAAAGATTCAGCAACTTCCCCACTTCAGAGTCTCTGTCAGTCTGCAAAATGAAGTGTTTGCTCCCTCTGCTGGGTCACCGAGTGCATAACATCACCTGTGGAATGAATAATGGAAAGGTAGCCTCACAAACGTACATTTCATTTCATAACAATACATTTCTGCCAAAAGATATGGTCATGGCTGACAGAATTAATATTTTGAAGTTAACTTAATATTAGTTTCCCATAATTAATTGCTGAACTTGTAACTATTACCCCTATCAAAATAAAAATAATAATAATAATAATAATTTACCGAGATATGACCGTCAATTTCGGAGCCATTCAGCAAAAGTATAAGAAGGGAGCACTCTAACGACTATGAGTGACTTTTAATCAAAAATACGATACAATTCACAGTTTTAGAATATTTTTGTGGCTAACTGAAATTTTCTTGTCAGGCATCTAGAAGGACAGTCTGTGGAGGTCCTCAACCTTTTAACGCGGACATGCGCGGAAGGAAATTTCTCTTTCTCGGTGGGCGCAATGGCGGACGCAGAGTGAGTGTTTGCTGCCGTGTCGAAATCTAAACACATCCAATGTTAAAATGACCATCTTTGTTAATTTTACAGCATTGATAGATTGTTTAGTTTGTATACACCATAACTGTAGTAATATTGTAAAGAATTGTTACTCTTATTGTTGTTAAGACCACTTTATTGAGAGTTGTGTGTAGCTGTAGTAGCAGTACAACATGGCTGTCTCTCTAGCCTCCATGCACTCTTGAAGTAGTTCCTTTTTGCCCTTAAAGGGATTCCATGGTTCAGATTTAACTATTATAATGTGTCGTTGATTTTTCTACTACTGTTCATGCTTTCTAGACATGTAAGTTAGAGTTCAAGGGAGTAACATATCATGTATGGATGCCGGTAAACGACAGGTTGGCAAGCTAGCAGCTAGCTACAAGCAGCTAGCTTCCAGCAGCGATGATGAGATATTAGTGCAATGAATTAGAAGGCTTTGGGAAGATAGACGGTATTGGCAATGTGTTCTGAATTTAGCATGACTATTTGTATCGTTGCAACAGAAAAAAGGTTCCGGCGGTCCCTGAGAGCCTTTTGAAAAGGCGAAAGGCCTTCGCCACCATGAAGGCCATACGTATCAAGAAGATGCTGGCTCAGAAAAAGGTAAGTTGTAGTGCACGTCCAGAGAACTGAGTTGATTAACGTAGATGTCAAAGCCAGTTTGTAGTTGAAGGAATTAATTAATTGAACAAACGTGTATTGTGTTCTCAGGCCCGCAAAGTGACCAGGAAAGTGATCTACAAGAGGGCTGAGAAGTACCACAAGGAGTACAGGCAGATGTACAGACGTGAGATCCGTCTGAGCCGTACTGCCCGCAAAGTAGGAAACTACTATGTGCCAGCTGAGCCCAAACTGGCCTTTGTCATCAGGATCAGAGGGTAAGTGGTGTCCACTGTCTGGGGACAGGACGGTCCTGCTCAACAGACAGAACCCATTTTAGTAACATTTACATGGATTGCTTGATGTACAGCAAGGCGTTATGCTCAAGCTATTGGTATGGATTATTTAGCCAGTTATTTGTGGTTCCATGCCATGTGTTCTTCTCATTGAAAATTCCCTTTCACAATAAAACAACTAGATTTATTAGAAAAAGTGAAATAAGTATAGTACATGTAATTTACCACAGCTGTAAGGTGCTGGAAAGGCTTGTAAATGCATGTTGAACTCTTAAACTGGTGACTTAGGAAAAGGAACCCTGATGTTGCATGTTGTTTTCTCTAGTATTCCATATTGAATAAACTAAACTCCAAAACTATGTTGCTACTATGGTTATATCTTTCATGCTAGTTTTTCAGAAACTGTTTAAAGCTGTTCTGCCTGTAGTGGTACATGAGGGCATGAGAAACACTTGAGCTGCTGTTGTCAAACACTTCAGCTATTGTATTGTATAATGCAGCTTTAAGATTAGGTAATATTTGGAAATAGAGGACTGCTGTTTGGATGGCACTTTTATCCACTTATGCTCAAATTTGAGTTAATGGCAATCCATGTAAATGTACTTGATTAAATTTGTCTGTTACTGTGTAAGTTGCGTGGTTAATGATGCACACTCTTTCCCCGACTGATCGACTATGGTGATACAAATATTTAAATTAAGCCAATTGTTTCTGAAGCCACTATCAACAGAATCGGTGTGAAAGCTGCATGCTGATGCTAGTGCAGATGCTAACTGTTATCTTTATTTGTTTTCCAGTATCAACGGTGTCAGCCCCAAGGTCCGCAAAGTTCTGCAGCTGCTCCGTCTGCGCCAGATCTTCAATGGTGTGTTCGTCAAACTGAACAAGGCTTCAATTAACATGCTCAGGATCGCTGAGCCTTACATCGCTTGGGGGTAAGGCTCTTATCTCTAAAACTGAAGTATGATGATGGCGATGAAAGTAACTATAAAAGTGTATTCCCAATGTTGTCCATGCTGAATATTTATAGCTTTTCAAAAGGACATTTACTGATGGTGTGCTGATTAGCACCTTTAACTGATGACTACAAATGTTTCCTCTGGAATGTGGTTAATGATGCTCAACTTTTTTCCCCATCTTATCGACCATGGTGAATACTGACTGAAAATAAGCCAGTTTTGTCTGAAACCACATTCTATGTCAGCAATGGGTACCAGATGGTATACAGTTTTTCTGCATCTGTATTTTGACTAATTAATTGCCCTGAATTTCTTGGGTTTGGATCAACAAAGATGTCTAGTTGTGCTTGTCTGATAGCAGAGAAATTGATGGTTTTAACAATGACTAACAATTCTCCAGTTTGAGACAAACTGTAATGATACTATGGGTATGCTTTATTTTCCTTCAAGTCTTACTGCCACCCTTTAGAGTATGATAACCTGGTATTTAATGCACTTTAGGTTGCTGTTTTGGCTGTTATCTTGACTTCAAATGGCAGGCAATTAGTAGTGTTAAACAATTTACATAAGGTAGACCTCATGTTAAACGAGATCGCAGGAGGAGGAAGCATGGCAGTGCAAATGTATTGTTTTTTAATGGAAAAGTGAATGTTTCTGATCTGCCTGACACTGCTAAGTAGTGCCGCAAAAGATGAAATTACCTGACCTTTCAAAAGAAATGCAGCATAATAGTGCTGTAAATGTGGGCATTGCGTTGTTCAAAAATGTTTGCTTTGCTCATTTGTATCTTTAAGAATTTAATCTCAAGATCAGTGACAGTTGTATCTACAGCGAGTTTAAATGTGATATACAACATTTGGTTTTCTGTCATTGTAGTTGCTCATATGCTGTCTATGTTCAGTCACAGAAAACTGCTGCTGCACTGCTTTCTTCAGGCATGTAGCATGTCTGGTCAGAACCTAATAAGTGATGTCAGAGCAGGTGACTTGCCTGTTTTTAAAGCACCTTATCTAAAATGAGCGCTAAAATTAGATGTTTTTTGAAATGTGTTCAACTGAATCTCAAATTACATGGCTACATAAGTTCAATTTTCATTGTTTTTCAAACATCCTAATTTCTTAAGGTATTTTCATATAAGCAGTATGCAAACCTTACTATGCTGTTGTATCCTATGTTACTTAAACTGACTTATGATAATTTCCTAACCTTTATGACATGTTGTTACCCCCAGATACCCCAACCTGAAGTCTGTGCGTGAGCTCATCTACAAGCGTGGCTTTGGCAGGATCAGGAAACAGCGCATTGCCCTCACAGACAACGCTCTGGTGGAGCAGTCCCTCGGTATGGACATGCTATACCCTTTTACTTGTTTGTACACAGCACAGCATATAGGTGCTTATTGGGTAAGGCCTTTCTTGTAGAAAGCCTTATGTAAAAGTATTAAGGATTTAGCATCACTCAAGTAAGAATTGTTAACAGGGTATGTTTTTCTTGCAGATTTTAATTGTAGCTAAGACATGGTCCCGGTCATGTCATTTGAGGTATTAAATGTTAATTGCTGCTACAAAGCACATTTCTTCAGAAGTATAATCAAAATGTAATTACTGTTTGAGGCATAGTGCTACATGTGGTTAATGATGCACACTTTTTTCCCCGTCTTATCGACTATGGTGAAAAAACTGAAAACTAAGCCAGTTGTGTCTGAAACCACATGCCTGTCTAACAGTGACTTTACCAATTAAATAGATTATTGTAGTTACTAGTACCAGACTTTTACCCTTGCTGATTAGACTTGTTTGTTTAACCTTAAGATTTTTTTTTTCTGGTGAAACTTGCATTATTACTTGCAGAAATCTAATTTGGGATACAACAAACTACTTGTCAGGTTACAAAATTCTCAGATTTTGTTAATCAACAAGGCTACAGTTGTCCAGAATATGCAGTTTCAGACTTAACTTTTCCCAGCTGGCAGTGACATTGGATGAATCAACTCTTTCCTTCTCTGATTTCTCACATTTTTAAGTAAAACTAGTTGAGAGTGTGGGCGGTTATGTGTGGCTGAACCTGCATTTTGGTCTGCAGGCAAATGTGGCATCATCTGTGTTGAGGACCTCATCCACGAGATTTACACAGTTGGCAAGAACTTCAAGCTCGCCAACAACTTCCTGTGGCCCTTCAAGCTGTCGTCACCCCGTGGTGGTATGAACAAGAAGACCACACACTTCGTGGAGGGAGGAGACGCTGGCAACAGGGAGGATCAGATCAACAGAATGATCAGGAGGATGAACTGAAGATATGGTGAGCAGTGCGAACATTGCAGGTCTTGAAAGTAGACATAACTCATTAGGTGTGGTTAATGATGCATATTCTTTTTTCCCCATCTTATCGACCATGGTGAAAACCTGCTGACAATAAGCCAAACATGTCTGAAACCACATCTTAGCCATTAACCTTCAAATCATCCAGTACAGATGCTCCAATTCTGTGCAAGATACAGGAAGTAATGAGGGCAAATCTAACTTGGGTCAATTTCAAAAGCAACTGGATCCAAAAAAACGATAAGTCTATTCCAAAATAAGTGTTTCCCAAAACCCAGTATAGGACTTCTATAGTTGAGCTGAGTGATGCCAGTCTTAAATGTCATTTAAGGTCCCCATACTGTTTTCATTGAGGGCTCATAGCAATCTGAGTAATTAAGAGTTATAAAGCCTTTTTTCATGGCAGCTATACTGATATTAAATACATGTGTTAGCAATGACATCAAGGTAGCAGAAGGGTTTCAAATGAGCCGATAGGCACAATAGCAGCACTCTGACTGTGTAACTTGAATTTGAATTGATTTATAACAATGTTTATTTTTTTTGTCTTTCAGGTTTTCAAAGGACTCAAAATATACAATAAAACATGGGAAAAAAATCTGTCTTGGTCTTGTCGTTAATTTGATTGTGCTATTTAATACCTGTAATATTTTTAATGTTGGTATTTAGCAGAAGTATAATTTCAGTATGGATTTCACTTTTGTATTACTTGTGAGAAAGTATGGATGGGTATCAAACGGTACTAAATTGGAATGGTTCCTGACTAGTTGGTACTGACATATTATTCTCTCGGACAAATGATACGATCTGTGTTTATAACAAATTGTAACACAAATGTGCATGAACAGCTGACAGGGCAGAACTGATGAAAGATGTGGGCTCATTAAAAGACAAATGCAGTGAAATGCAAAACGTAAGGACACCAGTTATTTCTGCTCTTTTCATGACTTAATTTTTTACCGAGTAATGGGAACCATCAAGATTATCAGTCAGCAGTATTGGTATTGATAAAAATCCCTAAAGATGCCCTCCACTAACACCTAAAATCACAGGGACTTGAGCAAATATAGATGTACAGATGTAAGAATGAATACTGAAAATTAATAAAATAAGGATTTTGGGTTGTGTTGAGTGCCGTTTTAGTCAATAAATGAGGTAAATGTATAAATGAGTAATACAGTGAAGGTATTTTTAAAAGGATGTGTTTCAAGGGAATACTTGAGATTTATTTCATAATGGCACATTTATTTTATAGCTGTATTTATTGATCTAAATGGCATTCCGTAGTGTTCGCCTAAAAACTTAAATATTGCACTGAGGGACGTGAACGCCACACCAGCCATAACCTTAAGTAACGGTTCAAATGAAGCCTGTTTCCATGGCGACGCAGTGACTCGGTAGCATTTACCATGGTGAGCTGCAGCCTAGCATTGCTGCTCGGGGATGACAACTAACGCTAGTTTGCACGAATTTACCGCTATAATGACCAGGTGTGGCATATTTGGTCTATAACCAGTTATATATCTTTAATCAGTCATTGCATGGCAGCTCCAACATGATGACTTTCCAGGTTAACGCATCGCTACCAACCGCAAAGGCTTTAATATCAGAGGGAAGCTCAAATTGCAGCCAGCGCGGCCCTGATGCGGCTGGATACCCAGCAGCAGCAGCATACAGGAACTTCGGGATGGGGGCAGGTGGAGGACAAGCAGCTTTCAGACAAAATAATCACATGAGGAGGAAATTTCCTGTGACACAACCCTTGAGCAGTGAGTAAGCGTGCTCCACATATCTGCTAAACCCATCCAACATGCAGCTAGCTTAACGGTGTATGTCAACTGAATGCTGAACACCGTTCATCTCTGTTGTAGAGTCCAGGGACTGGAAATCCTTGGTTAGTGGCATCATAGTTGGAGGGTAAGATGTGTCACATGAATATTTTTATTGGTATTGCACTTGATGAAAGATCCAAGAATAACATACAGATTATTCTCGAAGGTATTGACCTTTTTTAGACCTTTGTGTGCTGGTATGGTTGGTTCTTGTTTCTCTGTGTTCACTCTGTGTTTAGGTCACCCAGTCTAGCCAAAGATGGTAAACTGGAGTCAGTGAACGATGACCTGGAGAAGGACATCAGTGGGAGACACTTTCTTTTTGATAAGACATGTAAGAATTGTACTTCATGGTAGTTATTGTTAATTATTATACTTTAGATTTATAGTATATATATTTTCTCACTCAAAGATACGAGGATCACATTTGACCTAAGTATTGAATTGTGATGGATGGTGGAAAGTGGATATACACAGAATCTGAGGCTTGTTCCTGGATTGTAACCTGACAGCCAGTAGGTGGAGTTGTAATCACACATAATGAGCACAGATCTCATTTCAGTGAGTGCAAGTGTAACACTACTATTTGACAGCATCTTACAGATATTACAGTTTTACAGTAGGCATTAACAGTATGAATAGTATAGATATCTGCCATATTTCTTTTCATTTTAGGATATCTTTAAATATCCCTTTGGTATGTAAGTGAGAAACTTTCTCAAAATAATGACTTTGTACCTTAAAATAATTACATAGTATCTGAAAATAATGGCAAACTAACAAAGTAATTAGTATCTCAAAAAGTTAATTTCTCAAAACAGTGGATTATTGCAAAATATCGACAACCTTTCAGGGAAAAAACATTTTCAAAATAAGGGGTTATCGTGTTAAAATATTGTTTGTATACAAAATGAGTTATTGTCTCAAAATAATGACAAACTTTTCTTTGTGTCAAGCTCATTACTATGAGGTGCTGTCTCATTATTTTGATATGGTAAGTCATTATTCTGAGAAAGTTTGTCATTATTTTGAGATACTAAGTCACTATTTTGAGAAAGTTTCTCATTATAATGACCTACAGGATCTTCTTTTTTCATCACAATGGTAAAAAAAAAATGTGCTTCAATACATTAGAAAATTATTTTCTTCTTAACAAATGTTAGTTTTCAAGGCTAAATATTATTATCATATTTTTAGGTACGAGGTTAGAGAGGACGAGAACTGTGATTCCTCCGCTGCCAAGAGACTACCACGTGCACAGACCTGGCAACCTGTATCCCTTCAGCCTCTCCAGGGAGCTTTCCCACAGCCATGCTGGGCGGCCCTTCACCCTCGGGTAACCAGTGGACTAATGTCACTCAGTGCAGTAGTTTTAGCTGGACTCTCCGTAACATATTTCTGGAGACAGCTGCACAGTAATTAAACTGAGTCACTGTCTCATATATGACAAGAATATGAGAAAAAAGTACAGCCAGATACAATTAATATTTGGACACACGTAATTAATCTGTCACAAACAGAAGATTTCAAGCTGTTTAATATTCCAGCAACATGGGGCAGATGATTCTAGCTTAAATTGAATCATTATTTTGCACAATAATGAGATCGCTAACATCTATTACCATTAGTCCTCCATTTGTGGGAACGTCTGAACTTCTCACATGAAATTAATGTAAAAGCCAAGTATGGATCAAATTGGACTAAAGGATTTATCCCTACATTTATATGTGCAGCCTAATGTTTCATTCATATGTTCGTAACATCCTCAATTCTGTCCTCTAGCTACCCTGAAAGATATGAACTGAATACAACTCCAGCCATCCTTTTTCCCTCCGCTTTAGTCCTGAATGGCAGAAACACCTTCTCAGTCGAGAACTGCAAGTTCAGCAGGTACTTTTGCCCTTATAAACTAAATCAGACCAAGTCAATCAATAGTTCTCTCAATTATTTCTCAGACCTATGCCTCTTCTGCTTACCCTTTTGTTCTGCAGGCCTAAGGTGACTTATCCAACCTACAACCTTCTGACTGTTAAAGACAATCAAAAGAGTGAGTTATCTTGATGTTTTCACTGTGAAGCCAAGACAGGTATTTGCTGTGGTCTTGACACGTCAGGTCACGAACTGTGTAAAAAAGGAGAAATGAAAAAGGAGAGTCCGACCTCCAACCTGTACAGCTGTTTGTGATGTTGATTTATTGGCCGCAAACATGTCATTCTGATGGTTTTTACTTCTTTAAACAAAAAGCACAGGTCATAACAAAGTGGGACAAGTGGAACAAGTGAAAGGGAATGTTTAGTTTTGTCAGTCACTTTTCAAATGTTTGCCCCAGTTTTAAAGTGTAAATGTTTCACCTTCTTCTTTCATTTTACATTTCTATTTATATTTACTGCAGTTTACTGAAAATACAAATCACACTCACTGATTAGGCAAAACCAAGTATCAAAGTTTTGATCCCTAATTGATAACTAAGTATCTTTTGTATATCTCGAGAACCATTCATCTGGTCTGTATTACACATGGCATGATTGCTGGGGACCCAAGGGAGCACTCCAGTGTTAAATATGTTGCTATTTGGTCAGATGGTGGCACTATAACAACAAACTTTAGATTTGGGGCTGTAAGTTTTTTGTGCATCTAGATCGATTTTCTGCTGTTTTGAAGTTTGTCAAAATCTATTTTTTCACTACCACTTAAAAATACGAAAAACAAAATTGTGGAAATTATCACCAAATTTGATACTGAACATTTCTGGACCAAGCTGAAAAAAAGTTACCTTTTATGATTTTTGATATTTTATACAGTTTTGCTATAGCTAAAGTTTGATCACATGCTGTGTTCAGGGTTTATATCACAAAAAATATCTCACTTTGTGCTTTGTGTCAGCATCATGAAAATGCACATATATTGTACTTTTTTCAGTGTATCTCATCCTTATATTTCGTCTTTTCTCCCCTGTCCACTTATCCCTCTCCATCTCTTCCTCTTGCCACACAGGCCAGTCCTATCCAGACCCAATGGTCGGAGCCCCTCGCTCTTTCATCCACAGGATATCCGAGCTGTCCTCTTTGCAGGGTGAAACGGTGAGACAAGAAAAGCTCAAGAAAACGCGGAAACCTCGAAAACCTCCATCCTGACAATCACCTTCTTCCCAGAGCCCCGGGTTAAGGATCAAAACCTTCGAGTCTGTGCCAACGACATCCGAGCAAAATAAAATATTTCGGGCACCGTGTTCATTCCAGTGGCTCGCTCTAACTGCTTGCTTGTCCTCAGTGATATTAGTTTCTTGCCTGACATGGTTGATCTTCACATTCTGGGATTCCTGACCTGAGCTCCTCTCTTTTAGTGATTACATGTAGTATTTACTGTGGTAAACTGCAGCATTTGCTACAACAATAAATGCTGGTGATGAATATTATTCAGTAGTTTCTATTATGACACAGCTGCCAGTAGTTTCCCACTCAACATCTGCATGAACAGGTATTTATTTTACCTTTTAGATGGCTTGTGATGGCTGTTACGTAATACTGCCATATTTATCACTGTATCATCAATATGTTACAGATGCTGTCAAGCTTGCATCTCACTACAACAGTGTTTCAAACATTGCCGTTATATACTAATTAAGCTTTGTTAAGTAAGTGAAATATATAAAGTATGTACATATTAAATAGTTTAGCAGAACCATTACTGTGCCTTGTTAAACGTCTTCCTGAAATTAAATAAATTTATTTTTGTTATTGTTACTCTTTTTGTTCCCTTTTGTGACTCATGTTTTGTGTTCTGTTGCTTCTAGCGGAGCTGATAAAGAGTTTCCACCTTCTTTTGGCACATACACAACATATTGACCAGAGCAGTAATCAAAATGCCTAAAAGATTGCAACCAAGCATAATCTGCATTCCATATCTAGAAACAGATAGAAAACTGTGCCTCCAGATACTAGAATGTGGTACTTTCCCACATAGTACATTGTTTTGTGGCCGTATTGCGGGCAACTCGTGTCTCTGAATAGTCTTGTTCATTGTATTTGACAAAGACAGCAGTCATAGTAGCTGTCTTTCTGTTTAGAGAGAAATGAAGACTTCATTATTATTTGATGATGTAGCAGCTATCATTTGTGCTGGTTTAGAATTTGTGATCATTTGATTTGCACAGTGATTTGTCTTGGTATTTCAACTATTTCTACTCGTCTCTTTCTAGGTTACAAAGTTCATTTATCATTTTACAGCACAGGGTTGCAGCACAAGATGCCAGTTGTACCCCCTGCCCCCAGCACACCCCTTATTCTGCTCAAAAAAAATATATACAAACATTATATACATTAAATGGGTGTATAAGTAAGGAACCATAAAAAATAATGCTATTTTTCATGGTGGAGTGTGGAGGATGAATTTAGGAATCTCACATCCTGAGGTAAAAAGCTGTTCTGAATCTTGTGGTACAGCAGCAGATACTTGTATATCTGGATGGGGCTGAATCGCAAAATTTGCGTGTGTTTTTATGTAACAGGTTCCAAAATGTGTCCCTTAATATTTACAGAACTCAACTGTATTCCTGTTACCACAGTGTGAATAACTAAAGAAGAAAGGTGAGAGTCATGATCATGTTGTGTTTGCTGTCATGCAGATTCCCCTGCTGTTGTATAAGTGTGTAAAGTGACAAAAGACGTGAAGCCAGATGTCACCGCCACAGATGTACTGTAGCACAGAGGTGGAAAATAAATACATCAACTCAAGAAACTGTACTTCAGTACAAATTCAAGGTACGTGTTGAGTTGAGTATTTCCATTTTATGACACTTCATACTACAACTTCACTACATTTCAGAGGGAAATATGGTACTTTTTACTGCACTACATTTATGTCACAGTTTTAATTAATTTTTTCATATGAAAATGCATCATATTCTGGTATGACATGATGCAGTATTATACCCAGTGATACGCTGACAAACTACAATGTTAAAATAATCTTTAGTGATAAAGCAGAATAATAATATTCTATAGTAACACTGTGAAACAAGCCATTCTGTGTAAAAACTTTTGATGCTTAAAGTGCAATTTGCTGATAATGGTAACATTTTGAATGCAGGATTCTACTTTCTACTGGTATTTTTAAGCAACAGAACCTTTATTTTAAAAAAGTTAAACGTATTTCTTCCACCATTGCTGTAGCCTGAGGCAGTAGATAGTAAAATTGGAACGATGTCCAAACACCAGAGGAAGAAAGAGCCAATTTTGTGACACCAGAAAAAAGTCAAAAAGTCATCAAACCCAACTTGCACATTTTTTAAATTTAAAAAACAAGTAGAAATTCACATAGCTCTAACTTTGATGAGGATAAAAATCTATTACTCTGTTTTTTACTATTCATATTGTCCCTAATATTTGAACTGGCATGATAACAAATAATAGTAAGACATGAATCAGTTAATATTTCCCAGAACAGACAAACTGATCTCCACTGATTGCTCCACTGATCTCTGATGTGTGAATGCGGCACAGTGAAACAGAGCCAACATGGCCGCTTTGGTGTCATTTCAACGATGACAGCGTCCTGCATTCTGAGCTCATTTCGAGTGAGACAGATGGGCTTGAGAGTGACAGATAGATGATCTGAGAAACTTTGAAGTGAAAGATGAAGGCGTTTTTTTTTTTGACATTTCCATTTGATAAAACAAAGCAGAGACAGAACAGAGTGTAGAGGGAGGGAAGGGTAGTCAACAAACAGTCATCAGGATCTTGGTCACTGTGCCACTTTCAATTTAAGGAGATTAGTGTTTAATTTCCAGTAGTGTGTGTCCCAAAGCTCCTTATTAAATACAACTGTAATGTTGTCAAAGTGTTAGGTTGTGTTTGTGTTCCTCGCTCCCTCCCTGTGGACAGTGAGGTGTGCATTTCAGGGACACACAGTGACCTAGAAACACAGAGCCATCCCCTTATTCATGCTAAGTGAAGGGGCTGTATTCACACTCAAACGGAGGCCGGGTCTCCCTCTTCTTCCATGGTTTTTACTGTCCCCTTTCAAGTGTAGTGAAACAAAATGACCTGGAACAAACAGTCAACAATGAGGTCTTTAATAAGACCGGTACTGGGGCCTGCCCACGAGTGGTTTATCGTTTCACTGTAGTTCCACGGTGCTCTTAACCAGGACAGAGTACAGTACTCAGTTAAAACGCCCAGGGTCAAATTTGATCAGCTGTTTTATCATGCCTCAAATGGACTGTTAAAGTTTACATGTGGATCCGTTTTTGTGTTTTTTTCTTGTATTTGCTCCCAAGCGTTTTTGTCGCATCGTATTATTAATGTAGGATTTTCTATCACAAGCAACAAGTGAGAGTAGAGTGTATGTCCCAGCTTAACCAGTGCTCTGGTGAAGAAAAGCCAGGTCGTGTTACTGTTTCACCTGACTTGATGTTGTGCCAGTTGACTCTATCAGCGGGGATCGGAGAATGCAGCCTGTCTGCCAAATTATAACTTTGCCAACGCCTCAAATCAAAAGTGCCCCAAATGCAGTGTGTGTGGGTCAGTATGAGAAAGGAAGAGCCAGTCTGGATCTGGGGACAAACATCAGCGTTTTATATCATTGTAATGAAATTCTAATGTAGATTATGTGTATTCTGTTTAATGTCAGTGCACCACCAGATGTTAAAGGAATAGTCTGGATTTTTTGAAGTGGGGTTGTATGAGGTACTCATACCAGTAAATCTTAAACACTGGACCTTTAATGAATCAAAAATGAAAATATTTGTTGGTCGCAGCCCTACGTGACATGTAGGATCGCCAAGTTCAGTGCAGTGCTGGCCTTCATCAGGTGAGTTATTTCTCAAGTACTCCATAGCATCATATCTTCTGTTTACCAAGAAATTAACATAAAAGACCTCCAGCCAACCAATAAAAATTCTTCCTTTATAAAGGCTGTAACTCTCTGACTGATACGTTCTGCCTCCTCTGTTGTGAAACCAGTCTGGGCTCCAAACAAGCTTGTTTAAGGATCCTAAAACATGGTTACACAGTGATCAGAAACAAATGATAGAGCAAACAAGCGACATGTGTCAGCAGGAACCTCTGGTCCCATAGTAACCTGGGCGTCTGTGTGTTCAAGTGGGGCACTCAGGGGTCAAATCTTAGTCTTTGCCATCATACAAACACAGCAGAGCTCAGGACCATGTCAGATCTATGGCAACAGAGCTTATTGTTCCACAAATATTCTCTGGTTTCTTTGCTTGTCATTTGCTTCTCTGTCTGTAACCTTAAGAAGCTGAAAAACCAAGATAATTTTTATCATTTAAGAATGTTTGCATACAAATTTCTACAGCTGCCAGGTGAGGACTTTTTTTTTGAATTTTCATTCCTCAAAAGTGTTACCATGTATGGGTGAGATTTGACATGTTTACCAAGATAATGTAAGTCAAAGCATGACTGAGAAATTCTGTAAAATGATTTTCAGCACTCGTCCTTGATCTGTAGCTGTTGAGGTATTTATACACTTTGCCCTTGGCAGAGCAACACACACATCCACACACGCACAAATCTGGGGGCCTAACCTTTCCGGTGCTCTCTGACATTTCACAACATGATTTATGAAATCCACAGTGATAGATGCACCTCGTCTCACAGTCATTACCTGAAGTTTCATCTCTCTCGGCAGCAGGGGTCAGGCCCACTCACCACCCACACATCTTGCTTCATCTGCCTGCCTTAATGTCTGCATTGATTTACACACATATGGAAATATACGCCAAGATAGGTGACTGATGAGGGGACAATTATCAGTGATGATGTCAGGTTCGGGCAGAGCAAACTCTCATCAATATCACTGTCTTTGTTGTCATTACACTGGCGCTGCTCCAGGGGCCAGCCAGCTTGCAGGGCTGTTGCCAGAGTGTCATCATCCCGCTTTGCTGCCGCGGTCCTGGAGAAACGTTCTATCATCTATAAACCATCAAACCGTAATGACCTGGAATGACTGGGGCATCATTAATGGGATGTACTACTCAAATACACGCTCGACGTGAAGAGAGTCACTCAGGGTCATGATACAAGTTGTAATCTGCAGGTACAGAGCATACAATTTTTACACAACCCTCTGCATTCAACACAATGTTCCCAGTGACACTTAACCCTCTATGGTACACATTATGATGCCAGTGAGGGAAAAAATGTTTGGAGTGTTTTTATGTCTCAAAATAGACTAAATAAACATAATCTGAAGAAATTTTATTTTTATTTTTATTTTTGGAAGTTTTTGGGGTTCGTTGCCTATAGGCACGGTTACCATAATGGTGCATAAGTGAAAAAGAACGCTCCTTTTCCAATTTGAACATTGTTTATTTCATAAACATATGCAAAAATATTCAATAACATCAAGAAGTCACAATTCATTTTAAATTTTAAATTAAAAAGAATTATGAAAAGAATTTAAATATATATGTATGTATGTACGTATGTATGTATGTATGTATGTATCGTCATATGTATGTATGTATGTATGTATGTATGTATGTATGTATGCTCATATGTATGTATGTATGTATGTATGTATGTATGCATGGTCATATGTATGTATGTATGTATGCATGTATGCTCATATGTATGTATGTATGTATGTATGTATGGTCATATGTATGACCATATGTATGTATGTATGTGTGTATATACGTATGGTCATATGAATGTATGTATGTATGTATGTATGTATGCTCATATGTATGTATGTATGTATGTATGTATGTATGTATGCTCATATGTATGTATGCATGGTCATATGTATGTATGTATTCTCATATGTATGTATGTATGTATGTATGTATGTATGTATGTATGTATGTATGGTCACATTTATGTATGTATGCATGGTCATATGTATGTATGTATGTATGCATGTATGCTCATATGTATGTATGTATGTATGTATGTATGTATGTATGTATGTATGCATGGTCATATGTATGACCATATGTATGTATGTATGTATGTATGTATGTGTGTATATACGTATGGTCATATGAATGTATGCATGGTCATATGTATGTATGTATGTATGTATGTATGTATGTATGTATGTATGGTCATATGTATGCATGTATGGTCATAAGTATGTATGTATGTATGTATGGTCATATGTATGTATGTATGCTCATATGTATGTATGTATGTATGTATGTATGTATGTATGTATGCTCACATGTAAGTATGCTCATATGTATGTATGTATCGTCATATATATGTATGTATGTATGTATGTATGTATGTTCATATATATGTATGTATGTATGTATGTATGCTCATATGTATGTATGCATGGTCATATGTATGCATGTATTCTCATATGTATATATGTATGTATGTATGTATGTATGTATGTATGTATGTATGTATGGTCATATGTATGTATGTATGTATGTATGACCATATGTATGTATGCATGGTCATATGTATGTATGTATTCTCATATGTATGTATGTATGTATGTATGTATATATGCTCATATGTATGTATGTATGTATATATGTATATATTTATGGTCACATGTATGTATGTATGCATGGTCATATGTATGTATGTATGTATGCATGTATGCTCATATGTATGTATGTATGTATGTATGTATGTGTGTATATACGTATGGTCATATGAATGTATGCATGGTCATATGTATGTATGTATGTATGCTCATATGTATGTATGCTCATATGTATGTATGTATGTATGGTCACATGTATGTATGTATGCATGGTCATATGTATGACCATATGTATGTATGTATGTGTGTATATACGTATGGTCATATGAATGTATGTATGTATGTATGTATGTATGTATGTATGTATACTCATATGTATGTATGTATGTATGTATGTATGTATGTATGTATGCTCATATGTATGTATGCATGGTCATATGTATGTATGTATTCTCATATGTATGTATGTATGTATGTATGTATGTATGTATGTATGTATGTATGTATGGTCACATTTATGTATGTATGCATGGTCATATGTATGTATGTATGTATGCATGTATGCTCATATGGATGTATGTATGTATGTATGTATGTATGTATGTATGTATGTATGTATGCATGGTCATATGTATGACCATATGTATGTATGTATGTATGTATGTATGTATGTATGTATGTATGTGTGTATATACGTATGGTCATATGAATGTATGCATGGTCATATGTATGTATGTATGTATGTATGTATGTATGTATGGTCATATGTATGCATGTATGGTCATAAGTATGTATGTATGTATGTATGGTCATATGTATGTATGTATGGTCATATGTATGTATGTATGTATGTATGTATGTATGTATGTATGCTCACATGTATGTATGCTCATATGTATGTATGTATCGTCATATATATGTATGTATGTATGTATGTATGTATGTATGTATGTATGTATGTATGTTCATATGTATGTATGTATGTATGTATGTATGCTCATATGTATGTATGCATGGTCATATGTATGCATGTATTCTCATATGTATATATGTATGTATGTATGTATGTATGTATGTATGTATGTATGTGTGTATATACGTATGGTCATATGAATGTATGCATGGTCATATGTATGTATGTATGTATGTATGTATGTATGTATGTATGGTCATATGTATGCATGTATGGTCATAAGTATGTATGTATGTATGTATGTATGGTCATATGTATGTATGTATGGTCATATGTATGTATGTATGTATGTATGTATGCTCACATGTATGTATGCTCATATGTATGTATGTATCGTCATATATATGTATGTATGTATGTATGTATGTATGTATGTATGTATGTATGTATGTTCATATGTATGTATGTATGTATGTATGTATGTATGTATGCTCATATGTATGTATGCATGGTCATATGTATGCATGTATTCTCATATGTATATATGTATGTATGTATGTATGTATGTATGTATGGTCATATGTATGTATGTATGACCATATGTATGTATGCATGGTCATATGTATGTATGTATTCTCATATGTATGTATGTATGTATATATGTATGTATGGTCATATGTATGTATGTATATATGCTCATATGTATATATGCTCATATGTATGTATGTATCTATATATGTATATATGTATGGTCACATGTATGTATGTATGCATGGTCATATGTATGTATGTATGTATGCATGTATGCTCATATGTATGTATGTATGTATGAATGTATGTATGTATGTATGTATGTGTGTATATACGTATGGCCATATGAATGTATGCATGGTCATATGTATGTATGTATGTATGTATGTATGTATGTATGTATGGTCATATGTATGCATGTATGGTCATAAGTATGTATGTATGTATGTATGGTCATATGTATGTATGTATGCTCATATGTACGTATGTATGTATGTATGTATGAATGCTCACATGTATGTATGCTCATATGTATGTATGTATGTATGTATGTATGTATGTATGTATGTATGTATGTATGTTCATATGTATGTATGTATGTATGTATGTATGTATGTATGCTCATATGTATGTATGCATGGTCATATGTATGCATGTATTCTCATATGTATATATGTAAGTATGTGTGTATGTATGTATGTATGGTCATATGTATGTATGTATGTATGTATGTATGACCATATGTATGTATGCATCGTCATATGTATGTATGTATTCTCATATGTATGTATGTATGTATATATGTATGTATGGTCATATGTATGTATGTATATATGCTCATATGTATATATGCTCATATGTATGTATGTATGTATGTATGTATATATGTATGGTCACATGTATGTATGTATGCATGGTCATATGTATGTATGTATGTATGCATGTATGCTCATATGTATGTATGTATGTATGTATGTATGTATGTATGTATGTATGCTCACATGTATGTATGCTCATATGCATGTATGTATGTATGTATGTATGTATGTATGTATCGTCATATATATGTATGTATGTATGTATGTATGTATGTATGTTCATATGTATGTATGTATGTATGTATGTATGCTCATATGTATGTATGCATGGTCATATGTATGCATGTATTCTCATATGTATATATGTATGTATGTATGTATGTATGGTCATATGTATGTATGTATGTATGTATGCCCATATGTATGTATGCATGGTCATATGTATGTATGTATTCTCATATGTATGTATGTATGTATATATGTATGTATGGTCATATGTATGTATGTATATATGCTCATATGTATGTATGCTCATATGTATGTATGTATGTATGTATATTTCAATCAGGAGAGACTAAGAGTAAAAGGGAAATGATTTATTGGCACATGCATGACATATATGAAACATGAACAGTCTTTGGCGGTTAGACCCCATTGAGGTGAAACAATATGTATACACTATAAATATATATGAATGGGGGTGATGAAGCTGTAGAGAAGAGAACCCCCCGGGGTCTAGACACTGGTGGTGGTGGTGAAGAGGTGCGAAGCAGAGACTGGTGAGGTGAAGTGGCTCTGGACTCCTGCTGCCTGGACTTGAAGATTGGAGGAGAGGGCGTCGGGGAGGATCGAGGTGAACACCGTGTGGCTGTAGACTCCTGCTTCCTGGACCTGAAGACTGGAGGAGAGGGCTTCAGGGAGGATCGAGGTGAACATCTTGTGGCTACCTGGGTCCAATGACTGGAGGAGAGAGGGGTGGAGGAGGGTCGCGCTACTGACTGAATGACAACTGATGGAGCAAAAACAGAGGCGATTTAAAGTTTGGCAGCAGCAAATTGACTGGCTATCGCGACCGTGACAAAATCTGATTGGATAGTAAAGACGAAGGTGAACGCCCACAAACAGCTGATTAGAGGGAATAGAAGGGGAGAGCTGGAGTAAAGGAAATTTATGAATGAAGGC